>NC_081827.1:194635084-194980636 GCF_030867095.1 Alligator mississippiensis | reverse complement strand
CCTTCAGGCTCTTGATCCTCTGGATTGCAACCACAGTTTTTTCCTGTGCAACCACAAGGACTAGACATTTACTTTTTTATAGATGCATGGTAAATTTCTCACACATTCATATATGAGGACTGAGAACACTAGAAACAGGCCTTCAGAATAAAATATTCAGACAATTTTAACACTTCTGCTTTGAACTCTATGGAAACCCAAATTGGTTCATGGCATAAAAGATTGGGATGGTATAGTAGGTCCTGAAGTCTAGGGGCATAATTAAGACAGTGCCAATTTAGGAAATTTACGCATAAAAAATGCATTACAATATCTGTTATATATAATGAATATTGTGGTTGGATAACCCAGTGTACTATCTTGGGTAATAATTCTGTTTCACAGAAACTCAACGTTTTCCATGACTTTAACCTTCTCTTATGGCTTAATGCTGCCACAATGGAAGATGATTTCAATGAGGACAAGCTAAGGTGCTTAAAACAGAAAAAGCAACCTGAGTGATTTAAAGACAATTGAATAATTTGGAAATAAAATTATAATTCCTTTCTACCTTGGAATGTTTTATCTTATTATTTCAATGCTGCACATTACATATTAAATGTATGTGGTTGTTTTATAGCCATTTGGAATTAAGTTGTCTCTCTTTGGAGCTCTGGAAAGAACACAAAAAAAATTAAATACATGAAAGCAATTGGGGAGGGATGGGGTCTAGCATGCATGCATTTGGAATCTGCATGGAATAATCTGACTTGAATCTGCACAAACGTTTCTAATACTGAGAGAGTAGATACTTGGAAAATTTATCCTTATGACTATACATTTTTCCCTCTGGTTTTTCTACAATAGCTAATGATATGGAAATGGCATGCCACTTGCAATTCAGTATTTCACATGAATATGAACTTAATAAAAATTACGAAGAGTCAGAGCTTCCCAGTTTGCAGAAGCAGCTCTGGAACCTCATGTTTATAAAACCGGGAAAAGTCCAACAGTGTTTACCATCAACACACATGTAGGTCAGGATGTTAAAAAGTAACTAGCAACCACGTTGAATTTTGGACATCCAACTTATTGCTTTTCAAAGGTAACTTAATACTTTTCAGAAGTTGGATGCATCCAGTCTTATGAAAATCAGGCATTTTTTAAGGTGTCATGAGCAAGGCACAAAAAATGTGGTATTCAATATCAGTAGTCATTTTTCAAAATTATGACTGTAATAGTACCGTTTGCAGAGAAATTAACTGATTATAGCAATGTCAGTAATTCCAATGAGATTCAACATTAAATTATTCATTAAAGTATATAGGAAATGAAAAGGTTTGAATAGATTTCCGGTGGTGATGTGAAAAGTAGTCAGTTTATATGGAAAATATTTTGCTATAAGATGTTACTCAAAGTACTGTACTACATCAATTCCCTCTTAGATGTCTAGTATCCTCCCAGGTGTACTATGAGCTCAGAGACTAACTCATCCAGTGCTTGAAGCACTAGATTCTTCAGGCTATAAATCTCAGTGGGCATGTCTACACATACAATGAATGCACCTGAATCAAGTTCATTAAAGTGCTCCCGGATACATATCTACATGTGCACCCCTGTCAGGTGCAAATTGAGCCCACCAGGAGCAGCCTGGTCCAGGGCTGCTCCTATCCTGCTCTGCCCACCTGCAGTAGTGAGGGGAAGCTCCAGGAAGCAGGAATTGGGGGGGGGGGGGGGTGGCTGTCTCAGTTCAGCAGGCAGCTCCATCCAAGCTGGGGGGAGATTAGGCTGGCCCCAAGTGGAGGGAGAAGCTGTCCCAGCAGGTCAGGACCAGACGTCCAGGACAGTTCGCCCACCCATGTGGAGATCAGGACAGGTCCCAATCTCCACGTGTCTGGGAGGCAGGATCCCATTGAGCCAGGACAGCTCTCCTCACCTGCTGTGGTCCCCTGCTTCCTAGGCTGACTGGGAGCAATTTGCTCCCAGTCAGTGTCTACACGAGGTATACTGCATTAGTTAATGCCCAATTTTTCTAGTACCTGTATTTACAGTAGTAGAAAACAGCACTTTATACTAATCTACTGAATAGTAATTGCTATGCACGTGTAAACAGTGATGCTTTACTGTGCATTAGATTAGTCTAATGCGCAGTAAAGCATCTCATGTAGACACACCCAGTGGGTACCAGTACACTTCCATTTTTTCAAAAAAATACAAAGTTTAAACCTGTAATAGAGCTTCTGGAAACAAAAGGTAAAATTAATATAGTAACAACTGTGTATATATACTACATCTAATATAGTAACAACTAAAAGTAATAGTAACAAAAAGAGAACCCAAGAATCTGTAATTCACTCATTCATTCACTCATCACTCATCATCACCTTCTCCTCTTCCTTCTCTCAGAAGGAAATCACTGAAGCTCTTGAAAGAGTGAGTCTTATTTCCTTAGTCTCACTATTCTAAGCCAAAAGTGACAAATGACTAGCCAAAATATTCATAAAAATCTATCTATACAGATTCTTTAAAGCCCTGTGATAACTCATTTTTTTTTATCCTCGTATATTCAAAAAGAAATGGCCACTATAAATGTGAAACCTGCTTCCAGTGGAATGAGCATTGTTGCAAACGTGAGCACATTTGATAGAAAAGACCCCAAAAAGACGTCATAAGGCAATAACCATTTCCTTCCTCAAACATGGTTAACCACCAAATGATGCCAGAAACTACACGCAGTATCACTCCAATTCACTCTGTTAATTAAATTTAACGAAAACAGTTGTATGGCCTATCTCACTTCTATCCTCAAAGCTATCCTGCCAGATGAAATGACCCATTTTGGACTGGGACCAAGCTCTTATACTATCAAGAATCTATACATTTGCCCAGCACAATTTCACATAAATGCATTTATGCTGATCACAGCAGCACCGGCCATTGGGGTGTTCAGGGCCAGCTATGGACTAGCAGAGCCTCCTGGCAGCACAGCAAAGGACAGTCCCAGCTGTCTGGTGCCAAATTGACACTGGAATCAGGGGCTAAAAACCGTTGGGCCTGGCTGGGTCCTACCCCCATGTGCCTTGTTCACCATGAGGCCAAGCCAGCTCCATGTAGGCAGGACCCAGCTGGGCACAAGGGTATACAGCCCCTGCATGTGGTGCCAATTCAGTACCAGGCAGCTGGGGCCACACTGCACTGCTGGGGGGCTCAGCCAGCAGTGGTCCCTGAATGCCTCGATGGCCACTGTTGCTACAGCAGGACCGTGTGCAGAGCAGGGGGAAGCTGTGGGTTGAGCAGAGGGGCTGTGCAGGTATGTGGGGGACCCACTCCTCCTGAACAGTCCCCCCCCCCCTCAATGATTGTACTTACCTGGGACAGCACCTGGGTCAGAGCCACTGCTGCAGCCTTGCCCTGCTCGTATTTGCTCCAGCATGCTGAAGCAGCATGCTGGGGCAGTGGGGTATGGGGCAGCCATAGAGATGCTCTCTCTGGAGAACCTAGCTTCCAGTTGCTTCACAGCATGCTCAGGGAGTGTGCCCTGTGCAGCTTTTTTCAGTGTTGGTTTTTTTAATACCAAAATTTCCAGATATCAAATTTAGAGCCAGGACTGCAAATATGCAGTGCGGGGAACATTTTTCCATTCCCAGTGTGCTTCTTGTGGCCTCTCAAAGTGCTTTGAAATGCCACAACAGATGTGTGCATTTTCATGTGGACATGCCCCTTGTGTCCAAAAAAAACCCCTGACTAAAAATGCCAAAAAGAAATACCTGGAGGAGTAACTAGTAGAGCCTGTGACTTGGGTAGTGGACTTATACCAACCTTATACATCCTGGTTTGGCCAGGACACTCCAGGGTTCTGTAGCCCAGTCCTGGAGCTGAGTGGAGGGGAGAGGAGTGGAGGCAGGGTGCTGCTGCATGAGGAAGTGCCATTGCCAACAGCTAGGTTGGCACAGGGAGGTTGAGGCTGATGAGGGGATTCCTGGCATTGCTCCCACTCTGCAGCTGGACCTTCAAGCCCCACTTCTTTCTTTCTAGTACCTTCACTACTGAGGGCACAGGGCTTATGTCCTAGTAATGCATCTTTAGATACACTACTAAAACAAGACAAGAAACAAGGATTTACACAACTCCCTTAAGCACCTCATGTATTGTCATTTTTTTTTCTAGCTGTGGAAATGAAAGACAACACACAAAGTGACTGTAGACATGAGCTACAATCCATAGACCACATTATAAGTTAGTACCTACTTTGATTTGTTTCTTGGCAATATCTCAAACTTGTAACAGGCCACTTACATAGCTATTGACTGGCTAACTAATTTAAACTTTGTCACTTGAATGTTTTAATCATCTCTTGCATATGAAATTATCAGAATCTGACTTGCAAACTGAAGTCAAGTTGCCATTCATTTCCAACCCCTTCTTCTTCACTTGCTCACTGTGACAGGTGTTCACAGGGTTTCTCAAACTCTTCACTGACCTAGTAAATAAGCTCCTGGCCTTCCTTTGAAGACTCTCCTGCCACACCTTGATTGGAGAATATATATTGAAATTGTAACAAAAAAAGTTTGCTGGAGTATATACCAAGGTAGTTAGCTTATTTCTGGAATGATTGCAACAGGACTCTGCCTCCCCTTTCACCCTGTTCAGGGCCAACCATCTGGTTTACTCCTTATCAGTTAATTATTAATCTAACTTATTTGTTAGGCTTCCACTGCAATGGGTTCACTTAGAACATAATAGGTCATTTTTAAAGTCACTCTAATAAATATACTGACTGTTATATAGTCCATTTTAAAGCCAAATCCTCAAAACATTCATTCCAGCTTATAGTCTTTTATATCTGGGTCATATGCTGCCTTCTATTTAAGAAGAGTAGTCACCCACCTCTCATGGGTAAGTTCCCCTACACTCACCTGAAGGACATCACATGCACTGTCAGTATTCTGGTAAAGTTCCCCGCATCCACGCAGATTACAGCAGCTGTGCCCAGGTGCTGCTTCTCTCTCCAACCCCTTCCGAGGAACTAACCTTGCTGCTGGCAGCCTTTAGCTGTTTCTGTCCTTCACTCATTTCTGGATCATCTTCTTTCCTTCTCTTTACAGGTCTCAGGTTTTACAGACTGAGACATGCCGCCTGATGGTGTCATCTCCCTCCGCTCTGTTTCCCAGACTCCTGGTAGGTAAGTACTGTAAAACCTCCAGGGTTGGAGCTAGTCTCTCAAGATCCATACCCAAGAATCAGATGGTCTAAGAGGTAGTCACATTGGCTGAATAAGACAAGGGTAAAATTGAGTCCAATACAACAATATTTTAATTAATATTGTGTTTAAAAGCTAAATCTTTTCCCTAAATTTCAAAAAGAGCAAATTTAATTTTTAGATCTGACCATGGGTAAATCTCGTGGTTAAAATACTATGGTTAAATCCCAGTGTTTTGATGAAAACTTTATAATTATTATCTTGCCATATCTTATATTAATATTATGATTATGACAACATTTATTTTCACTACATACCTGTAATACTATTTCATTATATTTTGCAGAGTGTAATTGAACTACTACAATATCAGAAAGCTTTAATTCATGCTTAACTGTGCCAATTCCATGCTGGAAGTGATTTATCATCTTTCAGATAGATTGAGGGTAGGAGTGAAACAAAAGAAATAGGAATAGGAACCTACAATTTATTCACACTAGTGCTGCTTTACCTTTTCCTTTGAAATCAGTTAATGGAACATTGCAGTTTGCAGTTACAAGTATATCCATACATATACATAGTACATACTGTTACTAAAGCAAAGCCATGTATTTAGTTGTTGAGTTCATCCTAACTCTTTTGCCATTGACTCCACTGCCGTTAGGAAATGATCCAGTTATGTCACATCTACAACACTAATTTATCTTAATACAAACATGCTCCTAACAAGATTTATATTGTATATGCTTTTTGGGGCTGAATACTCTTATGTGCCATAAATATTCTTATTGACCTTTATGGAGCTACTTATAGTCTAAAGTAATAAGCAGTGTGAATAAGAATATGAGAAAATGACTTAAAACTGGTGGCAAAATCAAAATAAAGTTTTGTAAGTATTTAAACATATTTTTTAGTCAGGGAAAGAATAAGTTGGTTTGTTTTTGAAAGCAGCTATCCTATTATTTCCAGAGTCAAAGCAAAAGTGCTTAAGCTTACTAAAAAAAGTCTACTACAAAATGGGTTAGTCCAGAACCCTGAGCATTAGACTGTATTTTGGGAGGTAAAAAAGTAGTTTGACTTGTTTTTTCTCTCTCCGTAAGACCGTGGGGTTAAAAGTATAAATTCTCAGATACAGAAGAGGCATTGAAGTGAAGACTAGAACTGGTTAAGGATTTTTTGACCAGAAAATAGTTGAGAAATGCTAATTCATCAAAACTAAATATTTTCATGGGAAAGGGCCAGCTTAGTTTCAAAGCAAAACTTTGAAATAAAAATTCCAAATTGTCAAGACATCACATCCCACTGGAAACAAAATAGTTCAGTTTCTCATTTCAGCACTATAACTACAGTAATTATTTTTAAAATAAAAGATCATTGAAATCAAATTGAAATGCTTCAAAATGAGCAAAGCAAACAATTTTGATTGACCTAATTTAAAAGGAAAGGATGCTTTAGGTTTATGATAATATAGCAATTCAATATTTCTTTCACATTCCGTTTGGGGGGAAAATGTCCAGCTGGAATCATTGAGCAGTTCATGACCTGCCTCTTCATCTGACCAACAGACAACCTGAAATGGCCATCAGTGTATACTCTTGATACAGAGTGTAGAAACAAAAGAAGAATTATGTTCTAAACTCGACTAAGTCCTATTATCTATCCCCGGAATCCCTGAATTTTTCCAGAGATATTTTTCCCATATGTCAAACATGATAAAGTTGTTATTGATGTATCTTAAGGATACTGGAGGGATGAGAGGGCAACTCTAAAGGAAGCATAATTTTAGTTTTGTTATAAATATTTCGGCATACTGAGAGCACCAAGTGTATGCCAGTCATTTGTAGGTATGAGTCTTCAAATGTTAAATTGTGGTTTGTAAAAACAAAGCAAGAGAGTTTGACGGAAACAAGCAATGTTATTGGCAGGGATGATCTTCTTTTATAGCTTGTAAGTTGTCCTCATGGGGGGTGTTGGTCTACAGGAATGTGACATTATGGTAGCTAATATGGTGGTTGCTGGAAGTGTGTCAATCAAGTATGGTTTCTTGAGGAAATCTGTGTTGTCCTTCAAATAGCTCTGGTGACATACAGGAATAGTGTCAGAATAGCCAGAATCTCCTTCTGTGTTAGTTGTAGGACATGAGACAATGGGGGATCTTGGGTTATCATATAAGGTGGCTAGCCTTTGTTCCCAGGGGATGAAAGCATAACTCCTCTCCTGCATTTCCAGAGGTAGGATCTTTAAGAAGTTGTGTAGTTTCCTTTGGTATTGTTTTATGGAGACTTTGGTCAGAAATCTGTAAATACTTCATATTGCTATGTTGTTTCTCAGTTTCCTCCTATGTATGCTGTTTTAGAAACATATGAACTCATGATTTTTATGGCTCCCAGGGTCTTTAAGCTATAACATAGGCAGTGACATAGAAAAGAATGGAATGAACTGTCACACAGTCAGTTTTACTTGGAAGGATAAAACCCAAGATGGAAAAATTCTGTGAATCTTCTGTAGTTTCTTATACTTGATGAATATTGTTTCTATGAAGGGGTTGATTGGATCCCTGCAACTAATTTACACATGCTAAAGGCAAAGTAATTTCTTAGAAATATGTGATTTATTTCTCAGCTACCAAACAGATGAAATGAAACCTATCTGATTTAATCAATTTACATAACAATTCATCATTTGCTGTGAAAGTTAATCTTTAATCTTTAATTTTATGCCTTTTGAATTCTCTCCAATTACAAAAACACTAAGCAGTGGCTGAATTCTGGGTCCATTGACGTGAATGGGAATATTACCACTGACTTCATAATAGGTAGAATTAGCCCCAATTTTTGCAATTAAAAAAATGTATGTCTTTTAGTACATACAAAAAGCTTTTCAGTCCTGAAATGCATGTAGTTATGGGGTTCCTCCACTGATTCCAGTGGAAACTTTCAGCATAATGAAACCTGGGCAGGGACTAACTAAAACCTGTCAAATTCCCCAAATTGTTTGTGGTAAAATATTCCCATTACTTATTCCATTCCTTTAAACTGTGAGCTCCTTGGGGGGTAACCATCCATTATGGAGTGCCTAGAAAGCCTCTAGCACATTATGGGCATGTCTACACATGTGCTTTTAGATGCATAAGCCTATTTTAACGTGCATTAAATGTTATGCATTAGCCTATTTTAACAACACTGAAAAAAACCGTGCAATTTAGTTAATGCACATTAAAATAAACTATTGTGCATTAAGCATTACTCATAATCCATGGGGCATTTATTGACATGTTCAAGGAAGGATGCTTTAATTTAAGTGGCTCTAAGCACCACTCTGATTAAAGGGCTTACAGCATCTCATGTATCAGTCTCCCCATACTTCAAAATAGCAGCAGGGTGCTTTATCTAAAGCTCATTGAATACTTTAGATAAAGCTCCCCCACCACCATTCTGAAGCACAGGGACATAGATGCATGAGTTGTGGGAGACTGCTGAAATGAGGTAATTGCCATGCTGCATGCAGACAATGCTGGAATTCCAGCACATTGGAGCAGCCTCCCTGCTTATGTATAGGCATCCATGGTCTTTAGTTAATGCACATTAAGACAAACTATTGTGCATTTTCCTAGTACCTCACAATGAAGATACTAGATTAATATGCATTAACTAAAGCACATTAATGCACATGTGGTCACTCACTGTGTTACTGTAAATAAGAAATAATACACATAAGATATCAATTGTAGATACCAAAGTATTAACCAGTTCCAGCAGTGGCACAACAATGAGTTAAAGCTTTTGGATGTTTCAAAACACAGCAGAGCTCCTCAAAGAAGCATATTACAAATTCTGCTTTTTATTTTTAGCCTGTTTGGTATAAGTTGTAAGAAGAGGCTCTGCTTGCAACTCAGCCTGGGACCCAGCTGCAGGTATTCAGCACTTAAGAGTCTTCCCAGTTGGAATCTTGGCAGCATCTGCAATTGATGACCCAATTAGGGTGGAGCCAAAAAAGGCTTAGAAGCTCTAGGAGCAGAGGGTGGGTTGAAAAGAGAAGAGGGAAGGTTGTGGTACTGAGGGTGAAGCACAGAGTCAAAATTAGCTGCCCTCAGGGTCTGGGAAAAGACTACAGGTTTTCATAGAACCCTAGAAAATTAAAGTTGGAAGGGACCTCAGGGGGTCATCTAGTCAAACTCCCTGCTGAAAACAGGACCGTTCCCAACTATATCATCTGAGCTGAGGCTTTGTCTAGCCAGGTCTTAAAAATCTCCAAGGATGGAGATTCCACAACCTCTCTGGGTAACCTGTTCCAGTGCTTTACTAGCCTCATACGAGAGTTTTTCCTAATATCTAACCTTAACTTCCCTTGCTGCAAAATGAGACAATTGTTCCTTGTTGTGTCATCTGTCAGCTATGAGAGCAGTCCAGCTCCATCATCTTTGGAACCACCCTTCAGGTACTTGAAGGCTGCTATTGAATACCTCCTTAGTCTTCTCTTCTCCAAACTAAATAAACCCAGTTCCCTCAGCCTCTCTTCCTAAGTCATCTGTCCCAGCCCCCTAACCATTTTTGTTGCCCGCTACTGGATTCTCTCCAATTTTTCTTTCTGTAGTGTGGGGCCAAAACTGGACACAGTACTCCATATGTGGTGTTATTGGGTCTGCGGGGTACCAGCTGTTCCTCTGGTTCTCGCCTGCCACGACTTTGATCTTAGTAAGGGAGGAAAGAGATGGAGTGTTAATTGGTACCCACAGAGTAATAACGCTTGACCCGTCATGTAATTCCATGTGCTTTATTCTCTTGCCTTTCTTTTACAGCAGCCCGGACCACAGGCGGCAGCTCATCCCCCTCCTGCTCCCCGGAGTCACACTTGTGCTTGAGGAAAGATCACCAGCTTTACTGTCCCAAAGTTAAGTGCTGGCTGGGAGACTCACAGTGCTAATTACCTCATTAGCAGCCCATGCAAATGAGGCCTTTTATCCTCTGCTGATTACTGTGAGGAGCATTTCTGACTGTTCCCCCTCCGCAGGTCTCAACCAGTGGGAGCCCTGACCCAGTCCCCCTGGGTCCGAGTGACTCCAGCTGGCAACTCGGCTTAATATCTACTAATTTCCTCCTTAGTAGAGGAGGCTGGCCACATCTCTCACCGCCTCTCTGTGGTTTGTGTTGGCTCGGCTCTGGGAGTGTCCTAGCTGCCGGCGCCAGTGCCAAAACTTCAGGACGGTCTCGACCTTTCCATTTGGGGTTGCCGTCCGCTTCCCCTCTCGGGTCCCAACCAGGGAGCTCTTCTCTGCTTCAGGATGCTGTGCCACATCACCGCACAGACCCACAACTCCTTCCCTTTGACTCACCGCAGTGGCTGGGGTTCCATGTGTCGGTACCAAATGTCTGGCGGCTACCTGGCTCTTCTCCTCATCTTTTCTCTGAGGTCTCAGATGACCCTCCTCTTCACTCTCTAAGTGCCCAAAGGCATTTTTCCCAGGGCTTCTTCCTTCCTTTATTCCTGGAAGCCAGGTCCCATTGGCTTACCGGTGGCGTGGGGAATCTCCCCCCTGCTCCTGCCTGGGCATCGTGACTGCCAGCTGTGGGGATTTTCCCCAAGTATCAGGGCTCCAGTCAGGGACCCTGTTACATGTGGCCTCACCAGTGCTAAATAGTGGGAAAGAATCACTTCCATTTATCTACTGGTGACACTCCTACTAATGCAGCCCAGCATGCCATTAGCCTTCTTTGCAACAAAGGCACACTCTTGGTTCATATTCAGCTTGTTGTCCACTGGAACCTTCAGGTCCTTTTCTGCAGATTTAACCATCTGTTTATTCATAGTTTCATAGTCAGTAGGGTTGGAAGGGACCTGAGTAGATCATCAAGTCTGACCCCCTGCCATGGCAGGAAAGAGTACTGGGGTCAAACGACCCCAGCAAGGTGTCTATCTAGCCTCCCTTTAAAGACCCCCAGGGTAGGAGCCAGCACCACTTCTCTTGGAAGTTGGTTCCAGATCCTAGCAGCCCTAACAGTGAAGTAGCACCTCCTGATATCTAGCCTGAATCTACCCTCTGCCAGCTTGTGACTGTTATTTCTTGTCACTCCTGGTAGTGCTCGGGGGAACATGGACTCCCCCAATGCCTGTTGGCCCCCCCGTTTACTAGTTTGTAAATGGCCACTAGATCCCCCCTCAGCTTTCTTTTGTGGAGGTTGAATAGGTTCAGGTCCTGTAGCATCTCCTCATAGGGCCTGTCCTGCTGACCCCTGATCATGCAGGTGGCCCTCCTCTGGACCCTCTCCATGTTGTCCACATCCCTCCCGAAGTGCAGTGCCTAGAACTGGACACAGTACTCCAACTGCAGCCTGACCAGTGCTGCATAGAGGGGGAGGATCACCTCCTTGGACCTCTTCAGATGCACCTGTGGATGCATGACAAGGTACGGTTGGCCTTCCTGACCGTGTCCCCACACTGTCGGCCCATGTTCATTTTGGCATCAATAATGACTCTAAGATCCTTTTCTGCCTCTGCACTCCCCAGCTGCAGTACCTTGCACTTGTCAGTGTTGAAACCCATCCTGTTCTCATCTGCCCACCCTGTAACCTGTCTAGGTCCAAATGCAGCCTATTCTTCCCTTCTAGCATGCCCACATCCTCCCACATCTTAGTGTCATCAGCAAATTTGAACAGGGTGATTTTTGCCCCCTCATCCAAGTCGCTGATGAGGATGTTGAACAGTACGACCCCGAGGACTGAGCCCTGCGAAACCCCACATCCCTCCAGGTCAAAAATGACCCGTCTACCACCACTGTCTGGGTGCGGCCCTCCAGCCAATTGGCAACCCATCTGACTGTGTAAGTATCGACGCCACAGTCTCCTACTTTTTAAATGAGCATGGGGTGAAAGATAGTGTCAGAGTCTTTCTGGACTTTAGGAAGGCCTATGTCCACCACGCCACCTGCGTCTAAGGATTTTGTGACCTAGTCATAGAAGGCCACCAGATTGGTCTGACAGGACCTTCCTCTAATGAACCCATGTCGGTTGCCCCTAAGCATAATCTCCCCTGCTGGCCCCTCACAGACATGCATCAGGATAATTCTCTCAAAAAGCTTTCCCAGGACCGAGGTAAGACTAACTGGCCTATAGTTTCCTGGGTCCTCCTTCCTCCCCTTTTTGAACATGGGAACCACATTGGCCCCTTTCCGGTCCTCTGGCATAATGCCAGAGCACCATGAGTGCTCGTAAAGCCATGCCAGGGCTCCCGCAACAACCTCTGCTAATTCCCTCAGCACTCTGGGGTGGAGATCATCAGGACCTGCTGATTTAAATACATCCAGTCCCTCCAGAAGTTCCCCCACTAGGTCCCCCCTGACTCTAGACCTGGGTGCGCCTCCCCTGGGGCCTACGGGGGTCCCAGTGGGGGGGATGACCCGGTCCGTGCTCAGAAAAATGAAGGCAAAGAAATTATTAAACAGGTTAGCTTTGCTGTCTGGTGCAACAACCAGATTTCCTAGTGTGTCCTGCAGAGGCCCCATGTTACCCAGTACTTTCTTTTTATGTCCTGTGTGTTTAAAAAAGGACTTCTTGTTGTCCTTGATCCAGCTAGCTAGTCCCAGTTCCATCTCCACCTTGGCCTTCCTGACCGCCCCTCTACAGCCCTGAGCAACAGAGGTATAGTCCTCCCTGGTGATAGCCCCTCCCTTCCATTGGGTGTACGCCTCCTCTTTAGCTATTGTTCTTTTGTATATTGTTTTATTGATTGTTTTGTTTCTCTGGGAACAAACTTGCCCCATGAAAAATAAACTGTCTAGAAACCCAGAACACAGAGCTGACTAGTCTTAAGAAGGAATCTGGGTGAGTCACCTACTTATAAGTGTTTTTCTCCCTGTAAAGAATGAACCAAGAACCTTTGAATCCAGGATCATTAAAGTTAGGTTACCAAGACCTTCATTGTTTTGTTGGGAACACAACAAGAAATTTCCTTGCACTTTGTCTTAAAATTAAGCATGTTGCAGTAACATTCCAGTGCTCTTGTTATTGGTGACATACTGTGCATGTATAGAAAGTCTTGCCAGCAAATCATTCTCCAAAAAATTTCCTAAGAATTTTCAGATGAACTTCTATTATATCTGAAGATCAGGCATTAAGTTTTCCAGATGATGGGTTATGGTCAGACCTTTTGGTTCTATTTTGCACAGATCTCAGTGTATAGGGTTTCAGGTATAGTTTTTTTTTTTCAGGTATAAGTTTGAAAAGTGTGAAGCCTGGGATTTATTGTGGGTCTTGAAGATGTTTGTGTTTGTGAACCTATAACTACAGCTAGATACTTGTGCTCTACAAACATCTTCAAGACCCACAATAAATCCCAGGCTTCACACTTTTCAAACCTATACTTGGACATTTTGGCTTTTATCTGCTTCCCTACTAATTACACCAAACAACTTTCTATAGTGTTCTTTAGACATAGTGCCTATTTTATAGGGAAATGTTCTCTCTTTCTATTGTTCTATGTATGTGGTAGGGTAGCTTGTCATATTTTATGCTTTAACGTTGCACCTCTTTACAGAGTGGTGAATTACAATATGGTTTAAAGTTTTCTTTTATATTCAGCCTTATTTAATCATTCCTTCTTAAGTTCTGTATAGCCTAATTGTTATCTAAACTTTTCATTTTGCTGGTGTCTGAACTATCAGCTGGCCTTGCCTTCTGCAAGCACCTTGTGGCCTTGAGTTTGCTCACATGATGTTTCTTTCCTTTTCTATCACTGTGAGAAGTTTTTCTAACACAACATAGTCATAGTTTTATGGCCAGCTCAAATTAACTGAGCTTGTCAGTAACTGGCTGAATCAGAGGGATGAAATGATTGGATATGTTAACGAAAGGTGATAAGAGAGACCAATCTCTTGTCTAACATCTCTTGCAGATGGACAATGCCCAAATAAGACAGGGAAAAAGACCAAATTAAAAGGTGTGTTTGTGATTGTCGCAGTCCTAGTTATGTAGCCCCCAAGAATCTTTGCTCCTCCACCCCCGCCCTTGGTCTCTGGGTAGAAGCTGTTACTTCTCAGTCAGTCTCTGACTGTCTTCTTGTTTTCTCTTTCTATAGAGGTGTGTGTGTGTGTGTGTGTGTGTGTGAATATATATATTTTTTTATATCACCATAGGACCTCAGCTTGCCAGCTGATGTCAGTGATGAGTCCCAACCAGAGGTCCACACACCCACGTCCTTGCCCGCCATGACTTGGTGATTATGGGAGTAGAATTCTGTACCTGGGCGTGTAGTTCCAATCAGTCATTGTCCACCATCCTATGTTTGTGAGGGCTCAACCATCCCCTACACCCTCGCCCGTTCCACTGGGTATTGAATTATCTTCTCATCACTGTTCCGGCCAGCAGGTTCTCACCCAGGCCTCTGAATTTATATTACAAAAAAAACCCCCAAACCACAAGCTTTCCTGGCCTGGAATATTGTTCCCTGGCTTTTAACAAATGAAAAAAAAAATACTCTGTGAAGTCACTTTCTCCTACACCTTGTTCCAGTCTTTACAGTACCTCTTCATGAGCCTCCTATTAGGGTCATTACAGTACCCTCACCCCACTGGGTCTACCCTTGATAATTTGTCTTTGCCACCCTTTTCGGGTTTTTACAGTACCTTCTCTCTGAAGTGCCCTTCTCTTAGGGTCTTTATGGTATTTTCTCCAGCTGTGCTCTTCCGGCTGCCAGCAAGATTGCAGTAAGTTTTTGGTGCTGCTACTTCATCGATCCTTGATCTAGGCTTCCTCTGGGGGAGCTCCCTCTCTGCAGGAGCCTCCTGCTGGTTTTCGAGGCTGCTCTCAAGATTTCCTGCAGCTTTGCTCAGCCTGGCTCATCTCCTTCTGGTCCTGTGCTCTCTCCTCCTGCCTGCTCCGGGCTCCTCTTTATACTGGGGTTTGAATTCCTGGCCCCTCCCTTCCAGAAACACCTGGGTAAGGAGGATTTTTGCAGGGCTCTTTGGGGCTGGGGGCACTGATTCTATCTTTGGCCAGTGCTCGTTTGCCCCCTATGGCTTTCTCTCTTTCTCACAATGATGGGTCTGTTGAACAAAAAAATATGCTGAAAGGATAAAATAACGATGGTATGCTGGCTCCAGAGAGATCAATCTGAAAGCAAAGTATCATCAAAGGAGTCAAGTTGAAGAAAAGCATAAAAGGGGGCAGCAAGAAAGGTTAAGTGTTGTTGTTGTCATAAATCCAGCCTTCAACACCTGTCTGGATCATCCCAGCCAACAACATACCCTTTGCTTTCCGGAACTGATTTAGTCATCTTTTCTGTTGAGCATAGTGACATCTGGGATTGAGCGAGATCATTGTATTAATTATTTTCTCTCTCTGTATATAGAAACTGTTAAGATAACATTGCTTATATTAATAAAGTTAGACTCTGATTTTAGGACACCAAGTTGTGTGCGTTCGTATTTTGTGTTCCATTTGTGGGTCAGTTGTGCTTTAACAATCCCTAAGCACTGTCTGTTGGACAATGGTGCTATATGTTTCTTATATATTTTCTGTCCTAAATCCTAGGCAACACTAACAGTGATATATATGAGTCAGAAGTATGATTACCAAAATCAACTCATTTCTCAGGTTGTTTGCTATTGCTTATTGAGATAATCCCTGAAAAATATATTGCTGCCTGCATAAATGTTTCTAATGGACATATTCTTCTGTGATCACTTTGGCCATAAGGTATCCATTATTTTGAAATCAACAGGTACCTTTTTTATTGATGCATTTATCCTCCAGAAACTGTATCAAAAGGCCATTGAAATCATGGCCCTAAATGCACCAATTCCATATAATTTACTCACATTATTTTTTTCTCAAGGCACAGGATCTCTTCATACAAATTTCATGAGCTCAACCAATTCTTCACATAGGCTCAATGGTTTTTGTGGAAATCAGAATCTGCTTACAATTATTATTCCCTAGAAGCAAGTTCTAACACAGATGGATCTTTAAACATTTATCATAGATCCATGTACTACTTACATTTGAATTAACATGGATATTAATACACTGCACTAAACTTATGAATTAGTTCATAACGTATATCTTCATAGAAGGGAAATATTTGTTTGCCTGACTTCTCCTCACTTTCCTTGCTAAGCCATCAAATAAATATTTCTCCATTCATTTAGTAGCCTCTTAAAAATAATTTTACACAAATTTATTATTCATTGCCTTGGCATTATCAGACATTTACTTCAAAGGTACACACTATGAAAACAAGATATCTGTAGGTTGGTGCATTCTAAATTACTTTCTCAAGAGTCCTGTTATAATACAACTGTCCATTGAAATGGACTTTGATAAATGTCCACTTTGAACATCAAGACTTGTGTGACTTTCTAAATAGAAATATGAATCTATTGAAAAAAGTGTGATTGTCCTACAAATGCAGGAAGACAAATAGCATGTATGAGGCTGTAATTTTATTAAATTAACTCATCTGGTAACTCTTTGTCAGTAACTTACATGGGGTAAGTTCTGGTGGTGATTTCGCCTTTCACAGCTGGTCCCTGGACTACTACGCTTGTACAAGATTTAAAGCATTGCTGAAATGTGATTGTTTTCTTCTTTTATCAGACATAACTGGCCCAACTCTGTTATACAACTTCTTTATGGGATGCCTTCCCTACTTACAAGTCTGCTTCTATTTGTAAGGAAACCAGACCTCCTATGGAATGAAGCCTTTCATTGGAGAACTGCCATCTGCTAATTTACAACTGTCACCACCTTCTAATTTTCAACTATCATATGAGATGCATTGCAGTAGGCTGTACACAAGTATTAGCAGTTTGTTTGACATGAATGGAAGAAAAGCTAGCACTTTTAATGTTGATCCTGCATCAGTTAAAGTTTTTCATTGGCTTCAGTAGAGAAAAAGTCAAACTTCTAATTTAAAAGTGTCCTATCAATCACAAGAAGATTCATAATGAAACCATTACCATAAAAAATAAAACACAAAGTGAGTATTAAAAGAGAGTAATTTTAGATCAAGGATAATAGAACCCAGACTAGCAAGGTGTTGAACATCTGCATTATATTCTGAGCACCTTTCAGTTCTATACCTATACACATGTCTGATGGCAGCTCCCATGCATGCTAATTAGCACGTCAGAGCAGCCTCGATTAATAGAGTCTGCCGGAGTGTGCTATTTAGCATGATCCAGGAGCCTTGGCAACTCATATATTCAGCATCCCCACACTTCAATGTGTTGGCAGGGACACTTTAACTAAAGCTTGTCAAACGAGCTTTAGTTAAAGCATCCCTGCTGCCATTTTGAAGCAGCAGGCTGCTGAATACACAGGACTCTGTGCACACTTTAATTAAAGTGGCTCTAATTAAAGCACCCCCCACCTGCCTACTCCCCCACCATGTGTAAAGATGTCTATTGATGTTCTTGAGAGCACTTAGGAAGGTGTTTTGCACTTTGCAAGCTTAGACCCTTGTATAGGTCTAGAATCAGCTATCATACTCCTAGGCATTGCAAAGAACAATCACAAACTCCTGTAAAGTTCAATTCCACTCAGAAATATTACTCTAATAATGCTGTGATTAGGGTCCTTGCTCACTTTGTCTGTATGATTCCATATGATAAGTAATCAGAAACATGTGAAAAGATGTTTATTCCCTAGAATGCCGCATATTCAATTTAGACTATTTTAACTGGGTAGTTTCCTTCTGGAAATTAATAGATATTTGCAAAGATTACCACAATTAATAAAATATTAGTAAAAAGAGAATAAAGATTTTAGGATTTAGGATTAACTCATGTTTAAAGTCAGACATAGGCTTTCAGTGGGATTACTTATGTGCATATCATGTTCTTAACGTAAATTGGCCCCTTTGTTTCCAGTGTTCACACACTGTATCCCCATGATGTACACTATCTCAAAAGAAAAAGCAACATGCATGAATAAGCTGAACAGTTTGAATGTTAAGGATTATTATCCAGGGAATTTTATAATACATACAAACATGGCTCTAAGCAACAAGCATGCTGTCAGGATATAACACATAACAAATTCAAAGAATATGTTGATTCACTATGATATAATCTTTTTTTCCACAATCACAATACATCTATTTTGCGTGCTGTAAATGGAAGAAAATGTGGAATTAAATCCTCAAGAGAGTTTTTTTTGACAGAAAAACAACTTAAATTGTTTCTGATATTAATATTTGGGTTGATTTATAGTCAGCTCTGGAAGCAGGTAGGTGGGATTTTTAAAACCCCATAAAATTGAATTAACTCTGCATGTGTGAAAATCAGCAGTAGAACACCAAATTACTTCAATACAGAGTTTGGAAAATGTTTTTATATGCTTTTAAAAATCTCACTCATACGGTACTGTCAGAGCTCTTGAAGAAAATATACAAATGTTATAAGGGAATCCTACTAATATCCAGCTTGGGTTATAATGAACAACCCATAACAATCTAAGCATGTTTTGTCAATTCTTTATAAACTGCTACATAAACAAAGAAATCCAAACATAGGTTTTAGGATTATCTGGAAACACAAAATTGGTGAGAGCATTACATCTAAACCATTAAAGATAATCTTGAGAAATTCAGAGAAACCTTTTTAGGGCCTTCAGTTTAAGATTCCATGCACAATGTACAAGGTATATATCAGGTTGACAAGGCTAAAGCTTACAACAGTGAATCAGTGCTGGACTATAACAAAAAATACACAAATCATGACTAAAAACGAGGTGGCATCAACATTTATTTGCATATGCAATTACATTCAGGGAAAACTGGACTTTTAAGACTGAAAATAAGAAAATCCATGGGAATAATATTTGAAGGTTAAAAATAAAGGTCTACAGTTACATTTGATTTAAAAGAGAATAGTTTCCATAGATCAAATATTTTATCAGAAGCATTTGCTTTCTTCCTCATTCCTTGAAATGGAAGTATAATCCTAAAAAAGCCACAGACAAAAGTTATACTTCAGATATAGAATGAAAGAAATTCTTCCCATGAATAATTGTTTCCAAACTGTGGCCAAAATAAAATGGATGGTCTAATCCATCCATCCAACAAGAGCCAACAGTGTGCTCTTGTTGCAAAGAAGGCTAAGGGCATACTGGGCTGCAGTGGTAGGAGTGTTGCCAGCAGGTCTAGACAAGTGATTCTTCCCCTCTATTGAGCACTGGTGAGACCATATTTGGAGTACTGTGTCCAGTTCTGGGCCCCTCGCTACAGCAAGGATGTGGACAAATTGGAGAGAGCCCAGTGGAGGGCAACAAAAATGGTAAGGGAGGCTGGGGGACATGCCTTATGAGGAAAGACTGAGGGAGCTGAGCTTAGTTAGTCTAGAGAAGAGGAAACTGAGGGGATTTAATAGCAGCCTTCAAATACCTGAAAGGGTGTTCAAAAGAGGATGGAGCTAGATTGTTCTCAGTGGTAGAAGATGATAGAGCAAGGGGCAATGGTCTCAAATCGCAGCGAGGGCAGTTTAAGTTAGATATTAAGAATAATGTTCTTACTAGAAGGGTAGTAAAACACTGGAACAGGTTACCCAGAAAGGTGATGGAAACTTCATCCTTGGAGATTTTTAAGACTTGGCTAGACAAAGCTTTGGCTGGGAAGATCTAGTTGAGGATGGGCCTCCTGAGGTCCCTTTCAACCCTAATTTTCTATAATTCTATGATTATATATCACACTTTATTATCAGAACATGTGCTGGAAGAGAGAGAAATGCCAGAAGAGATATTGCAGCTAAATGATTTAGTAGCATGTGTCTCATCAAAGTAAAATGGATTTAAGCTTCCATGCCATCCAAGGATCCCTTGCACCTGAATTGGCTATAAGTTTCAGTAAATCAGTATACTTGAACAATTGTGACCCACTTTTTGGATGCTCTGGTTTGCTCCCAGGAACTTGGTAAATAGTACATTGTGTATGGCATTAGAAACATAATTCCCTAGTCAGAATATCTACTGCTAAGGTTGTAGCAGAAGTTAGACCACTCTAATGTCCAGCAATATAATAGGATTGGACTATTATTGTAGTTGTGGTTGTTAAAGGAAATATGCTTCTTTCCCAGAAGAAGGTCACTTTGTGCCCTAAATCTTGTCTAACATCTCTTGAAGTTGGTCCATGACATCACAAAAAAACCCCTTGAGTCTCAGAGTCAAATAAATTTCAGTATTTGGCTAATGGGACTGACAACAACAGCACTTGCCAAAAATTAAGCAATAATTAAAATTGTAATGCTAATGTACTTTATATTGTAACAATACATTTGGATAAATATACAGGAAATCAAGATCTAAGCCATGTACAAATATTCATTTCAGTAACAATTTCAGAGAAATTCTTACAAGTAGGAAAATAGTCTGAGAGTTGGCATATGCATACATTCTAGCCCCATGCCTAGAGAGCTTCACAAGTGAGCTTTCCATCCAGGGGTCTCTTGAGTGCTACTCTCTGGGACATTCCTACCCTTACATTGGGGGGCGGGGGGGCATTAATTGACAACGTGTCCTCTCCTCAGTCTGGGAAAGAAGCAGGCTATTGATTGGTGGTTGGCAGTTGCTGAAAAGCAGCAGCTACCACAGACAGCCTGGGGAGGGCTCCAGTCCTGGGATAATTCCCCTTCACCCCATGAATCTGCTAGTTGGCAGGAGTGGGGTAGAGCATTCTCCCTTGGTGTGAAGCCTCCTTGTTCCTATTGCAGGACAATAGACCCCACTGCTTGCACTCCTCCAGGCTGACCCAGAGGAGGGTAGGGAGAGGGGAGGTATTCTCCTGCAACAGCAAGGCAGCCTGCCTCATCCTTCACAGTTCTGGGTTGACCCAGAGCAGTATGGATAGGTTGGGGATATTTTAACATGGTGGGAATCCCTTCCAAGGTTTGTTCTGCTGGGGAATGTCCCCCAGTGCCACCAATCAGCTGACTAGAAGCAGAGAGGGGGACCATTCTCAAATGGGGTGAACAATTTTCTAGAAGGCACCCATGCAAGAGAACACCGTCACCTACAAATGCACTGATTGGTGTGTGGGATGCAGAGGGGAGAACTAACTTTTCAGGGCTAGGCCCCCAGGCTCCCTGATGGGTGTGCTATTAGGGAGCCAGTGCTCTTGCTCCATCCCTCTGCCTTGAAGAGAGGGAGGAAGAGCAGAGGTGAGATATCAGGTGTCCTTTATACCCAAGAAAAATGTACAGGCATTAAAGTTAGATTGGAAGGAGGGAAATCTTCTTCATAGTTATCCAATCTAACATCACAGAAGAACCAGTTCTCTTCTGCAAGAAATGTCTAGAAGATCTGTGAGGCTTTCTTTTGTGCCAGGAGAATGGCTTTTCTCCCGACACAAATGGAATGTCTGTTCATGGCCCTAGATGATTATTAATTAAGACATCAGCATACAATGTGTCTTTCAAATGTGTAATCATTGATCAATGGTTAACTATTTTCAAGACACATTGTATGCTTGTATAATAATTTCTAATGATTAATGTATTTTCTAGTATGGTACATATATTTTTAAGACATCTAAAAAATACAGAGGCATGTATGCATAATAAGACCCCCTCCCCCAGGTAAACAGCCCTTGAAACACTCTGTCAATTTCAATTACCTTCTTTATAACCCTTATTAATTTGGGGCATTAATTGTTTGGCATAAGTTAAATCTATAAGTAAATATAGGCAGGGGAGCAAATAGCTTGGAATCCTAGTGGTATTTAGGCAGGGACACAGACACCAATCTGTTCAGCAGTGATAAAACTTGAGGTACTTTTGACCATGTGCTGGAACAGACAGTTAGGAATCTAAGGAAAATGCAGGCATTAATGTGGTAAGGCATGTGGTATAAAACAGTATTTTTATTTTTATTTAAGCACATGGATTGCATGACAGTACTGCTTGGGAAACCAACATTCTTCTCTAGAGCTGGGCCTATGTTTGTGACAGAACAAAGCCGGTATTCTGTGACTCTCTTCTAACAAAAAAAAGTTTTAAAAACATAAGCTAGTCAAGAAATGACTGTCTATACATAGAATCATTGCAAGGAAAGGAAAATATGTATTTCCTTGTCTTCAGAAATAAATTATTTTTTCTTCTTTCTTTTCTTTGTAATAATGAAAGCAGAGCAAACTTTGCCTAGGGCACTAGGAAAATGAGTTCACATCAGTAATGCCAGGCAACCATCTTCATTAAAGTTTTCCTCATTATTTAATATGAAGCTTGAGTAAATGAATCTTGATCATCTATAGAAAAAGAATGTTAGCTAGTTTCTGCTTTTATAGGAAAATCGACATTTTAATTCAGAACTGTGGTGTTTCTAAGAGCCCTTGACTTTTAATGGTGGATAGCATATTGGATAAATCAATTGCTATGTTCTCCATTGGGATTATATAATCTATGACAAATCTAAGGTTTCATTTTAGACCAGAGGGTTATTCATGTCTTTCTCTGCAATCACAATTATTTAGAGAAAATAGAAGAGCTAAAATAACCTTACTTCTGGGCCCAGAGTCTCAGATGGTAGAAGTCAGCATCACTCCATTTAAGCCAATGGAATTGCAACAGTTTATAACAGCTGAATACCTGGCAAAATATAATATGTAGGAATGTAATGTGAAGAGCATGTGATACCCTACAGTAATATTCTTTATCCACTTTAAATTTGGACTCTTTAGCAAATATTTCCCAAAATTCATTTAACCACAGAAAATATTCTTTGTTTTAATTTTGATCTGAAATGCAGCATTCTTTCTGTCTACCTTTAGCATATACATATTCATGAGGATATCCATCCTCTGGTACAAGGAACAATAAGATTATAGTTTTAGTTAATTGTTTACTTCAATAATAATGCAAGGCCTAATTTTCTACATTCTTCAATTTTGCCTTCCTGTTGTAGATTAATACTATTACCTATTTTTTCTATCACTGTAAAAGGTATGACTTTTTAGCAAGATAATGTAGGAAGGCGGACAAAATATAAATGCGGTAACTAGGACAGAGGTGTAGGTTGTAGCTGTGTTGGTCTAAGGACATAAGCAGACAAGGTTCTTTGGGTGAATCTGATATTTGCTTTTAGACCAACTGAAATAATTGGGGGAAAAATTTTTAGCAAGCTTTCAGGTTTAAAAACCTAGGACACAACTTTTTAAGTAAAAATCGGTAACATTTTACAGTGGGCCAGACTGCTGTAATGGAGCTTAGCTCCAGGCATGGGTTCACTGCTGCTGCTAGAACCAGAGCCACAGCTGCAGCCTGGAAGTCACTATTTTCTGCTGTACAGTGCCACCACTGCCACTTCTTCCCACTGCCTGGATGAAGCCTGCTGCCACCAAAACATCACTACCAAAGCACCAAAGAAGCCTCCCTCCAGCTCTATGAGCTAGATTTGACCACTGTGTTATGTGTGGCCAACTCCTGTCAAAAGCAACTGTTTTTGTCATCCAAAGGGTGACAATAGTATTGGACTAGAGATTCTGGTTTCAGAGGAAAGAACAACATATTTTCTTCACCTTCCCTCTGTGCTGGCATTCCAGTTATAAATGTTGCTCTATGAATTTTCTGTGATATTCAAAGGTTCGATAATATCCACCAGTTACAAAAATGATCAGTTCCTGTTTGGTTTATTTGTTTATGTTCCTGACAGGTGAACATGGACATTTTGTTACACTCAGTGCATGCATCTGCACAAGTTGTTTACTGTGTAGTAGCCCCACAGTAAACACCATGTGTCTACATGTGCAGTGCTATTAGGCTGCAGAAAACTAATAAACTCTGCAGCCGGGAAGTACTTATAAATACAAGTACTATTCTACTGCAAAGTTATTTACTGTGGAGCAATGCAGGTGTAGACACTGACTAAGGGATAAATTGTGCCTGGTCAGCCCAGCCAACAGGAGGCCACACTTCTGCCTGTTGCCCAGCCACAGGGCTTGGCAGCTGAAGGAGCCTTATGGCCCAGCCAGATCTTCCACTGCCCAACACAGCTACCTGCTGCTCTGGCCTGACCCCCTGGTGCCTCTGACCAGCCTAGGGCTGGTCACAAACCCTGGGCCACACTCCTGTCACCAGCCAGAGCCTGGGACTGACTCTGTGCTTCCTGCCAGAACCAGGGCTGGTACTCTGGCAGCTGCAGCTGGCACCTGGAGGTCCCCCAGGCTGCTGCAAGGGGGCGTAGCATAGCAGGACCATCTCTGGCCTAAACTGCTCCTTCCTGGCACAGTTTGCTGCTGTCCCAGGTGCACATGTAGTTAGTGTACCTGGGAGTAGTTTATTGCAGCACAAATTGCTCTGCAGTTTATTCAGTTACATTAATTTCACATGTAGACGTGCCCAGTATCATATAAACAAGAAAAGAATTTCCATGAAAAAGTTGTGACATTAATGTTACCACTCTGGCAGAAAAGCAAAAAACTGGTTTTAGTACTATTAATACAACATTCTTTTAATTATATAGCCATTAACATTCCAGGAGTATCCCAATTGACTGTGCTTCCCATGGACATAATAAAATATTTTTCCATTGTTCATATAGCATTTGATTTCTGAATAAAAATCTACACATACTTTAACTGTCATCCCTACATATTTATGTCCCCATAAAAAAAAATTATCTGTGCAAGTCACATTCATTATATGAATCATATAGATTACAATGATGTATGAAATGAACATTATCCAAGTGAGGATGGGATCTGTTTGTCTCACAGGAGAAGTAAGGTTTTGTGTATGTATGTGTCTGTTTTGTGTGTGTGTTTGTGTGTGTGTGTGTGTGTGTGTGTGTGTTTTGTCCAAATATAATTTAGTAAATGCTAGTTTTGCTGGTGTTTTAGCCACTGGCCTGTATTAGAACTTGAGATTTGTTTTGTTTAGGTCCCTCAGTCTTTCTGTAAAGGATTTCTGTGTTTGAAACCAATTAAAATAAAGCCATTATTTCATTGCTGGTACCAGGTTGTGTTACCCACATCCAGTCCTATCTCTAGAGCATGTGAATTTGCATCAGCTAAAAGACACATAAAGAAATACATTTTAATTGCCCCATTGTGTTTCCTCCTTTCTTCTTCTGTCCTGTGTTTCTTTTGCCTAGTTTTACTTTGTATTTAATTTCTTCTTGTTTTTTTCATTTTTTCCATTTTCTAGACATCTGTATTTCAAAGGAGCAATAGCATGAATGCGGGATAAAGTCAGGCATTAGTGTAGTAGCAGAACTCTATAAATTCTCTCATTTGACCAGTATTACCATTAATGTGAACCACTGGTATAATCAGGTTGAGAAACTGCCTCTTTAATTTACCAAATAATCCAGGTAAAAAAAGAAAATTGTTTTGCTCCCCCCCCCCCACACCCCACAGCACATGGACTAGGTTTAGCACCAATGCACTTCTTAACAATAATGTTCTGTTCTTCTCTGTATCAGTACAAGGCTCTTGAATGTTTTACAGCTATTAAGGATCATGTTGTGGCTTCATTCATAGTTAAAAGGCAAGGGAGTCAAGAGAATATAGACTAGATTTTTCTCCTCTGTTAACTCAGTCAATATAAGAGCCAGCCATAATTGAAGATTCTCTGGTTGATGAATTATAGGGACAGTTCTGTCCCTGTGTACCCAGGGATACGAGCATTTGCTTCTCTCCTTTCTCTGTGATGGAAGGCAGAAAATAGCCATGTAGCTTGGATGAAACAAAGGAACAAAGGGGTGAGGTGGAATGAAGAATTTAACAAGAGCCAAGAGACCATGCAACTTGCTTACTGTTAAACCCTGAAGGCAAGGCAAAGAAACTTGTCTCAGTTAAAGGCAGTGAAGATACTTGAAAATGGCTCCTGCAACTAATCCACATAAACTATCTGTAAGCTTTTGTACTGTAGCTGTATATGCACACATTCTATGGGGTTGCTGTTCAAAACTTGGTAACTCTTTTTGTGAACCTAGAAGAGTGCAGTCATTGGTATAACTTCACATAAATATCTATTCTGATACCCTTCTGAACAGAAATGTAACAATTATTTGAGAGACCCCTGCACTGATTCTTTGCCTCCCTAATACACTGTTTCAGCTAAGACAAAAAGGCATCTACAACTAAGTCAATTTTTGGATGACAATAATATATACATCCTTTCATAGCACAAGTTTTCAAAATTGGATGGATAGCACTGTGATTGCTTTTCGGTACATGATGCACTTGACAGAAGAAACCTCTTGAGTCTCACAATATGTTTGTCAGCGTTCTACAATAGCCAGTTGGGCAGGATTTAGACTTAATGCTTGTAAATTATGTTGGATGAATTTACATGGACTTTTTTCAAATACAACTACATTGGCTATAATCCAACAAAACATTTAAACACATGATTAGCTATAATCACATGAATAGTCTCATTGAAGCCAATGGTTCTGCTCATGTTCTTAAAATCAAACAAGTCCTTAGGTATATTGACAGATTAAGATTTATATCCATCATAGAATCATATAAAATTAGGGTTAGAAGGGACCTGAGAAGGTCATCTAGTCTAACCGCCTGCTCAAAGTAAGACCAGCCACAATTATATCATCCCAGCCAAAGATTTGTCTAGCTGGGTTTTGAAAACCCCCAAGGATTGAGCTTCCACCACCTTTCTGGGTAACCTGTTCCAGTGTTTTTCTGCCCTCCTAGTGAAAATTTTTTTTCTAGTATCTAACCTAAACTTCCTTTGGTGCAACTTGAGACCACTGCTCCTTGTTCTGTCATCTGTCACCACTAAGAATAGCCTACCTCCATCCTCTTTCAAACCCCTTCAGGTAGTTGAAGACTGCTATCAAGTCTCTTTTTAGTGTCCTCTTCTCTAGATGAAATAAACCCAGTTCCCCCTGTCTTTCCTCATAAGTCATGTTCCCCAGATCCCTCAACATTTTTGTCACCCTCCACTGGACTCTCTTCAATTTGTGCACATCCTTTTTGTAGTGGGGAGGCCCAAAACTGAGCACAGTTTTCCAGATGTGGCCCACCAGTGCTGAATAGAGGGGAATAATCACTTTCTTTGACCTACTGGCAACACACCTACATCAACTTGTAATATTTTACTTCTATCATCTCTATTAAGTTACAAAAAAAACTCCTATACTATCTGGTGCTGTGGAATGAAACCCTTTCAATATTTTCTAAATTTGTTGTACAATGTATTTATTCTAAAAATGTAAGTAGAAAACTTGGAATTAAATTAAAAAAACAAGCATGTTAGGTGACAAATTAAAATATGCTTTATGAATGTACTAAAGATCACAGTAATTACCACAATTTTAAGAGAGATCTATTTCACGTCATGTAATCATATTAATTAGGACACATTTATAGTTCAACATGAAATTCATTATAAAAAGGAATGAACAATTGTGCATTATATACTCTGTTTTTAAATCTTGTTAATGATTTTATTTGTAAAGCATCAAAACTGAAAAATGTATTATTATTGATTGTTGTTTACCATTTACTAATGTGTCACACCTGTGATGCCCTCATTGCATAAATAGATAATTTACCTAATAAATAGATAATAGGTCATTAACAGACTGTACCCTACAACAGGCAGGATCAGGCAAGATAATTAGGGGATAATTATCCCTATGTACCAAAGAGAAATTGAGGCGCAGATAGTTTACAACCTCAGTTCAGCAAAAAAGAGAAGGACATGTTCTTGAATTTCAGTGACGTTAGTGAAAATTAAGCACAGATTTATAGTTAAACAAGCTACAACACTTTGTTGAACAGGAAAGGGATTATTTATTTCCTTAAAAATTAGCGCATGCTTAAGGGTTTTTTTTTAATTAGTACCACAATGATTTGTCCAAGAAGTTTGCAAGCCAATAGGAAGTTTGTAACATCCAGGAATTAAACCCAAATCTCTTGAGTCACAAAACAGCGCTTCAGCTACAAGAGTATTCTTTATTAGTATGGGGTAGTTCTTGAAATATATTAACTCATGACACCAATTTCTATGAAAACAAAGTTAATAGTCATGTGGCAAAAGATACCTAACATAATCCTCCTTTGTTTTGTCCAGTTAGCCATTATTGTCTTGAGAGTGCAACAATCCAAAATATATAGCTGGATAGTTATAAACTAACAAAACATTTCTGAGAGGATGCCAAGAGATAAGAATGGTACAATTTGACTAGGACATGAAAAGTGTCAGCTAAGGTACAAAGTAACTGATGAAAAGTTGGTGTTTGCTGTTAGGCTAGTAGTAAGAACACAAAGTCTCCAAAGCTTACTCACAATTTTACCGTATCTCACAATAACTAAAATGTCTTGTCATAGCAACACAGTAATACATTGTATATAAAGTTATATTTTGGTAACCTCTAACAATATCTCTGTGCCACTTTCATTGCACAGGATCATGAGAAGGTCCTTCTGAAATTCTAAAAATAACAAACAGAAACTATGGGAACCAGGAAGAAGGAAAGGAGTTTTTGTTAACAGATTTAAATTAATTTATTATTGATCAAAACTTGATTCGGCATAGTTCAAAGATTTGGTCATAACTGACCTTTATTTTTCCCCTCAATTCATATATAGTCAATATCCCATTATACTGCTACTCTGAAAAGATGTCTAGGGGAATAATATACTTGAACAATACATGCCAATTGCTGTGTAGTTGGCTGCTCTGAATATCAGAAGGTAACTAAGGGATTCACTTTGTTCCATATGTCAAAGATATAAATAGCATCTATAAAGAATACAAATGGCATGGGTGTTCCTATAATGGTTTGAGTAGTAATATGTTGTTGGTGTTGGAGCGATATGTACTGACCTCCAGCTGAATGCAAAATATAAAGAATGAGTTTTTGTGACATTGCTAGAGTCAGTACTTCCACTTATTGATTCCAAAGGAAATAATGGCTTCTGAGTACTATAAACCATTGGTAAGGCTTCATTTACTGCTATATGCTGTGATGAGCAGTAGGCATTGATATCTCAAACACAGCCACGTTATGAGCTGTGTACACTATATGTATACTAGCTGACCCCAACTAATGGAAACTAGTTTTAACCAAAAGATACATTTCTTAGGTATGTGTTTGTACAATGCCTAGCACCATGTGACCCCAAACTTGGTTGAATCTGTAGGTGCCACTGTAATAAATGCAAAAATATGCAATGTTTATCAAAAAGATTTTTTGATTAAAAAGAGGTTATACATCACAGTTCTTCTCCCAAATTCCTTTTACCAAAAATATTAGATAATTATGCTCCTCTTGTTTCTGTTATTTTCTCTCCACTGAATTTAAACCTAAATGAGGATGATAATATAAAAAGACATCAAAACTATTTATAATATTAGCATACACAGTTATCCAGCGCTGGTAAGTCTACATAAAAACTTAACTTTAAAATAGTTAGCTGTTTTTGCCGATGGTCAAAGTGGTCTAAGGTCCATAGTGCTTTTGCTGAGACTTGCTTTGTTTATGAGCCTGATCATGATGGTCAAAAACTGTTGTGAACTTTTTGCCTTTGTGCTATCTCCTTGCCATCAATATTTTTAGGTTATGTTAACAATCCAAATACAGATTTTATAGCTGTTTTATCAAGATTTATCCTGCCAGTAATGCAAGGATAAGTAACTGATTAAAGATTACAGGGCTTCACAAAATCTTCAAGTCTTGCTGACCCTCACTAGATGGGGTCTTCCATGGTGGCTCAGAGTCAATCAGACAGTCAAAAGAGGAGTCACAAGGTAAAGTCTCCTAGCAGCTCCAACTGGTGAGGTACACCAGAGACAGCTACTACCTGGCAGTGCACATCAGAGCAACCCTAAGCAGCCATTGTTTCATATCCCAGAAGCCTTCAGGATTAGAGGGCAGAAAGGTGACAAAAGTCACTGCTTTGATTCAACTGGGTATCTTGAGAATTTCTTAATCCACTTAGACATGGGCTTATTCCACATTGATCACTGGGTATCTAGTATCATAGGGCATTTATACACATGCTCCAGGATTGGGTAAGAGGGTAGAGAGTACTTTAATTAGAGAGGCTCTGAGAGCCACTCTAGTTAAATCACCTAGAGTGTCTCATGTATCAGCATCCCCACACTGAGAAATGGTGGCGGGGGCAAGTTAACTAAAGGTTATCAAATGAGCTGTAGTTAAAGCGCCCCCCCCCACTGCCATTTTTCAGCACAGGGACACTAATACATGAAATGCTGGAGTCTGCTGGAGTGTGGTAATTACCACACTCCAACAGACTCAATTAATCAAGTCCGTTCTGACATGCTGTAATTACAGAGTATTGGAGCAATCTCACTGCCTATGCTCATACAGAGCATTTTCAGGAATCATCACTCTGGAAAATATTTACTAAAAATTATAAGATAAAAGTAATGTGCTAGTGATCATGTTATATACTATGCAGATGGAAAACTGAGAGTTTGAGTATGATCCAGTCAATTTTATCTTGAAATAGATAACCCATAAGAAATGAATAATACAGCAAAATGCAATATAGGATCATAAACATATAGGCAATACATCTGTCTATTCATCTTCTTAATAAAAAGATATGTTATCTTCTGATTCATCTTGTCAGTCTGTTTTGAAGACCTCTGAGCAACTAACAAAGGCTTGAACAAACTATTTCATTTTACATAGAAAATTGTGAATATTCCCTACTTTACCCCCGTTTAGTCTATTTAAAAAAATGTTGGATGCTATAGCCAGATCCAGACAAGCATGGACGTGCAGTATGTGGTGCTGCAGACCCATTTATGGAGCCATGCACTGCACCTGCAAGCATTCCCCATGCACCTTGTGTCCCCATGCACCTTGTGTGGAGTTTTTTTGACTCTGGGAGATCCTGGGGTCAAAAACACCCTAGCCTTTAAAAAAAAAACAGGGTAGCACACATGGTGGCAGTGCAGTGCCCAGAACAAGAACCTGGCCTGCCAGAGCCATGCCCTGGCTGCTGGCCATGCTTCTAACTGCAGGAGCTCCGTGGCTACAGCTCCCTGAGGCCCCCAGGGCCCCAGGTAAGATTGCTGTGGCCACCACAGTTGCTGGCCCCAGCCTCCCCAGAGTAACCTGCCATGAGCCAGAGGGCCATGGCATGGACATTCCTTGGGGACAAGTATCAATGGCACAAGGTATGCTTCTGCTTCTTGTCCCTGGAAAAACAAATGTCTGTGCTTGTGTGGATGCAGCCTAGCTCTAGAAAGAAAGAGATCAGTTTCAAAATTGTACTATACCTTCTGGTGAAGTATTGTAGATCTCACAATAAAATAGAATTCTCAGAATAATACCCAGATTTTGTGTTGTTTTGGGGTTTTTTTTACAGTAGCAAGAAGAAGAAGATGGTTACTTGTGCTTTTGCCTCATCAAAACATTCCTATTTTCAGTGATGTTTTTCTAGCTAGTGATTGCCTGTAGTCAATGCTCCTATTAGTATAATGGAATAAGTATGATTAACCAGATTAAAAAATTTGGTTGTCAGTAAAAAGTTTGGAGATTATCAGTAAAAATAATTTATTGGGTTGACAACCGTGCTTGACTGCATCAATGATTTGACACCATACTGCCCAAACACCCAGGTCCCCTACTTACCCCCATACCCTGATGCCCTTAGCTGCACCCCCCACATTTGTTCCCCCAACAACCCACCCAACAGCCTTACTCTCTTCTCAGCCTCCCCTACCAATCCTGGTACAGGCCTCCAAAAAGGACCATTACCCTACATGTGAGGTAAGCAGAGGTACAGGCAGGTGACTAGATGCAGAAGCAGCACACATCTGGGTGGTGGTAGTGGGGGGCTACAAAGCCCTGCTCCCATAGGCTAAAAATCCCTGAGAGAATGCCCAGTGTAGCGTACTGCACTCCCACTCTGATACTAGGTGCTAGTATCCCCTTCAATGCTGTGTGTCCCCTTCAGTGCTTGCCTCCAGCTTCTAATGAGAAATCTTCTATCAAGCTCTTATGGCTCAGGTTTTTTATGGACAGCAAATTCTTTTTAAGACTTTCCAGACAGGCATTTTTAGTCTGTTTTTGTTTGGTTTGTTATGATCTATTTGTAAATTTACAGATAGTTGGCAACCCTGCAAACTTTGTTAATTTTTATTTAAATTACTTTATGATGGGGTAGTAGAGCAATTTACAAAATCAGGAGTTTTCTGCTTTCAATGTTGCAATTCAACTAAGAAGTCCACAAATAAATTAGATGAATTTTCCCCCTGTTGCACACCTAAATACCTTAAGCCATTTGAAAAGTAACAGCTTATGCTTTTTATATTCATAGTCCCAGAAAGTTCTGAAGCATTCAATACTGGTCTGATTTTGTAGCTTACTATTATCCATGTCCATGTGAATATATTTTCTACCTTATAATGAACCACTAGTAAAGTAGAAAAAAAAAATTATGATACCACTGCCAAACAGTAAGAACAATGGTAGAGTTAGAGGCAGAGAGTTTTAATTAAGAACCCCTATCTGTGACTAGGCTGTAATGTTCAAGAAGGCTAAGACAATAGAAGCATGTTTGCTTCCCACAGTAAAAGAGATGCATGGTTTATTGGAAGCTACAAATAACTTTTCTCTCCATTTCTCTACCATGCTCTTATATCAAAGAATATGCAAGTGCAGATATTTTTTTTCCAATTACTGGCTTTTTATTAAAGATAAAGAAAATCACTGGGAGCATAAATTGTTTGCTCGCATAAATATCAAACAGAAAGGTGGCAATTACAAAAGATAAGGGAATTATACTGAAAATTAGGCAATAGGTTATGCAATTCAATAAGGCTATATAGTATTTTTAAGAAAGCTATTTTAAAACTTTTAGCCTATTTGACCCACCCTTACTCAAATGGTTTCTGTTCTTAATGAAGAGCCAACAGACAATCAGGTTGTTAGCTATTTCTGAGTTCTGCCATTCTGAAAACTGTTTTCTTGAACAGAATTTTCAGGATCATACATTGCCTCAGATACTCAAGTGCATTTCTGATATCACCCACCTTCCAAACAAGAAAAATAGCATCCATTTTTCAGGGTTGCCGGGTAGTTCAAAAGAAAAAGTTTTTCCATTTCCATCTTTTTCCAGTGACTGATATTTTTGCTGTAGCTTTCTTGGTCCAGATCAGGGGATAAAATATACCACATACTATGAAGTACGGTACTGATTCCTATTTGCAATGATTCTGGTTTATAGCTAAATAGATAAGCATCAACTGAATATGGAAATGCTGTTAACTCTTTGAATAACTCATAAAGGGAACATATTTTGACCCTGTCGCCAATACAAGCTGAATAACCTGACATTTATTTTAAAATAGTGGAAATCCATTTAATAAAAAATCTCTGGCCTTAGGAGACCATTCCAGATTAGTGCAATAAAGGGTCAAAAATTCCAACTCATAATGCAGATGACTGAACAACTGGAAACTGAACTCTTCTTTTCAGGGTAGGACAGCTTGTCTCACAAGCTTTCTTTTAATAGGGCTGTACATTTTAAATGATTACTACTTTATTCTCATGTTTAATGTTTCCCATAGGTATCTAATATTTCACTATGCATCCGTGAGATAAATAAAAATACCAAGAGTACATTGACCTAGGACATGCTAGAGTCACATGTTGCAAACTTAGATTTAAGGAGGCATGAAAAATTATATATATACTGTCCTCATACATTCAGTTTCTCCTGGGAAAGTCACTACTCTTCTAGTAGAAACAATGAGTGTTCAGATATTCAGGATTTCTCTCTTTGGTTAAAAATGGCTGCTCCAAGAGAAAAACAATCTGAGAACACCCAGGGCTAAGGGAGAGTTTCTTCTGGGAGAGTGAATGTCTGTACATGTCATGGCTTCTAGGGCTATATGAAGCTTCAGGTGCTGATTCAATCTGAAGGAGATTCAGCCTGATTCGGTAGCTGAATCTCTGAATCCAAATCCGAATTGAATCAGGGGACCAATTAAAAGGTCTGAATTGATTCAAAGCTCTCTGAATTGATAAGGAAAAGATTCAAAAAGCTTCAGTGATTCGGGCAGTTCCTGCTTGCTGCAGGGAGCTGGGCCCAGACTCAATGCTGGTAAGTAGGAGGTGGAGGAGCAGGGGCTGGAGGAGGTGAGAGGGGACCATGGGGGTACCCTCACCAGCCTTCATCCCCTGCCTACTCCCACACCCACTCTCCCAGGTCCCCCCATGGCTGCCCCACCTGGCCCCAGCTCCCAGCACTTTAGAAAAAATATCCATTCACCAGCTGGTACCAGGTGAGGGGGCAATCCCTGCTGCCTCCCACTGCCCCATGCTGTGTGGGGGGCTTTGCCATGAGCTTGCTGCCTGCTTTCCCAACCCCCCACTCCCCATGGCTGCCCCACCCGGCCCAGCTCCCAGACCTTAAAAAAAAATAAAAATAAAAACCCTGAACTCACTGGCTGCTGCAGTGGCCTTGGTGCTTCTGTGAGTTCATGGAAGAGCCCCCCCCCCCCCCACACAGCACAGGGCAGTGGGGGGCAGCAGGTATCACCCCCACCCCACCTGCCTGGCAGGAGCTGGTGAGTGGGGACTTTTTTTTTGAAGGAGCCAGGAGCTGGGACTGGGTGGGACTGGGAGAGTGGGTAGGGAATGGGACCTGTGTGATTTGGAGATTCGGCTGATTCAGAAACCAAAGCGAATACCAGCCACTTCGCACAGGTCTAATGGCTTCTCTCAGAAGAGAACATAGTCCTCCAGCATCCCCTCCTCTCCCTCAGGGAGATAATGTGTCACTCAGTGGACTCTGCTACTCCATCAAAGAGCAGAACATGACTCTTCACAGTCCCCACATTGTGCTGCACAGAAACACAGGCTGACCATGAGCAGCCTGGGTCAGCCAATCAGGGTTTCCCTATTCACTGTGCTATCTGTCACCAGGCCAACTAAGGAAGGCTATAGAGCATGCTGAGATGTGTGCACAGGCTGCTCCCTCCCTCCCAGCCTCCTACTGTATAGTGTCAGCACTGAAGGTTCTCCACGCTTCAGGGCCTCCATATTCAAATGTTTGTATATGCAGCTTTTGGTAAGTTTCCCTACTGGCAGAACAAACCTGGGAGAATTCTTCCAGATTATTTGAATGTGCATATACAACCAGAAATGAATACTTATAAAATATGAAAGATGCCCTATGCCTATATACTTTAACCAAAATAACTTGATGTTTCTCAGGGGTGTAGGTTGCCTAATAATTATTTTCCAACTATTTGGGTTGGTCTAATAAAAGATATCAGATTCACCCAAGGAACCTTGTCTGCCTCTTGATGTTTCTCATACATTTATATGCATGTGTTCTATTAAAGGGCAGTTGAAGTTAGAATTTTACCCTTACTTGCAATGAGAATTGATTAAATGCACCTTGATTTCTGAAATGCAGGTAAGAGTCATCACATGCAACAATGTGTGCACATTAAAATGGTGATCATTAAAAGCTCACTGATAAGTACTAAGAAAGTAAGTACTTTTCATAATCTTATAGAAGTAGATCTGTGAAAACATCCACATGTTCAAGAACCAAAGTGCACCATTTATCCCAATATCTATTAACAAAGGATAGCATTCTCCCTTTATTAAGGGGCATACGTAATTATTTAATATTCTGTTGTCAGCAGCAGCAGACATGTAAGTAATATTTTTTTTTGCTTTTTCAAGTTGTTTGGAGTGGTAAGAACATCAGCTTCCTCCAGGGATATAAAAGTAATTGCTCTAAGGTAAAATAGTCCCCAAACCATACCATATTAAAGCCCAATATATCCTGCTTTTCTTTAACTGATATGAAAATATTCCTACACTTTCAAAGATATACTAGGTAGCTAGTTTCGAAACTTAGAAGGAAAAGCTCACCATCTTTCTTGTAGTTTTCATAATTTTCTGCCTCAAATCTTGCAATAGCATCATTAGTGCCCAATATATTGCGTGGCATCTTTTAAAATGGTTTGAAGTAATATTTGTCTTCTCTTTTGCTGTGTCACACTCTCTGATTTGTGAGAGGCAGCATGTGTTGTGTGCTTAGAATGTATTTGTTTTCTTTCTTGTCTTTGGTTTGTCTTTAATTTGATGAGAGCATTTTACATGATGATTAAATGGATTTTACTAGAGTTAATAACTGTTGTAGCATTATTCTGCTGTAGGTGAATTTGATTGATTGTATGTACTACCAAATTGAAGCACTAATACCCTTGGTATGGACTTAAAGGATTGCAATATTCAAAGCTAACTGGGACATTTGCAACGTAATGCCCTGTAACTTCAATCAGAATAGTGGGGTTAAATATACTCATGGACTTTGATAATTTCAAGGAAGGCCTCTCCCACCCAAGCTCCAGCACTACATAATGATGTAGCCAAATAATGATAATGTTATTATTCCACAACTACAATGTTATAAGCTGTATACACATGTCCATTTCAACTGACAGACTTCTCCTCAGTTTGTTTTCCTTGCCGAAATACTTACCTGGAGACCCCTGAACAGACATGCAAATACTGAGCTCTTGAAAAGACACTAAACAGCAGACACTGAACAGCCAGGGGGCCCTGTATACTCTGAGGGTTCTCTCAGTCTGTGTGAAGAGAAATGACAGCAATGCACAGACTAGCCCTGGTTGGCTGACCCAGAGGACTCAGGGTCATCTTATGTATCTCTGCAGCATAATGTGGGGATTGTGAAGGCATCATGTTCTTCTCCCTACTCAGCTGGAGCAGTACAGTCCAGCTTGAGTGACACTGTCTCCCTTGGAGGAGGGAGTAGGAACAAAGCAACCTGGGATGCTGACATAGTATGGCTTGTCTCATAAGGCGATATGTGCAATTAACCCCTTTCCCAGCTGAAACTCTCCTTGGAGTAAATTAACCCTGGCTGTTTCTAGGTTATTTTTCTCCCAGAGTGGCCATTTTTCCTCTTGGAGAAAAATCCTGAACATCTGTACATTTATGGTTTCTACTGGGAGAGCAGTGACTCACCCAGTGGAAACTGAATGCCTGTATGCAGCCAAAATCAACCCAAGAAATAAAATGTCTTTATAAAATTCATCACACATAAATAGGAACATAGTCACCTCACTTCTGAATAGTTGTCTATTTACACAATTTGTTCTTTACTTTCTGCCTGTTTACCTCTCTTCCAAAAAATGTTCAAAGGCCAACTCACTAAACTGAAGTGTTTTCTGGTTACCTAGTTACCAAACACATATACTAGTCTGGAACAATGTGAAATATAGATGGAAGGACCCTTTCTTCTTCTAAATATTTTCTGACTAAGTGTCTTTCAGAAACTGAAAATCTTGTTTCAATAGAAGTATGCTTAAAAGCATCTTTCTTTAATGCATCTGTGGACCTTGCTAGCCACAGTCTTTTTATCTTAAAGCACCTTTCAAGAAACTTTCTTACATTTGATTTGATATTAAGGTATTCTAAGGTATATCAGTATTTTCTTTAAGAAAGTTATACAATGTTCTGAGAGACAAGGACTTTTTGGGGGTGATATCGTTTATTGAACCAACTACATCGTTGGAATAAAGTTAGACAAGCTTTTGAATACAAAACATTTTTGTCAGGTCTCTGATAAATTATCTATTGAATCCTGATGAATTCTCTGAGCACGTGGTGTACTTATAGCAATCTGTATATTGATATAATAAAGGCAGTTCTTAAAAGATTGTTTCCCCCCATACACACACAAGAGAGAGAGGAAAAAAGAAAACAAAATCCCCTTTTTTGAATTTATTTCTTTACTTCATTGCTTATAGACATATTTTTAATTTTGCTGCTGTATTTTTGCTAGCTTATTTTAAACCTGATAAGGGAAAAATCAACTTTGGCAAGCTGCATTCTCTTAGATATATTAAAAACAATTGGGGAAAGTTGATTACTTGAAGTGCTTTTAATGAAACACAGTATCATTCATGAGTAAGCTGTTGATTCAAATTTCATTCTATGACCCTAGTGATTAAAGTACTTATTTACCATTTTCTGTTCAGTATTCTCTGTGGAATGGAGCAGGGGATTCAGGACAGTCCTTAATGGAAAAATGTTCATATTGTAAACACCACTATTGACATCTTTGTTAGTAAGATCAGTGTGTCCAAACAACGAATGAATGAATGAAATCACATGAAGATAAAACACGTTCTCTTCCTTCCTGCCTTTGGAAGAATCACTGTTCCCTCTTCTAGACCTTAACAGAGTACTTGAATTATATGATTACTTCTATAATTTTTTGAGCACTACTCATTTTTTCATGAGGACGTTCATTTTATACGTACCAGCATATTGTTTGTAGTTAAAAAGTTCAGAAATAAAATGTAATAATGATTTTTGAATGATTGAAGATATATAGTAAGCCCCAAAATTATTATCCAGGGCTTACTTTGGAACAGGACTCCCAAATAAAGGAATTGTATAGAAATTCCATTGAGTTGTCTTGGAAACAGCAATGGGGATCTTATCTCATAGCATGAATATATTGAATGCCTTAACTATGTGTGACTGGTTACAAAGAGCTGCCTACTACACTTACATACATAAATAGAGAGCCATTAAGAAATGACTTTCAGAAATGTATGAATATTTCAAAATGGTAAATCTTGCATTTTCTACCACTGAGGTGAACATATTGTGATGATGTAGGTTAAGAAAACTCTTATCTGTTTAGAATGCTGGCTTTGAAAATGCCCAGTGATTACTTGATCCCATTGTATTTAAAGCTATCTCACTGTATCTGTTTTTAGCAACATTTACTACTAGGTCTTATTCTTTTCATAATTTAACTGTAAATCATTGATGATAAATCAGATGCATCTACATTTGGTTGGATCAATGTTAAGTTCTTTGTCCTTGCTTTCAGGGTCTGCCCTATTTGTCAGCATTTTCCTCCGATTTTCTGTCCACTCCACTTCCTTGTACAGCTGACATTCCCCCTTAGTTTCCCTGGACTCCTTTTTTTTTTCTTTTTACTTTCTCCTTTACTGTCTACTGTACTTGTGTCCTTATTCTTGAATAAATAAAACATGTAGACACCTGTCCTTTACAAGCTTCCTTTAAAAGCTTCCTTTCTACACAGTTGTGGGATAGGAAGACAAAAGTGCGCGTCTGCCACCTTTGTGCTTCCCCCAGTCCTGAAAGCAGTTCAAAATAAAATCCAAGGATATTTTAATAGCTTCTAACTCCCTCACATCAACATAACATACACACCAGGTCTAGGGACAAAAATGCCACATAAACTTGTATAAGCAATCAGAAACTGGTTCAAATCACTAAGACAACAGAAGTTCAGTACGCATAGATTGGTTTTAAAATGGCTGAAACTGGTTTAAGATAAACCTGCATGGAGGTGATATCAGATTTAACTTATTTAGGTTAAATTGGTTTATTGAACTTCTGCCCCAGATCCAGAAGCAGTAATATACTGAGAATTCCCCTACGATGGAGTCCCCAGTTGCTCTGTGGTTTGGTTTTGAGTGCTTTACAGAGGTCTGTAAACCTTAGCCTCACTCTTATCCTTATAAGCATGTTACATACAGGCACATCCCATTTCCCATTCACTCTTCCTTGTCTGTATATCATATTGTGAGCTAACTGTGGCAGATAGAGGATGCAGTGGTGGTATTCAAATTAATTATATATAAAAAAGTAAGTAGTAAGAGTGATGAAACAAGATAGAATGAGAAAGTTTTGGGAAGCAGGAAATACCAAAATCTCTGAACATCTTTGGAAAACAGCTGGAAGGTAAATGGGAGATAAAAAGGTTTCTCAATGTTATCAGAAATATTAATAAAAATGGCAATATTTTATGAATGACTGGATACTGAAAAGTTACTATTTTCAGGTATCCCATGACCTCAAAAAATCTTCAATGAAATAGAATCCATAAGATAATTTGATCAGAGAGAAATTTGTGAGTATATCAGGTTTTATCAAGCCTGATCTTTAAAATTATTTGTATATTGGAAAGAGACAGGGAAGGTAAATTTTAAAATTGTGTCTTGAAAATAAAGGGTTGGTCATTTCTCAGCAATGTTATTTCATTACTCTGGAAGACTATTTTAGGGTTTGGATAGCTTATTCAAATATGTCTACAATACTCCTAATTGTACTAGGCTAGGTCAGAAACTGACCTACCACAAAACCTGATCAGAGCTCTCTACTTTTGGCTGATTTGATAAACCCTGTGCTTCACAGGTCAATCTAAGACTTGAAAGAAGTCATGCTTATTGGCAGTTTCTATACAATCTCCTAAAAACTCCTGTATATATACCATCCTTGGTAAAGTATTTGAAAAAATTATCAAGGCTCACATTTGTGAGAGCCCGGCAGGGCAAATTATGCTGAGGGGAAACCAGCATGGGTTTGTGGCGGGCAGATCGTGCCTGACCAATCTAGTCTCTTTCTATGACCAGGTTACGAAACGCCTGGACACAGGAGGAGGGGTGGATGTCGTATACTTAGACTTCAGGAAGGCCTTCGATACGGTATCCCACCCCATACTGGGGAACAAGTTAAGAGGCTGTGATGTGGATGACTGCACGGTCCAGTGGGTGGCGAATTGGCTAGAGGGTCGCACCCAAAGAGTCGTGGTAGATGGGTCAGTCTCGACCTGGAAGGGTGTGGGCAGTGGGGTCCCGCAGGTTTCGGTCCTTGGACCGATACTCTTTAATGTCTTCATCAGCGACTTGGACGTGGGAGTGAAATGTACTCTGTCTAAGTTTGCAGATGACACAAAGCTATGGGGAGAAGTGGACACGCCGGAGGGCAGGGAACAGCTGCAGGCAGACCTGGATAGGTTGGACAAGTGGGCAGAAAACAACAGGATGCAGTTCAACAAGGAGAAATGCAAAGTGCTGCACCTAGGGAGGAAAAATGTCCAGCACACCTACAGCCTAGGGAATGACCTGCTGGGTGGCACAGAGGTGGAAAGGGATCTTGGAGTCCTAGTGAACTCCAAGATGAACATGAGCCGGCAGTGTGACGAAGCCATCAGAAAAGCCAATGGCACTTTATCGTGCATCAGCAGATGCATGACAAATAGGTCCAGGGAGGTGATACTTCCCCTCTATAGGGCATTGGTCAGACCGCAGTTGGAGTACTGCGTGCAATTCTGGGTGCCACACTTCAAGAAGGATGTGGATAACCTGGAGAGGGTCCAGAGAAGGGCAACTCGTATGGTCAAGGGCCTGCAGACCAAGCCCTATGAGGAGAGACTAGAGAAACTGGACCTTTTCAGCCTCCGCAAGAGAAGGTTGAGAGGCGACCTTGTAGCTGCCTATAAGTTCATCACGGGGGCACAGAAGGGAATTGGTGAGGATTTATTCACCAAGGCGCCCCCGGGGGTTACAAGAAACAATGGCCACAAGCTAGTAGAGAGCAGATTTAGACTGGACATTAGGAAGAACTTCTTCACAGTTCGAGTGGCCAAGGTCTGGAACGGGCTCCCAAGGGAGGTGGTGCTCTCCCCTACCCTGGGGGTCGTCAAGAGGGGGTTAGACGAGTATCTAGCTGGGGTCATCTAGACCCAGCACTCTTTCCTGCTTATGCAGGGGGTCGGACTTGATGATCTATTGAGGTCCCTTCCGACCCTAACATCTGTGAATCTATATGACTATATTAAATAAATGGGCAGCCTGAAAGGAATAAATATCTCCTGTGCATATATGTGCATATTCTAGCTTCTACATAAATCACATCCTGTAGAAAGAAAAGGTTTCTGAAGAGCCGATTCATCAATTTCTTTCATGTCCATGACCATTTCAAATAAAACCCTCCAAAGCAGGATTTGATTTTCCCTCTATTACAACTCTTCTTTTTTTTTAATCTGCATTCCTCCTTCATTTTAAAGAGATCTTCACGCAAACACTTTCAAATATTCTGTGAAAGTTTACAGTAGTCTTTTAAGATTTGTTGGTTTTAGAAGGGAAGAAAAGACTGTCACTGGGATATATTCTTACAGTCAAAAGGAATAAAACATATAGTGGTTCACTTTTTGAAATACCCAAGATAAAGAAACTGTTGTGTTAACTCACCCCCTGCAACTCAGTGATTTTTGGGATGGCACACAACCTACCTTTATTTAAGACTAAGATCTTCTTGTGATAATAAATTGATAACCTTCCACTCCATATATTGCCTTTTTAATTCCCCTTAGTTTTGGTCTGTCCCTTCCACAGTTATGAAGCCAGAGATCACTCTTTAATTTTTTGTCCCTTCATCTGTCTTGAACTGCCTCTCCCTTATTCTAAATGAAACAGTGAATCACATCTTAAATTCTCACCACGCACATCTTCCTATTTTCTTTTGCTTAAAATTGTCTCCTTCACTGAAAGGAATCTTGTGATACTTGCATTTAAGTTACATGATATAGGGCATGAACAACACATGCTTACTTTTAAGAAATTTTACTTATTCTAACGTTAATATGAAAGGATGCAGGCATTGTGATTCCTGCACTTGTTTCTGGAATAAAGAAAGTCAGGAAGGATCATCCCAGTAGTCAGTATTGTTTAAAATAAATTTCCTTGACTAGTTGATGTAGAAAACAACCACATCCTCCAGATTGTCACTAGAACAACACAAAAGGAAGAAGACTGTGTCTCTAGCATTCATTGTTTGAGCCTTCCACAACAATCCAATAAATCAATGTTCTGGCAACTACCTTCACAGGAAGCAGTGAGAACAGCCAGTCCCATTTCTTTTAGCAAAGTTCTCTCTGCATGAGTGCCATAATGCCCCTCCCTCAGACGCTTTGTCTGTTTGTCTTCAGCTGCATCAAAAGTGACTTCTTCCATCTAAGCCAGGCATCACTGTGCAGCAGTGGCTTTCGTTAGGAAATAAGTACAGCTTGTTTCTGGATGAGATTCAAAGTCCATTTAAATCATTTATTTAAAATTCCTGCTGTCTTCACTTAACTCAGACACTCTAATTGTGCCCAACTTCATTTTGTTCTCTTAACAAAATAAGTAAACCTATAAATAACATGTTTTGCATGCCACTGTTTTATACATCACACGCTTTACAGTTAAGTAAATGTTAAGCAGCAGTTAAGTAAATGTTTTTTGATGTATTTTGTTGTTATGCCCATTTCAAGGTCATTTTTATATTGCCAGATTGGTGTAAAGTGAACTCAGAAGTAGATGCAGATTGATTTCAGTACTAATGTAATGCTAACTACTTCTGTTGATTGGAACCTTATTGTAAAACCATCTGAATCTGGCTCATAGCAATTAAAATAAACAGATTTTTCCATCACAGTTGCATCTTGCATATGATAATGAAGTGACCTCTGAGCCAGGGATGTTTTACGTTACCAGAGAGATAGGACAGGAACCATAAGTTTGCTAAGACTAAACTCAGGCAGTGATTTTTCTGAAGACCAAAGGGATACCCCATTATTACAGTGAATATTGAGCCTTATGTGATTGGGATATTCTTTTTAACTCAAACCCATGTCATACAAGATTATCCAGAAAATAAGGAACCATTCCTTCCTGCTGTTCTTGCAGGTTACACATCTCTATTTTGCATGTCTTGAGGGATTCTCTTAGTTACTTATAAACAATATCTCTGTGCCCATATGCAAATAACTATGCCAGGGCTATCAAATAGCTACTTACGCAATGGCAGTTCAAGATGTCTAAAGCAATATCCATAGAAATATGCCCCGTAGCCCATCCTATGCTAGAAAAAAATAGGGGAAACACCATATAAAAGGATCTTTTACATACTTTAATTTTTGTAAAAGTTTGGAGCCCACTTTTTGCCAGGCAGGGAATACACTTATATGACTCCAAAAAGAGTCCTTTCCTGTGCTCACATCCAATGAAAAGAAGACTAATTTGTAATGGATAAGCGTAGTTCATTCAAATCTAATATGCATTATATTTGAAATAAACGAGCATCTATAACTTCAGGCTTCTTATAATGGCTGCATATATTTTATATAATTCAGGTTTCTATTGTCTTCTGCTCTTCAATTAATCTATTTTATAAGATCAAAGGGTAAAAGGGGCTGTGATCATTGCCTGTTCATAGTCTACTCAAAAATATCTACCATATCAATGAGCTACACTTCACTGGTTTTCACTTTACCAGTCAAATGTTCTCTTGTAATGGATGTATTTAGTCTGCAAGGACAGAACATTCTCAGAGTGTAAATGATTTATTTTTCACCCCATCCACACTGATTTCTAAGTGGTCAATGTCACTCAGAAACTAGCCAGCTAAACTAAAGTGTGTCAAAACAAGTGAGGATCATATGGACATTGCTGTCCAAGCAATGTCCTAAGACAGCTTTTTACTTGATATGATTGTCAGTTATGAAGTCTATAAGGAAAGAAAGCAACTTAAAGTATATTAGAAAAATAAATCCTGTTAGACATTAAAAGACACATAACAATAACAACTGAAGGTTCATTTTCTAAGTTCTCCTCGAGACAATGTACTGCTGAGAAAAAAAATATGTCACTAAGGGTCTGTACAGAAGTAGCTTTTTTGCCATTTAAAGCACTTCATTGCCATGACTTAACAGAAGTGCACAGATTTACAGCACATTAAAAATGGATACAGTGCTTTAAATTAATTATTGGTAAATGGGGTATTAAATTAGAAGTATTTTACAGCACTTTAGCAACCTAAAGTAGTTTAAATAACTTTTATACACTGGTCAAATTTCTAACCAGTGGACAAGCCTCAGGAGGTTGTGAAGCACTCCCAGCCTCCTAGCTTGGAAAGTGCAAGGAGTCTCAGAGGCCTCCTTCACCCCCCCACCCCACCCCACCCCACCCCACCCCCACCAAACACTGCACTTCTGTCACATTTAAGAGTGGTGTGACTTTATAGCGCTATAAAAGTGCTCTAAATTACAACAATGTAACACATGCACAGAGCACTTTTGTATAGATCCCAATACTACTTTTTGATTGTGTGATGCTTCTATTGTTTCTATTGCATTTAGTATGTATCTTGTCATACAAAAGTACTACTTTTTAGATTATGCTTTTCCATAGCAGCTTCTAAATGTGTTTTACAGTAAGCAAAATTCATGGTGCTTTTTAAATGAGCAATATATGTTCCTAGGTCCCTTCCGGCCTTACCATCTATGAATATACTGTGCAAACAGATTACATCTTGTCTTGCTTGTTAACTTTTTCTGTAAATTAGTCCATCAGCATGGACCATGAGATTTTCCCTCTTTGTACCTGCATCAGGTGGAATAGCCATGAAGCAAACTGAATATTTGCTTCTCCTTAATAATTTCTTATTCATTCTCCAGCTGAAGGAATAAATGTTAGTTTATCTACCTTCCTGTCTGTTCCCAATCCTCCTGAGATCAGCCAGGCCATTTAAAACATATTTGGAAATAATAAGAAAAATCACTTATTTTACTTAAACTGAGTCTGCTCAGTGCAGACTCTGGTTTCTAAATTTTAGTACCTGAAATATGCAAAATAAGTGTATTTCAGGTACTAGAATTTAGATCCAGAGTGTAAATTACCGGTCACAAAATCATCATGGGGAGAAGACAAAGAGCAATAAACAGTAGAGCACAGAGCTGCAACTAAGCTCTCTCCCTAAGGAAATCTCCAGTGCTGACTTTTAAATACCCCGTGGTTGAATGCTGAATTATCCACTACCCAGTGGTATATGCTATTATCCACTACTTTTTATGATTATATACACCAGCATAAAGTAACTTTGCAAACTAGGTATACATGCTATTGTCTGATTTGCATTACTCACTTCGTACTAGTGTAAGTGATTAGACAATCTGAAGCACATTGAAGAATCAAGTCTTCAATCTGTAGCATTGAGGTGTGCTGCTAATGCCCTAAACAGTTTGTCAATGAATAGAAAAAAAATTCTGTCTGCTTAGAAATAGTTTTTTGTCACTTATGACCCAAACAGCTAGTCAATAGTTTGGAATATGGAGGTCATTCTATTTAGGAAGGAAAAGATGATGATGGAGTTGGATATGTGTGATGATATCCTGATTATTTAAAAAGGCCTGTCTTCTTGAACACCAGAGGAATCAAACAACAGGAGACAGTTCCTCTGCTCAGAACTCTAAGCCACTTTCAGCCAGCAGCTGACCACAAGCTCTTTCAGCTTTTCCAGGTCACTCTACCAGTGTTACACTTTCTCTGTCTCACTTGTATCTCCTACCTAGAACAGTATCCAGGAAAGTCCTCACCCCAATTCTGCTTAGTTCTGTTTCCTAGAACTTTTGTTCAAGATATCTTGAACCAATTTTAAAAGATTTCATCCAAGCTATAACATTATTCAGCTTGAATAGAATGAGTTCTCATCTTGTTGGTGTGTTTCGTGGATGTGGTTCTTAGGTTCACAGGATTCTTTGAGTCATTTAGGAATGATTTTGAAACCCCAGTACAGTTGCTCTAAAAGGGCAAACAGTGCTTTATCATTTCAAGAAGATCCTTGCGTCTTCAGATTAATTTTGAGAGCCTTCCTGCAGATCCAGTTTGTACTAAACTTTATTTTTTTTAGACCTGAGCCACTGGCTGAAATGAGATTACCCAACAGAAGGAAAATAGGGAACATTGCTTCAGAAGGAGACAGAAATAAGTGCAAATGGTTATTTTAATCTTCAGAACATACCCAGTGAATTAGCAAACTAAAGAGAACTGCTCTTCTTTAGATTTCTGGCTAGAATCACTACAACTAACAGTGCTTACACAGTTACAGAAGGGTATCTTAACAGCCCTGTAACTTTTTGTGCTTTATACAAAGTGCTTAAAGTTACAGTGTCATCAGAGCTAGCAGAAGTTCAGCATTTGGTGTGGGCTGAGTGCCTCCATTCACTCAATGTCAAAGACCAGGAGGCAGGAGGCACTGTAGCCCGCTGTGGAAGAAAGTCAGCCTGCTGGCCACATGTTCCCCCTCTTCTGCCTGCCAGCTGGCTTCGAAGAGATGGCCAGGATTCATCCCCTGGTGTGTGGGAAGGAGCAGTATGAGGCCACCTCAGGGACTGTGCCCCCTCCCTGCCAATGCCATAGGGCACCAGAGACCCTCTGCTGCTGGGGGTGGTCCCCCACCAGCAATCACCACCAAGCCTTTCCCTTCCCCTGACTGCCAGCTGGCTGCACAAAGAGGAGACTCCTTCCTGTGGCAGACCAGGGCATGATACACAACCCTCATAGGGAACTGTATAGAAGTTCACTAAGGTGTTCTAATTAGAATGTTGTTATTTACTACCTGATTAATGAGGGTTACTTTTTCATGCTGTTGGCCATTTAAAAAATGCTCTGCAGTCATACAAGTGTGTTATGACACGGCTGTAGATTGCTGTTAGGGGGCAGATTGAATTAAAAATGTCACTTCTGTTGTAGCTATTCAAACTTTGAGGAACAAAGGTCTTAGATGCAGGGGGGACCTGCAAAAGTAATAAAGGAAATTTTCTGTTTCCAAAATTGTGATGAAGCCAGCTGTTTTTCCTAATCCTTACATGTTCCCTTGCAGTAGTGAGGGCTGTAATCTGCATTCTCCTGCCATCAAACTCTTATTGAAAGAAGTAGAAATTTGGGCCACTTTAGCTGAGCAAGTGTAAGCAGTTCACTCATCCAGCTTCCTTATTAAAGCCAGTCAGCTACATGGTTAGGCTTCCAGACAGCTTATTCTACATAAGCAACCTTATCCCTACAGTAGAATAAAAACAACAAAAGAAGCAAAAGTGCAAGCAGCAAACAAACACAACCAAAACCTGCAGTCTTTCTTCCAACCCTGGGAGGAATGATATAGCTTCTGTGCTTCTCCCTAAACAACACACTCCTCTTTTCTCCTGAAGCTCTTAACCCTTGTAACTCTATTCTCATCAGTTGCATCTTGCTCTTAGCCAGGAAGACTACCATCATGCAGGTACCAAACTTACACCCAATTAGTTACTGTTCAGTAATGCACGTCAGATCCCTTACTGCACAGTAACACTGTGTGAATGTACAGACATGGAAATAATCGATCATCGCCTGCTGGAATTCATCATCCAGCACAGGGTGAAAAGGGCCTGCAGCAAGGTGGTAGCCCTAGACTTTAAGAGGACCAACTTCAACAAGTTGAGGAGATTGGTGGGAGAAGCACTGGGGTTCTCGAAGGCAGGGGAACTCAGTGCCCAAGATAAGTGGTTGTTCCTTAAGGAGACGATACTCAGGGCCCAAGGGGTGACAATCCCAACAAGAAGCAAAGGGGGCAAGAGTGTCCAAAAGCTGCCCTGGCTCACCAAGGACGTCCGGGAATGCCTGATTGCCAAAAAGGCGGCATACACCCGGTGGAAGGGGGGAGGCTATCTCCAAGGAGGAGTATACCTCCACTGCTCGGGCCTGTAGGGGGGCTGTTAGGAAGGCTAAGGTGGACATACAGCTAGGACTAGTGTCCAAGATCAAAGATAATAAAAAGTCCTTTTTCAAATATATAGGGAGGATGAAGAAGGCACTGGGAAATGTGGGGCTCCTGCAAGATACACTGGGCAATCTGGTGGTTGCGCCAGAGGAGAAGGCAGACCTCTTTAACAAATTCTTCACCTCCATTTTCTTGTGCAGGGACCAGGACTCCCCCACTGTGATTCAAGAGGGACTCGAGGGGAACGCCTCAAGAACCAAGGTTGAGGAGGACCAGGTTAGAGCGCTACTGGAGGGGCTGGATGTGTTCAAATCAGCAGGTCCAGATGCTCTCCACCCCAGGGTGTTGAGGGAGCTAGCAGGGATTATTGCAGGGCCCTTGGCACGGCTTTACGAGTGCTCGTCGTGCTCGGGACAGGTGCCAGATGATTGGAAGATAACCAATGTGGTCCCCATCTTTAAAAAAGAGAGGAGGGAGGACCCGGGCAAATATAGGTTCGTCAGTCTTACCTCAATCCTGGGGAAACTCTTTGAGAAGATCATCAAGGAGTCATCTGTGATGGGCTGGCATCAGGGATGATGCTTAAGGGCAACCAGCATGGTTTCATTCGGGGCAGGTCATGTCAGACCAACCTGATTGTCTTTTATGATCAGGTCACAAAAGCATTGGATGCTGGTGTCGCCATGGATGTAGTCTTTCTGGACTTCAGCAAGGCCTTTGACACTGTCTCCCACCCCATCCTCATTAAAATACCAGGCGACTGTGGCATCGATGCCTACACAGTCAGATGGATTGCAAATTGGCTGAACGGTCATACTCAGAGGGTGGTGGTGGACAGGTCATAATCGACCTGGGGGGAAGCGGGCAGCGGAGTCCCCCAGGGCTCGGTCCTTGGGCCCGCACTGTTCAATTTCTTTATCAGCAATTTGGACGATGGGGTGAAAAGCAACCTGTTCAAATTTGCTGATGATACCAAAATTTGGGGTGAGGTGGGCACGTTAGTAGGGAGGGAAAGACTGTAGCAAGACCTGAATAGGTTGCAGGGGTGGGCTAACAAAAACAGGATGCGTTTCAATACTGACAAGCGCAGGGTGCTGCACTTGGGCAGTAGTAACCGGCAACACACTTATAAGATGGGAAACTCCCTTCTTGAGAGCACGGAGGCAGAAAGGGATCTTGGAGTCATCATTGACTCCAAGATGAACATGGGCCAACAATGCGAGGTCACGGTCAGCAGGGCTAACTGGACCTTATCGTGCATCCACAGGTGCATCTCAAGTAGTTCCAAGGAGGTGATCCTCCCCCTCTATGCGACACTGGTCAGGCCACAGCTGGAGTACTGTGTCCAGTTCTGGGCACCCCACTTCAAGAAGGATGTGGACAACATTGAGAGGGTCTAGAGGAGGTCCACCTGCATGATCCGGGGACAGCACGGCAGACCCTACGATGAGAGGCTACGGGACCTGAACCTGTTCAGCCTTTACAAGAGAAGGCTGAGGGGGGACCTGGTGACTGTCTATAAACTCACTAGAGGGGACCAGAAGGGTTTGGGGAGACCTTGTTTCCCCTAGCGCCCCCCGGGATAACAAGGAATAACAGCCACAAGTTGTTGGAGAGTAGGTTTAGATTAGACATCCGTAAGAACTACTTCACAGTTAGGGCAGCTAGGATCTGGAACCAATTTCCAAAGAAAGTGGTGCTGGCTCCTACCCTGGGGGTCTTTAAGAAGTGGCTCGATGCCTACCTGACTGGGGTCAATTGATCCCAGTTTTTCCTCCTGCCCAGGCAGGGGGTCAGACTTGAAGATCTACAAGGTCCCTTCTGACCCTACTTCTATGATTCTATGATTCTATCATAACTTTAGTTCCAAGTCAGTCCACACATAGGGTTAATGTGCTTTAATGTCTACACGTGTAGACGCTGGCCTATTCCCACTTACTGTGCAGTAAATTTAAGCCAGCATAAAGGCACATGTAGACATGCCCATTGATTGTCTGCAAGCTAATGGGATGCTTGTATTTTCTTATTAGCCATACAACTTGTATTTCAGACCTTCAAGGAAGAGAAATCAGGGTTATAGGTATACATATTTAACATATAATGTGTGTATGTTAATTAGCAATATGAAAGGTTCCTGAGGATTCTGAATCTACTCAAAATCAGTATAAATTTGGTCCATATCAAACCTTTGTGTACCTGGCCTGTTCCATGAAAGTTAGGTGGATTTTGGGTAGAGATATTTAAAAACATTCCCAGATACCCTTTAAGGATTTTCTTTTGTTTGTTTGTTTATATATTGGGTGGAGGGTTGACAGGGTCCATTAGTTATAGCTATCCAATCATTTCCTGGTGATTTTTTCCCAGGTCCAGGATGTTTGTGTCTTTGACAATAGGACCCAGAAAGAGCAAGGAACTCACTACACAAGTAGTAGGAGAAATGGAGCATTTGCTGAGCAGTGATGCCCTCCAAGGTTTAAAGTGAGAATGATGAGGAATCCTATTCTGAGCCTCTCCTGTCCCTGGTTTTAGTATGTTGATCCCTTAATCTAATGCCTTTTTCTGTAGTTGTCCCATCCAAAGGCCACTCTGGGCCTTTCCCTACACAACCCTGAGAAAAGCAATGTGACAATGGGACTGACCTAGCAGCCACTGGTTCTACCTTGTGTAACTTTCAGTCAAAAATAAGTTTTGTGCTTTCATATTTGGCCTTATTTTTCATATTATATCAATATAAATTGACACTAGTTAACCTAATCAGTGACCTATAATTAGCAGTCTGGAGATACAATTGGTGATACAAAAACAGGTGTATGTGGTGATATTTGTACAGTGAAGTAGCTTTCAAAGCAGTATATTTGCTCACAATTTGTCATGGTAAAGGATGCTTTGTTAAATAAACAAGTTAGTCTTCCAGCACTCCAAATTATAAAAATAAAATCTGCAGTAGCAACAAAGGTGCCACAACAGAATGATAAAATAACAATCTACAATGATGATTCCAATCAAGATAAAGACACACAAAAAAAGACATGAAATCAATCAGCCCACAGGAATACATAAACAATCCAAATAAAGCACTGACAACATAGAAATTGTGGGAAGAGCAAGCCTAGAATTTATATGTTCCAATCAAAGTGCCAGTAGTTAGATTAATATTTTCTTTTGTGCATTACACTTCGACAGTTCCCAATATTAAGATGTATTATTTGTCCTTCTTACTGAATAGTGTGGGATCCCTTATGAATCTTTTCAAGTGAGATAATAATCATGCTAGCTAAGATTTAATGATCTGTCGCTTTAATTTTTATATATTGAGACATATAGCCTTGATCTTGGTTATAAACACTACAAAACTATGGCTTTGTTAAAATCCATGGGAAATTTATCATTGATTTAATAGGGCCAAGATTTCACAAGTTATCTTGAAAAATTTCCATCTCCTAGTATCTGTTGTGTAGGATATAGGAAGTTAAGACTAATAGGAGACATCCTGGACCATTGAGTCCAGTTGTCCACATTTGTAGTCAATCATTTATCTAAGAGATCCTCAATATTTGTCCACTCTGGCCCTTTTCACACACCACAAAGCATTCTTTAAAATCAAAATAGCAAGCAATAACATGCCACAAATAAAGAACAGAGGAGACCACCAATGTCCTACTAGTGTAATAGCAGTAAATCTGTGAGGTTAATTTATTTGCAGATAATTTTAAGAGGAGAAACATGCCCTAAGCTATAGAGAGGCAAAACAAAAACAAAAAACAAACCCCAGAAAAACCCAAAATAAGAAACCTATCATCCTGGCCAGTTTCACATAAGGGTCTTCATGACTCAAAATCTGGCAATTGGTTTAACCTCGAGCATGAGGATAATTCTCCAATCAGGCATATGAGAGGTCTCTAAGTACCAACAGAAACATGAGCTGTCTATCTGAGTTCCTACCTGCAGCCAATGCCCCATGCTTCTGAGGAAGGTGAGAATAAGCCCCTATCAACAGAAACCTATAGAGAGATGGAAAGAAAAATATTTATATCACCAACTAAAGCCCTGACACAGCATTGCTACATTGAGTTCTATTTTTTAGAATTGCTAAAGCCATAACATTTTGATTTAGATTTCTAATACCTAGAGTTTGAGAGTGGTTGTTTGGATCTAATGTTCAATTTATCTTTAAAATAGGAGTTGTTTGCAACACCTGGTACAACTAATTTTGATGAAAGGACTCCCTGGGTAGAGGGTCTTGCCCTCCAGTCATGGTCAGACCAATTGTCATATTTAGAGTCAGGAAGGAGTTTTACCCCATGGTGAGATTGGTATGGGCTATGGGGGTTTTTGCCTTGTTTTGTAGTGAGGAGCAGGGCCCTCTTGCTGGGATCTCTTGAGTGTATATTAACAACCTTTATGGAAACAGGACATTGGCCACCATGGTTCCCCTGATTTACCTGTAGCTTGTTAGGGTGTTATGTCTTGTGTTGTATCAGGGTTGATTGTGTAGTTTTGCTAAGTCAGACAATAGATTTGTGTAGGATGGTTTGGAAAGGGGTGATCCTGCCTCAGGCATGGGGGTGGATTGGATGACCTATGGAGGTTGTTTGCAGCCCTACTTCTCTATGATTCTATTATTCTTTGTTTTAAAATAACTATGTGGACATGTTCTACTTCTTTTGAGCCCCTGAATGTTCACAGTAAGTCTCCTGTTGAAATCAAAACAGCATAAGGTGAAATCAATATCAATAATATATTTCAAAACAATAGCAATTAAGAAAACATACAGAGGACAAATCTTTAGTGCCAGGGAGTAATAACGGAGATAATTCTGGGCTATTAATCCAGTAAAGCAGAGGCCTTTTCCAGAAATATATGCTGCCAACAATCTTTCAGTTTCCTTTGGAAAAATAAATTTGGCAGTGCATTTCCTTGTGTTTGTATGTGCATGTTTGACGGAGAACCAGTGTAAAATACAGAGATGACAAACATGTGAAGTAATGAAAATTATGTTCTTGGCAACCTCAGTATTCATATTATTATCAAATGCAATAAATCACTCCCTAGGACAGAATGACAGAGAAAGTATATATGAAGGTTTATAATAGTAGTCGCCTTTAGAAACAGGTAGACAATGCACTGCATGCAGCCATGCCCTCTGGAGGTGAGTTGAAAATTGCTTCTCCAAACCTCCTAAGCACTTGGGTTATACTTAATTAGTGGGGAAGCTTTTCTCCCCAAAAAAACAGAAATACAATTCCAGGCTAGAAGTGAGTTATAATGCATGTCTTTATATTATTATTTATGCTCCAGGAAAGCACAAATTATTTTAATTCCAGTTAGCCATAGTTTGGGATTCAATAATTGCTAAATAAATATTACATGTTTATGGAAGAATTTCAGAATTAAATAACTTTTGAGTTTCAAATCCCAGATATTTTCAGCTATTAAACACCTGATTAAAGTTAATTAAGGGCAATGAAAAATAAATGAACTTCAAAGATCTTTGGATTAGGTCCTCAATGTAGTTCAAGAAATATAGAAGTGCATCTATAATGTTGAGCATGTAAGTACTCCTATTGCACACCAGGGGACCCATTTATCTTGTTGCATTAGAGCTTGAGGATCCAATCCACATAGAAATTAACAAGTTCAGTTCGTATTCTTCTACTGTTTCATTTCAGCAAGTCCTTGACAGACAATCAAGATGATAAGAAGTTTAGGTGTGTAAAGAAATATCTTTTTATGAAAATAATAATTTTACTGCCATAATTTTTTGTGGTAATTCTCTCTGAAAAGCATCATATTTTTACATATGACACTGTTGCAAATAATACACGTATGTTGTATGAAGAAGGCAGAACATAGAAAATGAGATTTGTCCATAGTAATAGCTAACTGTGTGACACAGGCTGTCCTCCTGGAAATAGTGTCCAGGAGGTGTGGCATCCCAGGAAACATTCTGTGCATAACAGCAGGAACTTCCTTGTTTGGCAGGACAGCAACAGACCTAGGTCTTGGGCATTTGCAAGGGCAGTAGTAAGACTGTAACTTCTTTATTTTAAATAGTTCTTTTTATCAGTTCCTGTAGATCCTGGGTGTCAAACATAGAACTTGCAGCCTGGATGTAGCCCACAGAACTGTTCCACCTGGCCCACTGTTAATCTGATAGGCTACCAGAAGCTGGAATGGTGGGGCATGGCCTGACACAGAATTTGGAGTTCCTGGACCCCAATGGACATGACCATTGGTAGCAGCCTCCCAGCTCCATATGGCTTCCTGGATATAGCTTTGTACTGCTGCATACCCCTGGTTCTGCACTGCCACCCTGCCAGAGCTTTGTGCTGCTGCCCAGATGCAGCCCTATGCCACTGTACACACGCAGCTCTATGCTGCTGCCTGAATTCAGCCCCATGCTATCATGTACACCCTGCTCCCTACTGCTGCCTGGCTAGAGCTCCACACTGCTGCCTGAAAGCAGCCCTGCACTACTGCATCCCCCAGGACCTGCACTGCTGCCCAGACTGCTCCATGCAGCCTTCTAGCCCCACCACCATTGCTGTGGGCCCTGTGGATCTGGCCCAGGAGGAGCTCTTGCAGTTTGGATCTAGGACAGAGCCCAGGGTGAGTTTTATGCTTCTGCTGTAGATAATAAAGTGTTGTTTCCACACAGCAAGTCTTATGAATATAACTACAGACTGAAACAGCAACTCATCTGCTCTGATCCAGGTTAAGGGCTAGTTCAGGTATATGTTACAGTGCTCATCCAAGAGGTACTGCAAATTCTTTAGTGGCTCTGAGAGTGTTAACATAAGACTCTGCCGCTTCTGCTTGATGGGGACAGCTAGAGCAGTGGGATCCATTGTGGCAGCCAATGCAGCACAGCATCTCCATGTTTGTATTCCTCCAACTTCACCACTTAAGACATGCACCCCAATTTTGGAGGGCTGATTTCTGGGAGAAAGGTACATGTGGTATACAAGGAAGTGTGGTATGTTTTAAGTCCCAGTTCAATGAGGTATTTAGACTGATGTGTAAATACAAACATCAACTTCAGTAACTAAATTCCATTAGCTTCAGGGCACCAATTCATGTGTTTAAAGATGTATATGCACTTAAGTACCTGAAACCTTGGGCTAAATACAGACATCTGGAGAGGTTAGGGGGAGGTTAGATTGAGTTAAAAATGGCTATCCAATCTAAGGTAAGTCAGGATGCTAGTGGGGGGGAGGGGAGCAGGCAAGCTTGGTGGAATCAGGGGATCTGAGGCAGGATTGAGGTCAGGTAGAGTCCACAGGGGGGGTCAAACAGGGTCCATAAGAAGGATCAGATAGGTAGGAAGGATTCACAGGTGGATTGGGGGGCAGGCAGAGTCCATGGGGGGTTGGTGGGGTCTGAGAGGGTTTAGTGGGACCCAAGAGCATCACAGGAAGACTGGGGCGGGGGGAGTGGATATTTTAATAATTTTACATAGTTGATAAATATTTGTAAAATTTCACACATTTTTTATCATCCTATGTTTACACTGAAATAAACCATAGTAAATGATTCTTTAGCTCTTTTTAGATCATTCTGTTCATTATTAATGTTCTCTCCAGAATTATTTTTGTAAATGGAAATGGAAGGGAATGTGTAAATATCTACTTCCTTAGAGCCTCCTAGACTTTTAGCTGGGGTTGTATTTATTCCTGGCTAATTTCTGTGACAAGTTAGCACATCAACAGTGCCAAAATATTTCCTGGAAAAAAAACCTTTCCATCTATACATGATTCACTTAGTTTAAAAATGCTATTGCCATATTTTTTTGCATGTGATCATTTCAAATATTGATATTTTCAATGAGAAGCATACATGTCGAAGTGTCCTCATTGAAGAATCTCTTGTAAACATAACTCTATCATGTCTATTCACACACAGTATGCCAAGAAGAACAAAGACATTGCAATTAATTAAAATGTTGAAAAGTCTTGTATTGAAATGAAATTTCACTTTGCAGCAGGCCTAAACACAAATAGATTGGAAACTTCCACCAAAACACTAAAAAGAATAAGAATCATTCTGACTTCAAATCAGAGCTAGGTTTTAAAACATTTTGTGTATATTTCTCCAATTGCTGCTGCCAATACAGACTACAATGAACAACAATAGAAGGCTTTCCTCATGAAAAAAACCCCCTAATATTTGGAATGGTACCTAAAACTTAAAAAAAAAAAAAAAAAAAAGGATAAATGAGCTCCATCTTTCAGAGTATGCCCAGCTCCGGAATTAATCCCAGATGTGCAACCTCAGACTAAAAGTCCACTGGCCTTCAACCCATGTTTACAATGAAGCACTTGGCTGTGTAAGGCTTGCACACTGACTTGACTCCCACTTTGCAATGGACTTCCATGTAGGTTCCTGTCATTGTAAAGTCAATCCTTCCCTGATTTGTGTAACTATTCAAACCACTAAACATTTTGAAGTACTCTGAAATGTCCTTTAGTACTGTTTGGTTTATGTAGCTACCCTTGTAGCTATCCTAATTAAACAATCATTTAATGCAAAATCATGTTGCTTTATTTGGTCTAGTCTGTAGTCTATTGTCTAGATCTTTTGTAGAATGTTTATAATAATTTTTCACCATTTCATTCTTTCATTCTTATATAACTAATGCAGTAATGCAAGTTTTTGTTTTGGAGGGATTTGGAGGGGGGTTAAGAAAATTACTCTGTCAATTTGGTGGACATAGATTATTTATGTTTCACAGATGTTTTCATTTACAAATAGGAATCCTTGATATTTCTGAAACTTACTCAATATTGTTGTAATTTGCATAACATTACCCATGATGTTTTTATTTTGGAAAGTTGAAATGTTTGCAGCTCATCATAACCTACTCCTAATGATTTTCAGTACATCTGTTAAAAAGCAGTATGTAGGCAATTTTCTGTACCATAATCATCTTCGATGTGTTTTACTGACTTACAAGTTTTTCATCTAGGGATTCACATATACTCACAGATTTTGCTTTATGTACATACAAATCAATAAAGTTAAGTTGTATGCGGAAGTATTACATCTTTATTCTTGTATCTGTTACAAGACTTACATTCAGAATTATCCAGAGAGATAACAAGTTTTGTTCGGAGTGAACTCATAAAAATGATGTTCCTGTTTGTAAAATGGCATTATGAATTAACCAGGTGTATCAAGAAATTAAAGCAGGAAGGAATAGAAAAATGTTGGAAAATAAAATACATCAGAAAAAGAATAATATCTTTTAATCCTTTACTGTTTCAGTTGCAAGCACCTTTGCCTCACAGCATGCTTATTAACCATAACTTAATATAAAGTTTATCTCTGCCTTTCTCTTTAGGCTTGGCTGCTCCTGTGTTTCCTATTTTAGAGTTTTCAGTATAGCCTCTGATCATGTCTCTTTATCAAGGCACTTCTACCTTCCTGTTACCCAGGTGGAATAGCAAGCTATCTATAGTGGTGAGTGAACTGAAGCCGTAAGTAAAGATATCAATGCCTGCAAACACAGACAAACAGTATCAGTCTTGTACCTCTTCAGAGTCCTCAGCAGCTTAACCCCTCCTTCATTTCCACACTTTTCTACTTGTTCTTTCTCCCAATTTTTGTGCTTCTTCCAATACACTTTTCTCCAATACCAATCTCCTTCTCTGCAGTTTATGGCATCACCTTCTTTAATACTTCCTTGTACGCAGTCTTCTACTTCTTGTCTATCAAATATCATCACCTTCAACTATGTGCTTCAAATACCGGGCGCACACTTTTCTGGTGTATCATTTTTCTCCAGTTGTATTTACCTCAAGGCAAGGTAAAGAATAATTTGTTTGTAAATAAAGATATACAGGTAAAATGTTTCATAAGCAATTGGTATGAAGAAAGATTAGCAGGGGTCAGATAGTTAATAGTTTGCCATTAAGTCAATATTGGTGTTCAGTTCTTGGTTCTTTGTGTCAACTTAGATCTTAGTTCTTAGATTATCTTCTAATCAAACCAACCAAAAATATCAAATGCATTTAGAGACGTATTGTACACAAGATTACGGGGAGTGATAGTAGCATTTGACCTGTCATTCATTAGGCCTCAGTCAGATTACTTAGCGTGTGTGTGCGTGCGTGTGTGTGCGTGCGTGTGTGTGTGCGCGCGCGCGCGTGTGTGTGGATATAGATATAAAGATACCTCTATATTTCGAGAGAGAGAGAGAGAGATGTATGTGTGTGTGTGTGCAGTTCCTTTTCACATTTTAAGAAAAAAATGTAGAAAAACATAGGAAAAATGAAGAGGAACCAAAGGTGACAAAGGAGTTGTACTGCAAGATAGATTTAGAATAGATTTTGAATAGATTAAAAATCTATTCTATTTAATCTACTAAAATAGATTTAAAATAATTTGAAAAAATTACAAAGAAAATATTTTTTCCAAACATATGATTGTTGTAAAGGAATATGATGTTTTCCAGAATGGTGTGGGGCTGATTAGAAGGTTTGTTATTTACTAACCTGGCCACAAATTGTACACGTATCAAAGTTATTTGATTGACAGTATGGTACCCCATATAAATATTAGTCTTTCATTAAGACACAGATTAATTCATATCCTACTGATGGAGATCCTATTTTGTCTGGAGAATGGAGAGGAAAGTATATTTGGCAAATAAATATTTCAGAAAAAACTAGGCAAATGTGAAAATCTCCTGATTTTTGGTGTTTTTGCTAGTAAAGTTAGTTTTGAAGCCACAGCTCTTACTTTCAGGTGACATATTTTTGTGTGTGAAGATTAATTTTTTCAAGTTCCTGCTGTGCCTGTCAGTATGATCTCTGAGGAGAAAGCAAGTAAAAGATCAACAAAAAATTGGGATAAGTGAATGGAAGAATGATTTTTATTTGAGATTTTGTTTTGGCTTTTATTTTTTAATGACAGAGAGGTATATTTCTATTAATGCAATGTAAATAATTGTCCAAATCACCCTGCTTCTCTCATGCACAGGAAGTATACATAATATTTTCATGGTCACTTCATTTATGGCCAGGTTGTGACACATTTCCTAACATAGGTTAGCACTTTGCCCCCTGTATGGTCCTTTTGATTCTAATGGATCACTTGCAAAGGCAAATGCTATTCCACCTCAAAAAGGAAGCCACAATCTGGCTCTTGGTGTGCTTTTCAGAGCTATAGTGTCAAATCAACTCATCCATGACCATTTTGAGAAGCAGTCCTGAAAAAGATGCCCTGAGAGCTGTATTCCCTTGAAAAACAGAAACTTTTTTCAAAAGGAGCTTTCCTTGCCTAAAGGACAGGTGAAATATTAAAAGAACATTCAAAAAAACCTTAAGATAATCTTGCATGATTTTGGACCCCAACTCCCATTTTCAACAGGGTCTTAGGTATGATGGAATCTACTATTAGTCTTATTGTCTTAGTAGTCACTCTGGCAACTTTTGACCCAACATTAATCTTTTCTTCTTTTAAGATCTATCATCCATAAACTTACTGCCATGTTAAAAAATCCATTGAACATCTTGTCAATTCAGAGTCATCTGATGATTCTTAACTTTCTACTCAATAGATAGGTTCATCTGTAATAAGAGTCCATTCTTTTACATTTTTTGTATATTTTTCCCTTTATCTACTTCAAGCATGTGTGGTAAAAAATCAATAAAGATCTATCTATCTATCTATCTATCTATCTATCTATCTATCTATCTATCTATCTATCTGTGTGTATATAATTTCCCCAACACTGCAGCACCAAGAGCCCAAAAGTTAATAAACTGACTTAATAGTGTTTTTATTATCCAAGTGGAGGTAAATGCAAACAATAAGCAAAGAGCATAAAGGGTGAGAAATATATTGGATTTTTAAAGTTCTTTCACTCTTAGTACACAAAGTGCACTGGCAACATGATGAATGTAAAGAACAGAAGCAGCAAAAAAAAATGAAGGAAATAAAAAAATAAATCATCTCCCCATGAATTTTCCTTCTGTTCTCAGTATTCTGTATTGTATCTAGCTACCTCACACTCTCAATATTTCTTGCTGATACCCTATTTATATTTTCACAATTATTTTCATAGCCTTTTAACTTTTATCAAAGGCAGTATCTCTTTTGAACTTCTTCCCACTGTGGTCTCCTAAAAATGCTAAAACAAAACAAAAATGTATCCTCTCTTGGTCTGCTGCAGCCATTCTCCCAAGGCAACTGCCATGAGATAATTAAGGGACGGTCAGAAGGAATATAGCTATAGGGGACTCACTGGGTACGTCTACATGCAATAGAGTTTATTGCTCCTGGGCATACATTTACAGATGCACCCAGGATCACAGCACATTGAGTCAAGGTGGAGCAGCCGCAGCTGGTAGGGGACCCCAGGGGTCAACATGCTGCAAACAAGCTGGCTGGGGCAGCATCTACACATGCGATGCTATGAAGTTTTTTACTGTGCAGCAGGATGGTACTTTTATTAACAAGTATTTGTATTTATAGGGAATATCCTGTTGTGAAGTAAATTAGTTTATTCTAGCCTAATAGGGGTGCACGTGTAGACATGCAATGTTTTACTGTGCAGCTAATTAGTCTACTGCACAGTAAATGTCTTGTGTAGATGTGCCCACTGATACCTACCTACCTACCTACAAGTAAATAGCCACAAAATTATGAATAAATATGAAACTGGATTGCTTCTGTGACAATTGCTACTCACATAAGGGTTTCTCAGCATGGGAAACTCCAAAGTTGGTTAACAGAAGATCAAACAACAAAGTATTCTTCCTTTCTCCCCCTATTTGTGGTATCAAAGTGCCTTCCTTTACATCCTAATTACTATATTCATAAGAATTTGAACACATATTGATTTCCAAATCCTGCTTGTAAGAGTCACCCAAAAGCCTATAACTTACCTTTAATCATCAGGTCATTCTTAGCAACATCTGAATTATCTCATTACTATGACAGGTTTGTACATTTACTGGGGCAGTAACCTACTTCTCTAACAAGAAACTCAACATGTTCTGGACATATCTGAAATTTCCTAGTCAATTTATTTGCCAGTTATTCTACATTTTGATAACAAAATGTTCAACGTTGGTTAACTAAACATATTACTAAGCCTTAGTTAGTCATGTCAAACCTGTACTATGAGAATCAAAAAAGTCCAGCTGGACCCTTACTTTGTACTCATGTGTTACTTTCCTCCCATTATATTAAGTTATAAGCAGGGATCCTGCTTTTTTCTGATAAAAAATTGTAAAATCTCTGACTTAAAAAAATCTCAAATTCAAAACCCCCCAAATCCATGATTAAAATGAAATTTCATAGATTTAATAGACATTAGGGCTGGCAGGGACCTCTGGAGATCATCGAGTCCAGCCCCCTTCCCAAGGGCAGGAAGTCAGCTAGGGTGCTTGTACCACCTCTGGAGGAAGCCTATTCCAGGCCTTGGGAGCTCGGACAGTAAAGAAGTTTTTCCTTATTCATAGATTCATAGATGTTAGGGTCGGAAGGGACCTCAGTAGATCATCGAGTCCGACCCCCTGCATAAGCAGGAAAGAGTGCTGAGTCTAGATGACCCCAGCTAGATACTCATCTAACCTCCTCTTGAAGACCCCCAGGGTAGGGGAGAGCACCACCTCCCTTGGGAGCCCGTTCCAGACCTTGGCCACTCGAACTGTGAAGAAGTTCTTCCTAATGTCCAATCTAAATCTGCTCTCTGCTAGCTTGTGGCCATTGTTTCTTGTAATCCCCGGGGGGCGCCTTGGTGAATAAACACTCACCAATTCCCTTCTGTGCCCCCGTGATGAACTTATAGGCAGCCACAAGGTCGCCTCTCAACCTTCTCTTGCGGAGGCTGAAAAGGTCCAGTTTCTCTAGTCTCACCTCGTAGGGCTTGGTCTGCAGGCCCTTGACCATATGAGTTGCCCTTCTCTGGACCCTCTCCAGGTTATCCGCATCCTTCTTGAAGTGTGGCGCCCAGAATTGCACGCAGTACTCCAACTGCAGTCTGACCAGCGCCCTATAGAGGGGAAGTATCACCTCCTTGGACCTAGTCGTCATGCATCTGCTGATGCACGATAAAGTGCCATTGGCTTTTCTGATGGCTTCGTCACACTGCCAACTCATGTTCATCTTGGAGTCCACTAGGACTCCAAGATCCCTTTCCACCTCTGTGCCACCCAGCAGGTCATTCCCTAGGCTGTAGGTGTGCTGGACATTTTTCCTCCCTAGGTGCAGCACTTTGCATTTCTCCTTGTTGAACTGCATCCTGTTGTTTTCTGCCTACTTGTCCAACCTATCCAGGTCTGCCTGCAGCTGTTCCCTGCCCTCCGGCGTGTCCACTTCTCCCCATAGCTTTGTGTCATCTGCAAACTTGGACAGAGTACATTTGACTCTGTCCAAGTTTGGACAGCCTGTTTGGAGTCATTTATGTCCAGCCTGAAACGGTCATGGAGGAGTTTGTGACTGTTGGACCTTGTCATCCCTTGGGGCGCTCTGGTGAACAGGCGTTACCCCAGATCCTGATGCACACCCCTGATTCATAGATTAATAGACTGTAGAGTTGGAAGGGACCACAATGGCTCATCGTGTCCGATCCCCTGCCCCTGGCAGGAAAGAGGACCGAGGTCAGATGACCCCAGCCAAGTGACTATCTAGCCTCCTCTTGAAGACCTCTAAGCTAGGTGATAGCACCACCTCTCTTGGAAGCCCATTCCAGATCCTGGCCACCCTTACTGTGAAAAATTTCTTCCTAATATCTAACCTAAATCCACTCTCAACTAGTTTACACCTGTTATTCCTAGTCACTCCCTGGGGCGCCTTAGTAAACAGCGCTTCCCCTATTCCCCATTGACCTCCCCTAATAAATTTATAGGCGGCCACAAGATCTCCCCTCAGCCGTCTCTTGTGAAAGCTGAAGAGATTCAGCTCTCTCAACCTCCCCCCTTAGGGCCTATCACGAAGGCCACTAATCATGCGAGTGGCCCTCCTCTGGACCCTCTCGAGATTCCTTGTGTCCCTCTTGAAGTGTGGTGCCCAAAACTGGACACAGTACTCCAACTGCAGCCTGACCATTGCTGCATAGAAGGGGAGCATCACCTCTTTTGATCTATTAGTCATGCACCTGCTAATGCACGACAAGGTGTGATTGGCCTTGTTGATGACCTCGTTACACTGCCAACTCATGTTCATCTTGGAGTCAATTATGACTCCAAGATCCCTCTCTGCCTCCAAGCTGCTGAGAAGGACACTCCCCAACCTATAGGTGTGCTGGGGATTCCTTCTTCCCAGGTGGAGTACCTTACATTTATCTTTATTAAATTGCATCCTATTTCTCTCTGCCCATTGATCCAACCTGTCCAGGTCAGCCTGAATCTGCTCCCTGCCCTCCGGTGTATTAACCTTGCCCCATAACTTGGTATCATCAGAGAACTTGGAGAGGGTGCTCTCCACGCCCTCGTCCAAATCACTGATGAAGATATTGAATAATATCGGTCCGCAGACCGAACCCTGCGGGCCCCCACTGCCCACCTCCCTCCAGGCCGAGAAGGAACCATCCACCACCAGTCTCTGGGTGCAGTCCCTAAGCCAGTTGGCCACCCACCTGACCATGTAGGCATCCACTCCACAGTGTGCTAGCTTCCCAATGAGGATAGGGTGCTAAACTGTGTCGAAGGCCTTCCAAAAGTCCAGGAAGATGGCATCAGCCTCGGCTCCCACGTCCAGACAGTGTGTGACCTGGTCATAGAAGGCTACAAGGTTTGTCAGGCAGGATCTACCTCTGACAAACCCATGCTGGTTTCCCCTCAGCATCGTTTCCCCTGCTGGGCCTGCACAAATGTGTTCTTTGATTATTTTCTCTAGCATTTTGCCAGGAATAGAGGTAAGACTGACTGGTCTAAAGTTACCCGGCTCATCCCTTCTCCCTTTCTTGAAAATGGGCACTACATTGGCCCCTCTCCAGTCCTCAGGGACCTGGCCAGAGCACCACGAGTGCTTGAACAGCTGTGCCAGCAGCTCAGCTATGAAACTGGCCAATTCTTTCAGCAGCCATGGATGGAGGTCATCCAGGCCTGCTGACATGTACCCATCCAGCTCCTCCAGGAGCTCCTTAACTATTTCTGAACTAACCATAGGTGGACTGGTGCCATGTGGACATCCATCAGTGATCAAGGTGAGGGAATTGGCTTGGTCGGTACATAGAAATACTGAAGCAAAGAACTCATTGAAGAGCTCTGCTTTTTTCCCCGCGTCAACCACCAACTGTCCTGATTTGTCCTGCAGGGGCCCTATGTTGCTCTGAGCTTTCCTTTTGCCTGCTATATACCTGAAGAAAGACTTTTTATTGTCCTTGCTTGTTGAAGCCAGCCTGAGCTCAAGCCCCGCCTTGGCCTGTCTAACTGATTCCCTGCAATAGCACGCCAGGGAGATATATTCCTCCTTGGTGGCTGCTCCCTGTTTCCATTGCCTATACATCTCTTTCTTTGCCCCCAGACTCTCCTGGAGTTCCCTGTTCAGCCGGGGGGCTTTTTTACCCCCTTACCTCCCTCCTACATAATGGGATAGACTCCTTTTGAGCCCCAAGGATCACTCCCTTGAGATACCTCCAACCCTCCTGGACCCCCATTTGCTCTATGTTCTTGGGTTTCATCCCCTCACTAACTAGCCTTCTAAGCTTGCTAAAGTTGGCCCTTTTGAAGTCCAACACCTTAGCCCCACTAGTTACTTTACCCACCCTTTGCTGGATAGTGACTCGACCAAGTGATGGTCACTATCGCCCAAGCTACCACGAACTCGCAGGTTCCCCACAAGATCATCCCCTGTTGCTAAGACCAGGTCAAGCACGGCGCTACCCCTCATGGGACTAGACACCACCTGGGTTAGGTGGAGGTCCTGCACACAGTGTAAGAACCTCCATGAGTGGCTTGTTTTGGCTGTCTGCTCCTCCCAGCAGATATCTGGGTAGTTTAGATCTCCCATGACCACCGCCTCCCTCGCTGGTGTGGCATCTGCTAGCTGCCCGGAGAATACATCGTCTAGCTCTTGATCCTGATGAGGAGGCCTGTAGTAGACCCCCACAACCAAGTCCTTTTTCCTTGGCCCCCCAGGATCCTGACCCACAATGCCTCGGTGTTCCCCTCCTCCACCCCCTCCTAAATGGTGGAAGATGTATACTGCTCCTTAACATAGAGAGCTACCCCCCCACCTTTTTCCCCCACTGTGTTGTGCCTATACAACCTATACCCCTCAATGCCAACCGCCCAGTCATGTGTAGAATCCCACCATGTCTCGGTTAGTCCGACTAGGTCATACTGGGTGCTAGCAAGCAAGAGTGTGAGCTCCTCTTGCTTATTCCCCATACTCCTTGTGTTTGTATAAACACATTTTAGTCCCCCAAAGGGGGCTCTTGGTGACCCTGTGCCTTCATGGCATGTGTTCCCTTTATTACTTACCTGGTGTGGTCTGGTGTTTTGTTTATGGCTTACCAACCCCTTAATAATTACCTGGTGTGATCTGGCATCTTGTTTGTGGTTTACTAACCCTGGGCTCTCTTCGACCACTGGTTCCCGTACCCCCGTTGAGTCTAGTTTAAAGCTCTTTGGAGGAGATCAGCCAACCTGCAGGCGAACAGATACTTACCTCTGGGAGAGAGATGAAGTTCATCATCTCCCAGGAAGCCTCTTCCCTGAAAGTGCTGGTCATGGCTGTAGAATCCGAAGCTCTCCTGAAGATGCCAACTCTGGAGCCACCAGTTGACTTCCTTGATGTGGGCACCCTGGCATCTCCAGCTGCTGCCAACTGGAAGGATGGAAGAAAATACAACCTGTGCTCCAGTCTTCTTGAGGCTGTCTCCCAGTTCATGGAAGTCCTTCATGATGAGGTCAGGGCTGGCCCTAGCCACATCTTTGGTTCCCACATGGACGAGGACCATGGGGTAGTAGTCAGAGGGCTTAATTTGAGGAGGAATCACCTCAGTAATGTCCCTGATCTTAGCTCCAGGCATGCAGGAGACTTCTCTCAACATAGGATCCAGTCGACAGATCAGCCTTTCTGTGCCTCTCAGGATCGAGTCACCCACCACAATCACTCGGCATTTCTTCTTCTGCCTGGGCAACGATCCCCCAGCCTGCACAGTAGGGGATACAGGGATCACCTCCTCTGCAGGAAAATGCTCCTCCTCTATCTCTTCCACGGTTGTCAGGGCCCCCTATCTGTTCCACATACGCAATGGGGAAGCAGACACCAGGCCCCGCCGCCTGGATCCAGAGGTGACTGTCCTTCACTCCCCTGCTGCAGACTCCTTGCATGGAGTTTCACCCGTGCGTATCTGGAGCTGTAAGGAATGTGAATACCCGTCAATCACAGCCTCATCATCCCTGATCCAGCCTGCTCATTGCCTCCTGGAGTTCCCTCAACTGCTCCTCTAAGGCCCGTAGCTGGGCACGAGGGACAGGCGAGGGGGCTCCCCCCATTCCCCTGATGGCAGGGTCACTGCCAGGCCACCCCTGCAGACAGGCGGGCAAGGCTCCGTCTGAGTGGACACCTCAGAGGACCCATGGGTGGGCAACGCCATCTGAGCTGCAGCTGCATCCCATGCTCTTACCTTAGCTGCTCCTACCTTACCTGCTGAGCTTCGAGTCATCATCGCTCTTGCTAGGTGCTCCTTCTTGTTGCTTACTCTTTGCGCACTCACCTCGCGCAAATGCAGGCATGACATTACAGAGCGCGCCTGCTTGTGCACTCTGTTCATGCAGGGCTCGGGAGCACAGCTCCCTGCCCAGCTCAGCAAAGAGGGATCCGGGGGCTCCCCCTCAGGATCCTTTGCAGGTGCGCCAGCTCCTGCCCCACTTACCTTCAGGGGGTCAGCTGCTGCTGCCCCCAGTGTTGCTTCTTAGCCTCTGTCGCCTCAGGTACATTGCAGGGGGCACACGTGTGCTGAAAGCCCACACATGTGTCCAGTCAGCCTCCTCTCCCTCCTACTGCACCCAACTGCTGCACCCAACTGATGTCACCCCTGCGGCTTCCACCAGGTCCCCCTGAGCCTGCGTTTTTCCAGACTGAAGAGTCCCATGGCTCTCAGCCTCTCTTCATAAGGCCTATTCTCCTGTCCTCTGATCATGCACATGGCTTTCCTATGGACTCTCTCAAGCTTCTCCACATCCTTCTTGAATTGTGGAGCCCAGAATTGGATGCAGTACTCCAGGTGCGGCCTCACCAAGGCCACTATATATAGGTATCAATTGGGTTGCGGAGGTCTCAGAGGAAGGCAGCTGGGTGGGGAGCCAAAGTCCACAGTGGTCAGCCCACAATTACCCCCACCCTTACCCCATGCACAGATATGGGGGGCACATGTCCCCCCTTCCCCATCCCCGGAGTGCACACAGCAGCGTGGAAGCACCCTATCCCCCACACCCTGGACAAGTTGTCCATGTCCCTGGGCCCAAAACCTCAGGCACCACCTGTCTGGACAGCAGTCCCAGCCCCAGCCCTGTCCAACTCCCTCACTCCCAATGGGGGCCTCATTCCCCCCACACCAGACTTACCTGTGGGAGCTGCTCTCCAGGGTGCCTAGTGGCCACATACATATACATGCACATGGTGCCCACTGCCACACTGCCCTCTTCCCACTCCCCCTAGCCCCCTGCAGGATGGAACTCTGCCAGTCTGCAGAGAGCTCTTTGCAACACGGCACAATCCACATGTTTTTCCATTTAAATGAATAATCTATGTTTTTCTCAGATAAAGGGAGAAATCTGCAGGTTTTTTTTTCCATTTTTCCATGGGAAATGGAAAACCTGGATCCCTGGTTATAAGATTTACTAACACTGAACTTCACAAAAGCTGTTTTGGTGATGCAGAAGAATAAACAAGAGGACTATGATAACTGATTGTCCTAGTACAGAAAACAATTCAGAATACTGAAAGAGCAGATGATGTGACACTGTATAAGTTGCTTTTTATATAATACCCTAACAGTGACAGGGCTCTAAATTAATGGAAGCAAGCTCTCAAATCACTATAAAGCAATCATTTTTCCTAAGAGAAGGCACACTCAGAAATGGCAGAAAATTACATGACAATGCTTAAAATCCATAGATACCGGTGTGTGTGACAAAATGCGAACAGCATTTGATGCCATGTTGAAATAGGCATCTGAGCTTTTATGAAGTTACTGGCCTCATTTCTTGTCAGGCTGTTACCACCTTTTATGTTAAAAGTAAACCTCCATCCAGCAGGAGAAAATATTAAATCCAAGGGAAATATCAAGCAATTGATGATAAAAAATTAGAGATCAAGTCATTAATGATAAAGAATAGAGAGACACTTTCTTTTGACCAGTCAGTAAATTACTTTTTATATTAACAGTTAGCCCACTGTACAAGTTCGGTCAAGTTATGGCAAAGGAGGAAAGCTTCTATTAAATTAACACAAAGGCAGAAACTTTGTTATAATTGAATGCTTTTTTTCTGACCTTCCCTTCCTTTCACCTATTGAATATCTGGAGGGGATTTTGTCTCAAGATCTTCCTGGCAGAAGTATGGGGATAATGCAACATGATTTACCTTTGATCTTTTAAGCCCTTCATTTATATCTTAATAAGAACATCATCATAGAAAACAGTTTATTAAAAAAGTGGTGTTCAGAAAGCAGTGCTCATAACTGACTGGTGATTTATTAAGATGTACAAATTTGGGGGCTTTGAATATAGAAATATACAGCACAGAATCTGAATCGGTTGTTGATTAATTTGTTAGGTACATACATAGATTATCATATTGTTTGCATGTATCATGTACAATTTGTTTGTATTGGTGACATGCTGAAAACCTTCACATTTCAGTAGGAATGAAAAATTGGGTCCACTAACAATAATCCCTTAAAAGAGTGAATAAGCTGGAATTTCTGCAAAACCAGCCATTCTGAAATACCCAGACATTTTCAGTCACAGTAAACCATGCAAATACACTTTGAGAGTCTCATCTCTCCAGATTATATACAAAGATTTTCACTTTGCTGCTGGTGGCCATAACAGCAGAAGGATTGCCATTTAGATACAAGTTCACAACTCAGGAAGGGTGACTAAGAAAAGATTTGTGTTGATGAGTAAAGAGCTTAACAAAATGATTTTAAAAGCGAGAGTGCAAGAGAGCAGCTTATGGGAAATTAAAAATGGGAAGCAGGATATAAAAGTACAAAGGTAAAAGCTAAAAGAGTGCAGAAAGCTGATAAGGAACTAACGTAGTAAAGTGTACTAATATAGCAAAGAAAACACAAAAGGTAATTGGGAAGAACTGTGCTAAATACATGAGGCAAACAGCCATACATGGATCAGCAAGGATATGGACCAAAAAGAGGTCATAAAAAACAAGTAAATGATAGAGATAAGGTTGAGCTCACCAAAAGCCTTAATACATTTCTTTGTTAAATAACTGCTGGAAGAAACCAAGGGGGACACCTCTCAGGGACTGATTACTTGGGGCCTGGAATGTGTGGGGATAAAGGGCCAAATGTTAAAAGGCATTAAAATTGCTCCTGAGCAGATAAGCAATGCAAAGAATTAAAATTCACCAGCTGTTAGTGGATTTATCACAGACTACTGAAGGAGAAGTAGCAAGGTAAAATAGCAGGAAACCTTTGGAAAATATAATTAACTTCTAGGGGAAGAGGAGAGGACATGAAAATAGCTAAAGATAATCACCTATTTCATAAAGCATCAGGAAACTACAGAACTGTAAGTGCCATCAGTTGAGAGGAAGATATTGATAATATTAATCAAGTACAGACTGAATAGCAGGGGTAGATGGTCTTTGAAGTCCCTCCCATTCCCTATAATTCTGTGACTATTATTTGACCATTCACACTAGAAGCTAGTATTGGAATACCTATGTGATCTTTAAAATAAAAGCTAGTCTGAAAATAATATATACATTGGAATTACATTAAGAACAGAAATTAAGTACTAATTTACAGTAACTTTGTTTATTTGAATGCTGTGAGCATTAAAAAACTACATTTTAGGAAGTCCAGCTTCAGAGACAGATATTTATATAAAATACTGTCATTTAAAAATAAAATCTAAATATCAGAGTATTTGGGAACATTCAGTTAAATGACTAACATGTTAACCTCTGCTCTTATTTACTGCTTCTCCTATTGGTGGCAAATCTCTTTGGTAGTCACGTAAAAGAAATTCAAGTTTTCTCTTGGGCTAAATTAAAATATGGATAGGTTTTCAAGCAAAAAACAGCTTCCTAAGCAAACACATAATGGACACGTCTACGCATTTGCTTTAATGCACAGTAGTCTATTGTACTGCGCATTAAAGTAGCATAAAAAAAGCCATGCTAATATGCTAATGTGCAGTAGAATAGGCTACTGTGCATTAAGTGTCAACTAAAAAGTGTGTGCTTGCACTACTGTGCTTTAGCACAGCCTAATACACATTTATTTACTACCCCATAGTGGAGGTACTAAACTTAATGCACATTAGGAAAAGTGTATTAATGCACATGTACGCACACTCAGTAACTACATAGTCAGGCAGAAGGCAAGGTCATACGGCACCTTAGAGACCTAACTCATTCAGAGAAGAATAAACTTCCAAAGGCAACAGCCTACTTCATCAGATGCTATGAACAGAGTTTCAAAGAGCAGAAGTACTCACTAGAAAAGAACAAAGTCAGGGAGAGGGGAAGGAAAGGATAGGACAAGAGGGTATGAGAAGCAAATATGGGTTAGAGATCAAAAGGGACAAAAAAACAAAAGCAGTTAGCCAATACAGGGACACAAGGTTTATAAAAGCTAGTCCAGGTAATAGAATAAGAATCCAGAGCCTTCTGAGACCATACTTAACACAATCCAGTCTGTGGAGGATTTCTTGTTATGTTTTTTTCACATTCAGGTTGGTTTTTAAAGTTTTCTTGTTTAAGAAGTACTCTTATGAAATGTCCAGGGAAGTTAAAGTGTTCTGCCACTGGCTTTTGTATCTTTCTTGAATTTATGTCAAATCAGTGTCCATTTGTTCTGTCACATAGACGTTGTCCTGTCTGTCCAATGTAGACAGCTGAGGGGCACTGTAAACAGGTGATTTATTTATGCAATTTATATGCCACCTGTCATGAACCCCCACCCCCAGACCTTGGGGTGCTCATGGGGAATAATGCAGGTTTTCATGAGTTTCTTATATGGTATGTGTGGCCCTGTTGAAAAGCCAATGTTCCATTTCTGTCACTTTTATCACTGTATAGATTATATTATACTACCTGTTCATATCTTTATGATATTGGACATCCCTCAGTTTTCACAGGAACTAAGGGATGCATACTTAAAGAAAAGATAGTAGGCAAAATTGATAAGTATTTCTTGCCATGGTTTTCTAGGGCAAAGACAACTGCCATTCCCAATCACTGACAGAAGAAGCCATTATTGGGGGGGCACCCAGGGCATTGCCTGATTGTAACTGGAAAATCATTCTCTCCCTATCAAAGGTGAAAATGGCCTATTAGCTGAAGGAAGGCCAGAAATCCCAGGGAAACAAATTTCTAAAGAATTCTGGCAGACAAAGTTATTTGGGTAAATCTAATATCCTTTACTAAACCAACTCAAGTAGTTGGAAAGTTTGTTCTTAGCAAGCTTTTAGGCACAAAAATCCTTTGTCATGCCAAGGAAGCATCTGCAGATGGTCTGTGCTCGTCTTGGATGGAGTGGTAAAGCAGCCAGAGGCCAGTACTTATGCAAGAAAGCCAGTTATTTAAGATTGAAATTGAGGTGGTCAGTAGGTGAGAGACAGGTGTGGAATGGGGGGAGGAATGAATGTAGCTGTAGTCAAAGGATGAGAGATGGGGGGGAGGGGGAAGGAATGAGAATAGCTGGTGAAAAGTTTACCTGGGGAATCAGATGTTAGGCAGGTTATAATGTGTCATAAATCCAATATCTATATTTAGTCCATTATTTGTTGTATCCAGTAGTTCATGAAGTGAAGTTCATAGGCTCATATGTGAAAGATATTTTGTATTTTGTAAATTCCCTTTGAGGATTAGAACTGAGAGATTGGAGAGAGAGCTGTTTTCTTGTGAGAAGTGTGCACACACAAGTAATTGGGTATTCTTGTCTGATAGATTTTCAGTGCGCATTCATTCTGGTACACAGTTGTTCAGTTTCTCCTACATATTTTTGATTCAGGCATTTAGTGTACCGGATGAGATATATTACATTTCTGGAGGTGCAGGTGTAAGATCCAGGAATAGTGATGGTTCTGTTGTGGGGTGTAGTAATTGTGGTGGTGGTTGGGATATGTTGGCAGGTTTTACATTTCTTGTCCTGACATGGTCTGGATCCATTCAGTGTGTTTCGAGCCATAGGAAGTTTGCTTCTGGTGACGACTTTAGTGAGGTTCAGTGCTTGTTTAAAGGAAAAGATGGGTGGTTATGGGAAGATCTAGACCCCTCAAGAAGTCTGAGACCCATGAAGAACTGTGTTGATGCTGATGTGTGGGGGTGAAGAATAGTTTTGAGGTATTTATAGAACTATCTTGGAGATAGAGAGGGTCAGGGATAGGGAGGACTTTAAATCCCCAGTGGTCAGGTCTGGTAGAATCAATAGGAAGGCTAGTCTCTGGCAAACAATAGCAGGACCTTCAGGAGGGCTAGGTTGTAGCCAAATGAGATGATAAATAACTTAATTGTCTTCTCGGTCTGTCTTCAAACTTATAATTAGTTTTTCTTGTATAATTCTTTTCTTGTGTATAATAAATTCATTTTGTTGTTTTATTTCCTTACTGACTGCATGTGGTAAAGCATGATCTCTGAGTAAATATTTCAAGCTAACCCATTCTACAGAAAGGAGGACCTACAATTTCTTTCACAACCTAAGGGAGACCCATCTGGAGCTGGTGGAGATTCCCCTGCTGCAGCTGTGAGATTTGATATAAGTGTAGTAGAGCTGAGGCTTGCACATCTGTTCTTTGGTCTGTTCCCTGATACAAATAGGATATTAGGGAGAAACCAGGATTCTGGGGCACCATGAGAGAGGCTTTGTGACACCATCCTTCCCAAAAAAAGACTCAGTCTGGCTTGCAGTAAGAGAAACTCAGCAACCTAATGGGTCAACTAGAATACAGAAAGGGAGAAAGGAAAGAAAATTGAGATCCACTACTTCTCTGTCTAGTTTTGGTTGCTAAATGCCAGCCCAACTAGAAAGGTATTATAGTGCTTTTGAAAGACATCTAGTTGGATCTCTGGAAGGCCCCAAGAGGCAGTGAGTTCCAGAAGTGAAAGGTTACTGCTGAGAACAATCTCCCATGCATTTGCAGCAAGTGGACTTGGTGTACTGATGGTACTTGTAGGAGGTTGCTCCTGGCTGACCTTAGGGATCACGATGGAGCATAAGGGAGAAGAACCCAGGCTGTTTAGGACCTTATAGGCCAACACCTTGAATTGCACCTGGAAATCTACTGAAAACCAGTGCAGATTTTAGAGCACTACTTTGATGCTCTCCTGGCAGCCCACTCCCATCAGGAGGTAGGCAGCCACATTCTACACCAGCTGCAGCTTCAAAGTAGTTTTCAAGGGCAGCCCTACATAGAGAACATTGCACTAGTCTAGCCTTGAGGTTACAAATTTATGGATGATGTGGCCAGAGAAAAGTTTGAAGAAAGTATCTCAGCCTTCTCACCAGGTGGACTTGGTGAAAGTTGCTCCTAGCTATGTCCACTAGGGCTGTGTGAAGTTTCGGTCACTGATTTGATTTGGAGGAGATTTGGCCTGATTTGGAGACTAAATCTCTGAATTCGAATCAAATCAGGAGACCCCTTAATCTCTCTGAATCAATTTGGAAGCTTCCAATTCAATTCAGAGAGATTCAACGATACAGACATAGACACAACTTTATATGTTTTTTTCTACATACCTCAGGGTACCAGGTGGCTTGTGAATGCTGAGATGGTAGGGTATATGGAACATCCCACAGGAGCATGGGGCAGTCCCCAGAACACTCGGTAGCAGATCAGTAAGTGGACCAGAAGTACTTCTGGTCCACTTCTAGGTCTGTTGCGGAGCATGCGGGGGATCCCTCCTCCACCCCATAGCTCAGTAACCGGTGCCTCCTGGGTCTCAGGGGGTACCTGGGATCCCCCTGTGGCTGATTGCTGAGCCAGGGGGGGATGGGGGATTCCCTGTGTGCTCAGCAGTGGACCCCTCCACGCTCCTGTGGATACTCCATCCGCCCCACCATCTCAGTGTTCACGAGCTGTGCCTGCTACCTTGAGGTATGCAGAAAAAATATTTAAAGCTATGTCTCTGGCTGAATTGTGGATTCTCTAAATCAGAATCTAATCTTCAGGTTCAGATTCAGCCGAATCAAATTGGGACAGTGATCCAAATCAGCGAACAGCAAATCAAGTCACTGTCCCCCAAATCAAGCCGAATCCAAATCTGAATTGAATATAACCCACTTCACACATCCCTAATGTCTACCACCTAAAGATCCAGGATTACCCCATAGCTGGAAACCTGAGTGACAAGGCAAGAATAAACCCCATCAATGATAGATAAGGACCAATCAAACTGGTGATTTTGCAGATTTCATGGATCTGAGGACTCCATGAAATCTGGCATTGCCTGTAAAATCCTGGCAATGGTCACAAAATCTATAGAATCTGTGAAATTTGGAGGGGAAAAAAATCAAGCTCTGTGACATCTCATCGGAGTAGGGAAGGGAGAGGGGGAGAGGAAGAGGGATGACTGCTTGAAGAGCTGCCATTAAGATGGCTGCCACCCCTGCCCCTCACAGCTGATTGGCTGCAGGGGTTGCTTGTCATGTGGCCCCACCCCTCTCCACCAATCAGTGGCAGAGCCCTTGAACCCAATCAGCAGCAGCGGAGGGGGGGATATGATAGGCAACCCCCACAGCCAATCAGCTGCAAGGGGCAGCCAATCAGAGGCATGAGGACCCCTCAGCCAACCAGAGGCATGAGAAGCCTGCTGTGCTCCAACTGTGAAATGGTTGCCTAGGCCTGCGTTTTGCTCATGAAATCAGCTGCCCCTGTGAATTAGGTAGATCCCTAATGATACATCTCCCAGTCAGACCCAAGTTAAGTGGTCTGCTCACCACCATCACCTTTGTCTTGTCAGGATCCAGTTTCAATTGTGTCTGTTGGTCTGGGGATGAGGCGGTCTGTGTTGATGAGAGGGCACAGCTGAAATCTGGATCTGCAGGAAGGCCTGGTGGCTTGGTAAAGATAGGTGTTAAGCACTCTGTTGCTGGAGATATATTTTGAGGTTGGGAGGGCTGCCTCTAAGTAAGGACAAACTTGTCCCTCAAGGTTCCCTTGAGATGGTCATCATTTTCCAGGAAGGGTTGGAGGTTATTGATGGTGTGTTCAAGGTGTTCAAACTGGCAGTTTTTGGCAAGCTGTTGTCCTTACCATGGGGTTGGTGTTTTAGCAGGATTCTGAGTCTGGCTTTGTTGATTTCAGTTGCTACAGTGTTAGGGCTGTACTGTAAGTATAGGAATCTCTGCTCCAGGTACCTAAGGTGCATATCCAAGTCAGTGGGATCAGAGCAAATAGCTTGGCTGTGGATGATGAATTTAGTAATGTTGAAAGCTGGTGGCATGAAAGTAACTGTAGTGGTCATTTGGTTTGCATTACAATGTTTTAGTGATACGGCTATTGCAAAGTTTTGTGGTGGTATCTAAGAAATGAATTCATTGTCTGGAATATTTAAGAGTCAATTTGATGGAGCAGTGGAAGTTGTTAACATTTTTGTGGAATTTCTTGAGTTATTCCTTCCCATATGTCCATATGATGAAGATGTCATTATCAATGTACTTCAGTATATCAAGAGGATGTGAGGGAAGCTGCACAGCAAATAGACTTCAAGGTCTGTCATAAATAAATTGGCATACTGAAGGGCCACACGTGTGCTAATGTGTGACTTCAGACTAACAAAGCTAACTACCTCTGTTTACTATACCCTATAATCTTTTCCTTTTATTTACACATGAAGAATAATTTTTCATCCTCATTTTAACCGCCTCATTTCATCTTCATCCATGTGCTACTTCACAATTAATTGAAGGAAAAATTGTATAAACAATGGCTTATAGTGGCAGGGTTTCTAACTTCAATGAGACTCAAATAATGGACTCAGGTTAAATAATCCAAAAGTTATTCTAACAAAACATAACTTCCAAGAAGTCCCAAACCTGACTCTGCAGAAATAATTGATTTTTTTTTAAAGTTTAGCCACTTTTCAGATCATCACAAAATATGCTAAATGGATATTCTTCAGATTTATTAATACCTATCAATAATCTATTTATGTATTTCCAAAATATTCCTGTACAGACAGACTACAGATATTTGTAATTTCTGATCTGTTGGTTAATTGGAAATTATTAGGTAAGCTAATGATATTTTTTTCTGTTTCCAGAATGGAGTAATGGATAACCCGTAGATTCTGGGCAATATGTTCAACAGACCCTTTAACATTGCTCACTTTCACAGGAAATTAAGAAGTTAGAAATGAGATTGATAAGGAAAGCATCATACTTTCTCAATATTATTGCACATGGGCCAGTGAAGATTGGAGACCACAGATTTAGAGTGTAATATTGTGAGGTGCTAACTGTATTCTGTGAGATTTATTGGACATTAAGGATGTTCATCAGTTTATGGGAAGTGCTCAGCACTGCATGGTATTAAGTCTGAGAGTCAGTTTATTATATAGTTATATTCAGGTCTCTTTTTCCAACAGAAATTTCAGTTAGGAAGAGATTTTCAGAAGTGTTGTCTTAATTTCACACCCACTGAAGTTAAACTGAGTGTCACTATTGACCTTCATAAAGGCAGAGTTAAGACAAGTTTAGCTGCTGATTTTTTCTTATTAAATCTTATTACAAAATCAAGTGAAACAGTCAAACTCTGTTTGATTAAGGGTGTTATCTTATAGCTATTACACAGGCGGGCAGATTCATCTCTGCATTTCTGGGAAAAAAATTAAATGTAATTTTTTTTATTATAAAACAGGTGAAAAAGCATAATGCTAAGCACAACAAACCAAAGATAACAATCATCTTTTCATGGACTATTTGGAGTCTATGCTAAAACATATCAAGATGGATTTCAAGATAGATGGAGATAGTCAATATTTACCCTTGGTCTCAGAAATCCATACTAGATTTGTTTATGGCCTTTAGGGCTGACATTCAGAAACAGAGAATCCATATTAATTCAAACTCTGCCAAGTGAAGGTTCTGGTGATAAAATTTTTGTATTGTTAGAAAGAAAACATAATAATGCAAATACATTTATCTTTGGACCTGCAGGTACTTTTAAATATTCCAAGCACATATTAATATTTCTATCATCCCTTGCAGGTTCTTCTGATTTGTTTAAATGTAACAAATTCATAAGGCCACCTTTGAAAGTAATAATAATCTTCTCCTTAGAAAATAAGAAAAACGAAATGGGTAGGTTTTATTTGGGAAATGCAAAGAAGGCAAATTACCTTCCATACTCAATTGCAGAAATGTTTGAGAAAAAGAGAAAAGTCTAGTTATCAGGCACAGAAATAGGGGCTTGGTGATATGGATTTCAATTCCAGTTCTGTATTGACTTGGTGTGTGACCTCTGGTAAATTACTTAAAGGTAACTTAGAAAGTAAAAGAAGAAAGGGCTCCTTGCTGAGGATATGGCTACACTGCAGACTGCAATGTAATATAGATACACAAGTTAGCTGTAAACAGCCAAGCTTGGGAACAAGAACCACTCTCGTCACAGCAGCATAGAGCTCAGTGTGCACTAATTTATCCTGCTGAGAGGCCCATGCTGAGCTTCATTCTGTCATGGCTTGACTGCTTCTAATCCACAGGCTGCTTGGTTTTTGTAGTAGAAATATCAGGAAGGTAGTATGTCTGGTTTTACTGCAGATAATCTCCAAAGACGAGTGAGATACCATGCTGTGACTCTAAACGGGGCAGAACAGAATTTATGGAAAGGAGAGGGAATTAAAATGATTTTAGGCTGCTTCTATGCTGCCTGCTTCTGGGCTGTTCCAGGAGTCAAAACATCCCTCAGTAAAGCTACACAGCTACAAGTAGATCTCTCTAAATTACAGCAACATCTCCAAGCTATTGCAGCAACATGGACTGACATGTATAGCATTGCATGTTACCTGCAAAATGCACCACCCTAGCCTATCTTCCACCATAGCATATTTTCCTTCCATATCATAACAGCTCTTCAAAGGCTTCTGTGGAGTTTTCACCAATCAGCCTTACATTTTCTTCCACCACAGAAGTTGCAGAAGAATGCTTCCTATTTGATTCAGGGGTGTTTACAGCCTCCCTATATCACTCCAGTAATCATTTGACCCTAGACATCTTGCTTAATATCCTAAACATCATTAGAGCATGGATTCCATGGCATTGTGTTTATTCAGTGAAATCTAGCTCAATGAAATCTGATTCTCATCTGGTCTTAAAAAAAACAAAACAAAGACAATCTGAAGAATTTTAAACATTGCATTGAATTTCCCTATCCCTGCTGATTGCTGAAGTGTAATTTCCTTGCAAGTAAGGATGCAAAACACTGTAAAATCTGTTCCACACTACAGGATGTTGGCTTTTGAAATTGAAAACTCCTTTTCATGTTAGCATTTTACTGAATATCACCATAAATCATTAGCGCTACACTGTAAACTGCATACAATTATATTTTACATTCACTCCTGCTAATTAGCAGTGAAAAACTTCAGCTTGGAGAACTGGGGAGAGAAGTAAAATGAAATACTAATCCATTCATTATTCACCCATTCTTATTAATGACAATCTTAGTAAGATTTATAAGGAATGGAACTGATATCTTCTGTCTCAAGCAAGTCTAATTTGATGCAATTATTCCTCTCTCACCTTATCATATACTACTTATTTTCCTGTATGAAATTAGATCAGCTGTTATCTCTAAACACACACTCTATGAATTTTAGCTGGAAATACCCATAAGGAAAAGCAGATGCTTGTGTGATTGACAGGAAACCCTGCAACACTGTCTGCTCCAATGAAACAAAGCTAGTGTTGTCACAGGGATGATTTACTGGGTTATATTGTATTGGTAAATACTGATTTTTACATGACTAAAGGTCTGGTCTCATTGCAGAACAAAGTAAATATATCTTGCCTGGAATAATCTAATCTAATGTGCTGTAGCAAGATAGGAATTTTGATCAAAATATTAAATATTAAAGGATTCTGAATAAATTGGAAGACAGGATTAAGAAAACATTGTTTTTTTCTTTCTGCAGTTTCTTAACAGGAAACTCCCAAGCCATATGGCTTGGAAAAAGAACAATAGAAATAAAAATAAATTCCACCTAAAAAATCACCGCTACTGGAGATGTGATTTTTTTTTCAGCTATATTTTTACTACTGTATTCTTATAGGTCTCCTATCTCATATTTATTCATAGTTCACATAAATGTCAATGTCGTAAGGCACACCTTTTAAGACTGTGTAGGCTATCTATTATTCAGCATCATATTTTCACTTTTCCTGAAAAGATAATAAAATATACCAAAATTCCAGTTTTAGGAGATTCTTGATGATGTTTGTGTAAATCAATAAGACTGTTTCCTAGATGGAGTGATTGTATTTAATTGCCATCTAGGATACAAGATTTAGTATATTTCATTGATGAAAGAAACTTAGAATATATATATTTCTATTTCTCCAGAAAACCTGCTGATTGCCCTAATATTGTCTGTGAGGACAGAAGCCAAAGAATATTTGTATGAGAACATCAGTAAAAGGGACATCAAAGAAGAGAGAGGAAAGGCTATATTTAGATTTTTAACTTGAGTTAATTTCTCTCAGAAGTGACCAGTGTACCTTAGACCTAAAAACTTTCCCAAAGAAAGGGAAATGTCTTCATAAAACGCATGAAATTTGAATTTCATTGAAGATATTCTGACCAGCTGAACTTCTACATTTACCAACTTTGAGTGATAGCAATAAAACCCAGGATATGTGTGAATGGAATTGCAGTACTGTGACTAGGGTTGGGCAAATGGGGCACCAGCCTCTAAATCTGGTGCTGATTTAGAAAGGCTGCCAGAATGGGAAGCCCATGCAGAAGCAGGAGTATGAAAAGCTTTCATGGTGACAGCAGCAGCAGGAGTGTTTGGTATCCTCCTCCTACCTCCCAGTCACACATACAGTCTTCCAGCTTGATAGCGTCTCCACCCAGGCCGCTGAAATTGTTAGTTATGTCTCTGATAGAGTGTCAGCTTTCTAAAACATTCCATTTTCCTCCTAAAATGAAAAGATTTGGGCCCTCCTCTCTAAACCACAGATGAAGACAATGAAACAGGAAGTTATTTGCCTTAAAGGGCATAGAGAACGAGATGGAACTGTCTATCCTGGTCATGTACCATGGCCAGGTCAGAAGCACCAGTAGTCAAGTAAGAAGCAGCATGGTGCTGCCCTATGTGAATAGAGTCACAAGTTCCCTACTCTCAAAAATGTTGTTCTTCATATAATCATATTACCATGGCTTAGGTAGTGGTTTTCAGCATGATCCTGTGCAACAGGTTAAATTTTAAAGGTATAATAATATACACAGGAAATTTACTGTGCAATAGAGTAATTAGCTGTGCAGTAAATATCTCAGCATCTACATGTGTGCCCCTATTAGGCTGTGTCACAACCCAAAGTTGTGATTTTTTGTTTGTGTGCACTTTGGCACTGCTAAATTATTTTCCCGCTAAATTGCAGCTTCTTTGCACGGTGGAGTTTTCTGCTGCAGAAGAGAACCCCGGTGCGACGGAGAATTTCCCGCCAATTTGAAGCTTTCTTTGCATGGTGCATTTCTTTTGCATCTAAGAAATGTACGGTGCAAGGAGTTCCCGCCATTTGTATAAGAATTCGTGCCACATTATTGGCCGGTTCTAACATATGCACACGTGGCGGCTAGCGATTGGCTTGCTAGCCGTATAAAGAGCTTGGGTGGTTTCCGCCCAAGCTGGAGAGAAATTGGAGTGAGAGAGAGAAAGAAAACCTTTGCCTTGCATGAAGATCTCTAAGCGCTGCAGATCCTTACGGACCCAACGCATTTCTTAAAAGGCAATAGAGGCCTAAACAGCCTCTGGCCTCTCCCCGTTGCCGATAGATTCCTAGACGTATCCCTTCCTGTACGAGAAACTACCGAACCCACGGAGCTTCAACAACTCCGTGGGAAAAGAACGAATTTGTTGTAGTCCTCTAGCGAGGATTTAAGCGGAGCTGTACCTGGAAAACTGTCCAGCCTACACCACGACCATCTTTGGTGTAAGTAAACAATCTTTAAATCAACCACTACGCGTCCGTGACTAATTCTAGCTCGCCTCCAGTCTTCTCCGACCCCGCGTGCCCGGGCTGCTGGCCACGGCCCGCGTGCACAAAAGGGCCTGGATTGCCCCTGGCCCGCACAGGCTGGAGTAAACTAATTTAAAAAAACTAATTTAAAAAACTGCAGCAGTACCCATGTAGATACTACCCCATGTGGATGCTTTAGCGTGGGGGTTTTTTGCTGGCTAGCCCCACTCTGAAGCAAACTCATGCCCCAGCCAGCCCCTCTGCAGCAAGCTGACCCAGGGGGAGCAGGCCTGGGCTGGATTACTGCCCCCCCGGAACTCCTGCCAGCCAGGGCTGCTCCAACCTGACACAATGTGCTGCAGTCCCAGGCACACATGCAAACAGCAATAAGCTCTGGATTTTATTGCTCCCAAGCTCACGTTCAAATGGTGCACCCACATTAATTGCATGTGTAGTTGTGCCCACTATATACCAAACTTAGTCAGATCAAGTTAGCTACTTTTGGCTATATCCATGAGTAATAAAGCAGGTCAGGTATTCCAGACATAATAATTCATCTCCAAGACAAAAACATTTATCAGTGCACATCTAAAACAAATTAGGTCAAAGAAGAAAACAGTGTGGAGGTACTTCTTTCTTAGAAAAGGTTTAAAACAAAACACCGTGTCTCTCTCTCATGTTCTTACTCATGTTGCAATTATGAATGTAATATGTAATTAAAAAACCTATGCTATAATGGAATCTTACAAACAAGGGATAAAAGCCACAGTGCCATTTGAAAGATCTCTTAGCTGTGGCATTCATAATCAGCATCTTGTAAGAAACTATTTAGCTATACCAAGCTGCTGAATTATATCAATTGTTCAGATTCACTAAATGAATGGTATTCTGGATATGGTACTTTTTTTTAGTAAGCAAAATTCATTAATTTAGTTCTGTAAACACCTTGCAAAGAAACTGCAGCAAATTATACTATGGGGACAAAACATATTTTATCTGATGAGCTATAAAAGCTGATAGTAAAATGACTGATTACATAATTGTTGAACAGTTGCTACAAAGCCCAGCATAGCAGTAACTGGTGATGCTTGTCTTGTTAATGGTTCTGGGCAAAAATAGTAAAGGTTACTTTGCCAAAATTTCACAATGATAATTTAGAAAAGGTCAAAGAACTTGAAAGAAGATTTAAGACAGTGACCTGCATGATGAAAAAGTGCAGACAAATCTGTGATCTGTTACAAAGTGTAGTGTGCAGGCAACGCCTGGAAGCATTCATTACTGCAGTGTGCTATTCAGAAAGTAGCAGGGTGAGGGAAGTAGAAAATAAGGATAAAATAGGACAAGGCAGTACAATTATAAATGAATCAGGAATAAGAGATTTTGAGAGAGAAGCATGTACCATTTTCTATCATACAACTATTTCCAGGCCTGTTCTTTTTTGTAATGTTATCTCCTCCTCTAATTTCTACTCTAACATTAAAGGCACTTAGTGTACATTGCTCATTTTCAACTGGCCCTGAAACAGATGTTTTTAATATACCTTTAGGATAATTGTACTGTAAGAAAAAAAGGAAACAAGATGGATGCAATCTCATCTTTTTTTTTTTTTTTTGAATACTAAGGAATATCAGTAAAATTACATTATACATTCCCTATCACTGTGGTTGCTTAAGACATTGGTGGAATTTGAGGTTTCCCCTGCTCACTTCTTGTGATACATGGTAGTTCTTGAAGCCTTTGGGGTTTTTGTACTAAAGATCCTAACTTGTTTTACAGTTCTGCAGTGTGCTTTGTTGCTGTGATGTACAGGAGGAGAGACAGCAAATGTTCTTGGGGATCTTTCTGGAGATAGCATTTATCACACGGTTGCCTGTGACTGCAGGAGATCAGAATCAATAACTTAGGTGGTTCTTTTTCATCCAAAAGTCCTATGTTCCTTTTTTACTCATTAAAAAATGTAGGACAAATTCTATAGTACCCTCATCTATCCAAATTCTTGTACAACCTCATTACTGGGATGTTTTGAACACCTTCCAAAATGCATTAAGCAATGTGACTAATGTCTGCCCTATTCTTTTCTTTTTCCCTAGAAAGAAAACTATATGACTCTCTGTGTGTGTGTGTGTGTGTGCATGGTATGTATACTATGCATACTGTACTATATGTACATTAGCAAAGGAAGGTCATAACATGTTTATTGCATTTGAAACAGAAACAATTAAGGTTTGTAGTTGTATATTTTTTCTTCAGTTTGGACAAGGCTTCAGATCCCAATTTAAAAAAAAATATTAAAAGGGAGGCTATTGCTATTGTTGATATATTTTCCAAATTTCCCATATAGATCCCTAGTATTCCCTAATAAGAGTGTTTCATATTACAGGGTAGACATTCCATGGTAAAATACACTTCTAGAATTGACAGCCAGGCTGCAATATATATGAAGGATAGTTTTCAAGGAACCGCTTCTTATTTCCGGTAGAGGAAATGTGTTGCACTATTTAGAAGGCTGATTCTATAAATCATTCTCACTCTAAAGATACTCACATTTAGTGATTTTTCTCACTGAGAAAAATACATTGTACTTTTCTCAAGTACATTGAAAAAAGCACATATGCTCAGTGAGCTCAGTTGGATTCTTCACATGAATAATGTTACTTACACAGAAAAATATTTTCAGGATCTGGCTCTAAAAGTATATGTATCTGGATTTCATCATATCATCACAAAATTATAAATCCCTCATTGAAGGAATAAACCCCTCATTGAACATTGTAAGACAACTTTTAGGGTGCCTCTACATATGCTGATTTAAGGTGCACTAGCCATTTTTAAGGCGCATTAAGGGCACAGGTCTACAAATGTGCATCCCTTAATGTGCCTTTAAAATGGTGATTTTAGGCTATTCACACCTGAATTTGATACCTGCAAAGGCAGGTATCAAATTTAGGTGTGAATAGCTAAACTGCCTTAACACATATATAGACATGCTAAGGTGCATTACCATGATGCATGTAAACTGACTTGGGACTAAATTAAGTCCCAAATTGGTCCACACACTGCATTAATACACCTTAGGGCACGCACATGTAGATGCATGCCTAAATTGTCTTAATCCACATTGGGGAAATGCACATTAAGTTTAGATGCATGTGCCTGCCTTTGTTCCAGGAGGCGCTCCCGCGTAGCCTTCGCCCGGACTAGAGATCGTGTCTATCCTGGGCTTGCGGGTGGACCCCACAGGCTACCCCTGCTGACATCAGGGGGTCCCCTTAACTCACCTGCCACGACTTGGGATGGTACCTCAGTGGGGGGTTCCCCCTCGGAGCAGCCTCCAGGGTCGTCACGTTTCCCGGCGGGCACTCTCGGGGCTCCGACCTCCCCTACACCCTGGCCACTCGCCACCTTAGGCTATCGTTCTTCAGGCCCCTTTGGTGTTCTTGGCTTCTCCCCGCTCCTGCCTACAGCCCGTCCGCTGTGCGTCTGGGTCTTCAGGCCCGGTGTATGGCTCATGAGGACCGCTGGCCTGGTCCTTCCACTACTGCTCCCTAACGTTCTAATCTAACCACCCTGTGACGGTATGTGCCTACCCCACCACCAAGCTAACCAGAGTTTCTAAACTAAAGGACCCGGAGGCCCACAAGGATGCCTCTGGCCTCTGAGCTGAGTGGTTCACTCAGGGCTCAGGCCCCGCCGCTCAGACGGCTCCCCTGCTGGGGTGTCTAATTCCCGCCTCTTCCCAAGGCCGCTGGGGCCACGAGGGTCCACTTTCCTGCTGTACTTCGGGTCTCTGTCCATTGTTTACCGCAGCCCGATGAGGCCCCGTTGGGTCTCCCCCCTGTTACCTCTTTGACAGTTCCTCCGCGGATGCTGCCTATGGCTCTGCTGTGGGTGCAGCTGCTGTTTTCCTCATCAGCGTTGCGCCTTCACCACCGCCTCTGCGGCCAACTGTGCTGCAGGCTCTCCCACTGATCCTGCTGTTGGCACTTTACGCAGCTTGCCAGCCGGCTCTGATGTCACCGTCACTGCCGGTTTCTCTGCTGGTTTTGCTGCCGGCTATGCACCTGGCTTCCTCTCCGGCTCTGCTGTCAGCTTCACTGCCAACTCTCTTGGAGCCTCTGGTAGCTCTGCCCCCAGCTTTCCATGCTGCCAGGTGCGGCGGCTGACTCCCTCTGCATGAGGGCTCTCCCCTCCAGCCTCCTCGCATCAGCCGCCCCGCCTCCTCATCAGGGCTGCTTTTTATCTCTTCCGGGCAGTGTCCTCTGCCCCCGCTGCTTGGCCGCAGCCGTATATATGCACAGCTGATCACCCGTGCTGGTGGTTTTGCCGTGTGCCCCTCCTCCGGCTCTTCCGGCTCTACAGGAGGTAAGTGGGGCTCTCTGTCGACCTGGGGTTCCTCTGTCGCCCTGGCTCCCCTGGGACACAACCCCCCCCCCCTCAAGATGCCTCGGGGCGCTCCCATTTTATCTCCCCGAGTCATACATGGTGGGTTGGCGGGTCCCTCAGTTCAGTACTCTGTGTGTTCGCTCTTATCCCTGCTGTCGCACCTAGATAGGAAATCCGCCACGGTGTTGGTCTTTCCTGGCCTATACATGATCTGAAACTTATAAGGCTGTAGGGCTAATGCCCATTGGGTGATTCGGGCATTATCAGTTTTAGCGGTGCTCAGCCACCTGAGAGGGGCATGGTCCATTACCAACTTAAACTCCCGGCCCATCAGGTAGTATCTAAAATGGTCCACTGCCCAACGGATGGCCAGAACTCTCTTTCTATTGTGGCATACCTCCTTTCCGCCGATGAGAGCTTGCGGCTAGCATAGGCTACCAGTCTCTTGGTTCCTCCCTCCTCTTGAGTAAAGACAGCCCCCACTGCCGTCTCTGAAACTTCAGTCTGTAAAAGGAAGGGTTTCTTAAAATTAGGGGTGTGCATTATCACGTCCTCACATAGCGCCTGTTTTAATCTTTCAAAACTTCGCGCCATCTCCTCTGTCCATTTTACCATCCCGTTCCTTCACCTTTTAAGCGCCTAAGTCAACGGGGTTGTCAGCTCCAAGAAGTGCGGCACAAATCTTTGATAATAGTTGGTCAGTCTTAGGAATGACCGTAACTGGCAACAATTTTGGGGCGCTGGAAAATTCCGCACCATTTCCACTTTGTCTGCCAGGGGTCTAATTGTGCCCCTGCCGACCAAGAATCCTAAATATTTTGTTTCCTTTTGGGCCAGGGTGCACTTCTGTGGGTTTGCCATGAGACCAGCATGTCTCAGCTCTGATAATATCGCCCCCAGGGCCTGCTTATGCTGAGTCCAGGTGTGGGAGTATATGACGATATCGTCGATATACGCTGCAGCGTACCCAGCGTGGGGGGCCAACAGCTGATCCATCAAGCGTTGGAACGTCGCCGCCGCTCCGTGTAGTCCAAAGAGCATTCTCACGAATTCATAGAGCCCCCATGGGGTCCCGAATGCCGTCTTTGGCCGGTCTTCCGGGGCCAGTGGAATTTGCCAATACCGCTTCACCAGATCCAGGGTCGATATGTATTGGGCCTCTCCTATCCTTTCTATCAACTCAGCTACTTGTGGCATGGGGAAAGCATCGAAGACCGCTACAGCATTCAGCCTTCTATAATCAACACAGAGTCTAAGTGACCCATCGGGCTTATGCACAGGGACCAGCGGGCTCCTCCAAGGGCTTCGGGAGGGTCTCACCACTCCCAGCTTCAACATGGAGCTCACCTCCTCACGCACGGCTTTTAGAAAATGGTGGGGAATGGGCCTCCACTTTTCCCTGACTATTGCCCCCGGTGGGGTTTTTATAGCATGAACCGCACCTCGAACCCATCCTGGCTCTTTGCGGAAAACATCCCGGAACTCATGTATTAGCTCCAGCATCTCCCTTTTCTGTAGCTCGGACAATTCCTCTCCGACCCTAAGTAATGCCTCTACCTTTTCGGAGGATGCAGCCTCTTGCCTTGACCCTTGGGGCCCCAGATCCTCTTTGTTGGTCTCTACGAAGGTAACCCACCCCGCGGGTTCCTGCCATTCCCGCAGCAGGTTCACGTGAAAAATCTGCTTCTCCCGGAGATGGCCAGATCGGTGTACTTCATAATCCACTGGCCCGACCCGTCGGAGTAACTCAAATGGGCCTTGCCACTGAGTTAAAAACTTGCTCGTCGACGTCAGGAGCAGTACTAGCACTTGCTGCCCTGGCTCGAAGACCCGCTTCTTAGTGTTGCTGTCGTATTTCTCTTTCTGGCGGGCCTGAGCGTCTCTCAGATTTTCACGGGCTATGTCTTGGGCCGTCCTTATCTTCTGCTGTAACTCTTGGCGATACCCCGCCGGATCTCGCAGCGGCCCACTGTCTCATTCCCATTCCTCCCTCAGGACTTGCAACAAGCCTCATGGCCGATGCTGTAAAACCAGTTAGAACGGGGAAAATTTCAGGGAATCCTGAGGCATATCCCAAAAGGTAAATAATACCAAGGATAAAAGGAGATCCCACTTCCGAGGGTCCCCTTGAATGCAGCACCTCAATACTCGCCTGATGGTGCCATTCAGGCATTCTACCAGCCCATTGGTCTGAGGGTGGTAAATCGAGGTGTGGATCTTCCTTATTTGTAGGGTCCGACAAACCACCCTCAGGATGCCGGACATAAAATTTCTTCCCTGATCAGTTAGAATTTCCCGCGGAACCCCCATCCTGCTATCCATTTTATTAGTTCTTCTGCCACGTGGGGGGCGGTTACTGCCCGTAATGGGATGGCCTCGGGATAACGTGTTGCATAGTCCACCATAACCAAGATATATTGGTGGCCGGAGCTACTGCAGGGCAGTGGTCCCACAACGTCTAGGGCTATTCTCGCAAAGGGGGTGTCTATGATAGGCATCGGTTGGAGTGGAGCCCGGGCGGGGCGTTCGGTTCGGGTCTTCTGACATTCCGGGCATGCTGCACACTGCTGAGCTACCTCCTCCCCCATCCCGGGCCTAAAGAACCACTGGCTCACCTTCGCCAGGGTCTTATCTCACCCTAAATGGCCTCCTACCAGACTTGCATGAGCTAATTGCCAGATAACCTGGCAGAACTGGTTGGGCACCGCTGGTTGCGCTTCCGTGGAACCCTCCCGTCTGTGCCCCGATAAGCGGTAAAGGAGGTGAATCCTTACCTCGAAGCAGGACTGTTCTCCTGGCAGTGATCCGGACCCATCCCTGGAGTCTTGGGCTTGTTCCCAGAGTACCCCGAGTTCTGGGTCCTCTCCCTGTGCCTCCCAAAACTGCCTGCTGCTGGTGAAGTCATCCAGGTCGAGACCTCTGGCTTCCTCACCTGATTCATGCTCCTCTTCTAGTTCCCCCAACCATCCTTCACAGTTCCACATTCTCTTGCGGGCCTGTTCTGCATCTCTCATGCAGTCCAGCACGTCATAAATGGGTTCCCAGTCCTGGCCCAGCAACATCTCGCATGTCAGCTTGGGTACTACTCCCACCAGTTGTTCCCTCTGGTGTTCCAGAACGCGCAGCTGGATCCACTGCCACCCTACGCGCTCAGCCTCGCCATGGAGGCAGACCACCGTCACCAGTGGGGCCTTCCTTCCTGCTTGCCGGCGTACCATGTCGGCCCTTATCATGGACTGGGCGCATCCTGAGTCAAGGGTTGCCTGCATAGGGCGTCCGTCCACGCAGGCCTTGACGACTGGGAGGCCCCATGTTGCATTCCCCTCACCACCAGCATAACTACAGTCCATGGGTTCACTGGTCTCTGGGCCGCGGCACCAGCCTCTGGGTCTGTCGGCCAAAATCCAGCGCTCGGTGAGCTGGCTAGGGCATTCTCGCAAGAAGTGCCCTCTTTGCCCGCACCAAAAACACACTGTATCTCTAGTAGCCCCGGGTGCGAAGGCGCCGCCATTCTGGTTCCTTCGGGAGCACTGGCGCCAGTCCCGGGTCCTTCTCTCCCTCGGATAGCTTGCCTCCGCAGCAGCGAAAGCTTCGGCCAGCTTCAGGGCTTCTTCACAATTCCGCAGGGAGTGCTGTCAAACCCAGTGCTGCGTCCTTTCCTCCACATCGTTCTGGAACTGTTCGAGGATGACTTGATCTGCCAGGTCCTCTCGGTCTGACCCTGCTGGGTTCACCCACTTGTCGAGGAGATCCTGCAGCATCTGCAACAGCACATGGGGCCGTCTTTCATCGGGCCCCTTCTTGGCGCGGAACAAGCGCCGATAGTGGTCTGGGCTGATCTCTAATTGTTAAAGAATCGCCTGTTTCACGCGCTCGTAGTCTCAGGCCTTGTCCCTCGGGAGGGCCCAATAGGCAGCCTGTGCTTTACCGACCACCAGGGCACCCAACTGGCTGGCCCAGTACTCCTGGTTGAGGCCCATCATAAGGGCGTGGTGCTCAAAGGCCTCGATGTAGGCCTCTGGATCATCGTCTTACATCATCTTTGGCATCTTGAACGACACCAGGCTATGTCTGAGCCAGTCTTGATGGCGGTCTAACATCTGCTGTTGGGAATCAAGAATATGGGTGAGAGCCTGCAAGTTTTGCCCAAGAATATCGGCCATGGTCATAGGCACAGGCTGGGCATTGGCATAGGCCGCCATGTCCGGGTTTTCCATGTTCCCGGCCAATGCACCAAGTTGTGCCTGTCTTCGTTCCAGGAGGCGCTCCCGCGCAGCCATTGCCCAGACTAGAGATCGTGTCTGTCCTGGGCTTGTGGGTGGACCCCACAAGCTACCCCTTCTGACGTCAAGGGGTCCCCTTAACTCACCTGCCACGACTTGGGATGGTACCTCAGTGGGGGGTTCCCCCTCGGGGCAGCCTCCAGGGTCGTCACATCTCCCAGCGGGCACTCTCGGGGCTCCAACCTCCCCTACACCCCGGCCACTCACCACCTTAGGCTATCGTTCTTCAGGCCCCTTTGGTGTTCTCGGCTTCTCCCCGCTCCTGCCTACAGCCCGTCCACTGTGTGTCTGGGTCTTCAGGCCCAGTGTATGGCTCATGAGGACCGCTGGCCTGGTCCTTCCACTACTGCTCCCTAATGTTCTAATCTAACCACCCTGTGACGGTATGTGCCTACCCCACCACCAAGCTAACCAGGGTTTCTAAGCTAAAGGACCCGGAGGCCCACAAGGATGCCTCTGGTCTCTGGGCCGAGTGGTTCACCCAGGGCTCAGGCCCCGCTGCTCAGATGGCTCCCCTGCTGGGGTGTCTAATTCCCGCCTCTTCCCAAGGCCGCTGGGGCCGCGAGGGTCCACTATCCGGCCATACTTCGGGTCTCTGTCCATTGTTTACTGCAGCCTGATGAGGCCCCATTTGGCCTGCCCCCTTGTTACCTCTTCAACAGGTCCTCCGCAGATGCTGCCGATGGCTCTGCTGCGGGTGCAGCTGCTGTTTTCCTCGTCAGCATTGCACCTACCTTCACCGCCGCCACTGCGGCCAACTGTGCTGCAGGCTCTCCCACTGGTCCTGCTGTCGGGGCTATACGTGGCTTGCCAGCCGGCTCTGATGTCACCGTCACAGCCGGTTTCCCTGCCACCCGGTGTGGCGGCTGACTCCCTCTGCATGAGGGATCTCCCCTCCAACCTCCTCACATCAGCCGCCCCACCTACTCGTCGGGGCTGCTTTTTATCTCTTCCGGGCAGTGTCCTCTGCCCCCGCTGATCGGCCACAGCCGTATATATGTGCAGCTGATCACTCGCGCCAGTGGTTTTGCCATGCGCTCCTTCTCCGGCTCTTCCAGCTCTACAGGAGGTAAGTGGGGCTCTCTGTCAACCCGGGGTTCCTCTGTCACCCCAGCTTCCCTGGGACAGTGCACATAAAAGCACATGTAGTGTTCTACAATCCAAATGAAAAAAGTACGAGGGATTGTTTTATATTCCTGAAGGCTGAAATTTTACCTGATCTTCACCTGAAATGAAATTGCCATAGTAAAAATGCATGGGAGTATCTGAAATACTTAAACCTTGGACAAATGCTTGTTTTACTTAACTAAGGAGATTTATACTGGGCTTTTTCTAACAGGTTCAGCTTTTGGTAAATGACCTTGAGCCTTGTGAAGACTTGTGACCATAAAGCCTACACTAACTTTTTAGTTTGTTGAACTCAAGATGCATGAGACTAAAAACTGTATCCAATGTTTTAAACATATAGCAGTGTAGTAGTGTCAAGACACAGGGAAAACAACATTCCTATGTTTTTGTTTGTTTATTTATGTTCCTGAGGTTAAAATAACTTCCCAGACTGAAGAGACCTCTACTACATCCTCTGACTGATCTGCTTAAGATAGGAAGTCTAAATCTTATAGGCACTTTCAAGTACAGGTATCATAGGTGTGGATCTAAAGTAAAAATGTCTCTTTTCTAGCACCCACATATTACTTTTCAATTATGCCTTTGTCCTAGAAATCTATGAAGGTTATAGTGTGTTCTTAGAAGCTTTCTTTTGAGCCATGGTATGGAGAAACATTTTTAAAAGTTGACTTCCATCTCTGTAGAATTATGACATTTCAATGTATTACAACGCAGGAACTTTGAACCTGTGGATTCATCATGTAAATTAGTTTCCATGTCAGAAGAGTTGTCATTGGAAACAATTTTACTGTCACGAAAGCTATTAGTAATTTGACTCCTTTGCTCCTAAAGCATGTAAACTTGAGAAGAACACAAAACTTTACAAAGGACATATAATTTTCCTTACAAAGAGAAATTCCACATTAAAAATGAAAGGCTAAGAGCTTGAAGCACTTACATGTGATATAAAATCTTAGAATCATAGAATGTTAGGGTTGGAAGGGATCTCTGGAGGTCATCTTGTCCAAACTCCTGCTCAAAGCAAGACCATCCCCAACTAGATTATCCCAGCCAAAGTTTTGTCTAGCTAGGTCTTAAAAACCTCCAAGGATGGAGATTCCACACCCTCTCTGGGTAACCTGTTCTAGCATTTTCTACCCTTCTAGTAAGTAAATTCTTCCTAATATCTCACCCGACTTGAGAACCGTTGCTCTTTGTTCTGTCATCTGCCACCAGTGAGAACACTCTAGCTCCATCCTCTTTCAAACCTTGCTTCAAGGAGTTGAAGGCTGCTATTAAATCCCCTCTCAGTCTCTTCTTCTCTAGACTAAATAAGCCCAGTTCCCTCATAAGCCACGTCCCCCAGGTCCCTCACCATTTTTGTTGCCCTCTGCTGGAATCTCTCCAATTTGTACACATGCTTTCCATAGTGGGGAGCCCACTAAAGAAAAAAAAACCTTTTTTGTCAACTTTTGTGTCAACTTTTTTGTCTCTTATTTTGTCCAAAAAAATTTTTGTCATAATTCTACAGAGAAGGTAGTCATCTGTTTTAAATATTTCTCTTTACCGCTGCTCAAAAGGTAAAGAAATAAATCACAGCAAAGAAAAACAGAGACCCTTAAAATTGTGACCAAATCTTGAAATTCACAAGCTGTACTAAATGATATAAACCCTCTTTTAGTTTACTTACTGTAAATTATCAGGGAGAAAATGACCTGACGATGCTGGCAGATTAAGTTTCCAAAAAACTTCTAATGTTGCACTTAATTGATAAGGGTCTAATTGTATTAGAAATGTAAAGATTGAGTTGGATTGTGTTAGACAGTGCCCTTTTTGATAAATTAATTATTTCTTCTTTGTTCAATCAGTATTAAAAGCAGTCATTTCATATACCATAGATGCATTGTGACTTTTCAGAAGAAAAGATTAAGGAATTTGGCAGTAACTAGAGATATGTCATTTATGAATGTTACTGTCCTTATAGCCAATTATTTTCCAGTTTGGTAATTAATGCAACCAATTTATACTCAGATGCTTTCCTGTAGTGATTGGCTAACAGCCATATATATATCGGGTGTGGCAGAATACCATCTCTGTCTCTCCTCAAACTCTGCTATCTGACAATTTGGTTACCATGGTCACTGCAGAGGGCAGACTTCTCTGGTCCCATCTCTTTTCAGGTAATCCTGAGTTGTAACCTGAACTGGATACATTTCTTAGGGAGGTGGGGAACCTGCTCCCTCTGCCTACATGACTGGCATGGCATACCAGGGTGGAGGGCTAAAACTCCCTATTGTTCTAAGCAATGCCAACATGACTGGGAGGGGGCTAAAGACCCTGCCAGTCTACCTGGGAACCAGTGATGCACTTCAAATTGGTTGGCTGGCAGCCAACCATTGCTGGCCTTCATTGGATCAGGTAAATGAGGTCATAAGGGCTATATAAGTAAAGGACTGCCCAGGAGGAGGGGCTGTAGCCATGTTGAAAACTCAGAGAGAAACTGAACTATCTGAAACTCTCTCTCTCTCTCTCAACTCATGATGAATGAACTGTTTGCCTCCAAAGGGAATCTCCACCTGCCTGTAGATGATACTTGAGAGTAAGCTACCTGAGATCTAACTAGATATATAGCTTGCAGTAACTGAGATGCATGATCAAAGGTTACCATGCCACTGTTTGCTCTGAGGTATTTCTCTGATATTGCTCTACACTGTACCCTATTCCAAACCTGCTCCTTGTAACCAATAAAGTTTTCCTTTGTACCTAGCATGGGAGACTTATTAGGAGAAGGTCTAGATTATGCTTTCAGGTCCCCTTGGTTCAGCTGACTAAGGGAGACCACTATTTGTGCTTCAGACTGAGGGAAGAATCCCAAGTTCTTGCAGGGGGTCAAGTACCCTCAAGGACGACTAGGTCTGTGTTTCCTAGAGGGTGCAGGTCCCAGATCAGTCCGGACTCTGCGTGGTGGCAGTGTTACCCCCAGGCTTGCGGTTGTGCTCCAGGAAGGGGGTCGGCCAGACGTGAGGCGCCCCCAGGGAGGCACTCAGAGCCTGGAAGGTGGTCAGGCACAGTGAGGTTGGTGGCTCAATGCAGGAGCATCCCCTACTGGCCTGCCACACAGGGTATTTATAAAGTCCTTGTGCAGCTTCAAACTTTAATAACTTTGAACGTACACATGATAGAAGGAAACTGTAGACAACACAATACAGCTCAAATTTTTAGACTTCAACATAACCATCATCTTTCATGATACATTGTTCAATTCAATTTTTCAACTCATAGAAAATGTTTTCCAGGGGTTGCTGAGTGATTTCATGAATTTAATTTGTAATCCTTATGCAACTCATAGCTTACACTATGCTAAAAAGCTTAATGAATTATGCTTTCAATTGCCATTTACAGTTTGCTTCTATTGTTTATATCCAAAGTTATTAAAGTTTAAAGTTGCACAAGGACTTTATAAACACCCTATATCTATGTCTATATACATGCGTGTGTAGATAGATAGATTTAATGACAACAGTGATATCACATATTTCTTTGTGTCTTTGGGGGTCTAAGATGTCCATCGCCATAAGTACTGAAGCCTCATAATCAGAACTCTAGCTAACATACAGAGAATAAGCAAGTTCAGTTTAAACAACTATAGCTGATTTTCCAAATTAGTTTTTATTAAACTAATGCTGTTCAGTCTGTGTTTTATCTACACACATGTACATCCATGCATATAATTTCCCATGATGGGGGAGAGACAGGGGTGATGTTTAATCCTTCTGCCTATATGGCTTCCATGCTTCTAATCCATCTTCTCATGGAAATATAAGGTACAGTGTATAATCCTCTAGGTTACTATCCCTTCCAATAGTTGGAGAGTCCTATAGTGGTATTCACCAGGTTCCAGGTTTTGGAAACAATCAGAAAACAATCAGACCAGAAGTACAAATGTAGCTGTTCCTTGTGTGTCCTTGTATATTTAACAAACATAGTTATTTGACACTTGGTGGTTCCCAGTGTTGGATTTTTTTTCATGTTTATTTTTGCTGTGCAAAGAGCAAAAATTGGCAATAATCAATAGTCATGGATTTGCCATGGGTGGCTCCAAGGATGAACACATTTCAAAATGAGCAGTAGCAGTGATGCACAAACCACTAAATATTTGGAAATAGGATAAAACAATGATAATAAAAAAATGATCCCCAAACCCAGAAGTTAAGAAATCTATAAATTGTTGGGGGTACCAAGCTGAAATTAAAGTGCTATTTTCCTGGGGGGGGGGAGGGGTTCTTGTCTGTAAGCAGCCTGTGTTTACAAGTACTAACTTATAGCAGAGCTAATTAATTTACTGTGGCCTGATAGGACCACTTGGGTAGACACTGAGACTTTATTGTAAAGCTAATTAAGCAGCTCCTCAGTAAACGTCTTGGGTAGTTGTGCCCAGTGTATATAAGGACTACATAATGGGCATTGAAACCAGACCTATCCTTCACTTTCTAGAAATATATTCAAGATGCAGTATATTTCACTAATTTGTGTCTTGACAATTTACTTCTGTCTTTGATTAGTCTGTCTTTAGATTCATATATGCCAAATGTATTTCTGGTTGTTTTTCTTTTTAAAGGAAAACCTTAACTGCCTTTCCTTTCTAGTTTCCTCTCCTAATGCTCATAGCTTGTTAGAATTATTTCCTATCAATATACTTCAATACAGGACTATGATTACCTCTCCTAGGAAAAATCTGTGCAGTTAGTAGCTTTAAAAAAATGTATAACTTAAACAAGTGTTGTACAGCTGCCTATGAAAGGGATACTATATCAGTCACAAAATTTAGTATATTGACATAGCTTATCTTTTTCTTTTTTTTTACTTTGTCATCAATATTTTTGTCTTAACATGTACAATTTCCACAACTTCTGAAGTGTGGCCTTATTTTCAAATCATCAATTTGATACTTATGTCTCATGGAAGAATATGGACTCAAAGACATGAATAATCCCTGGTTTTAGATTAGGCAAACCATAAAACAAAAACCTCTAAGGAGGAACAGACTGTCAAAATCATAAATATCTTTGATTCAGACAGAATACATTGTGGCAATTAAAATTTCAGACTTAGCTATACATGGAATGTTTCTGGAATTTAAAACAAGTGCTGTGAAATGCTGCTTCGAATTCAAGCCTGCCTTTGTTCATCTTTAGCTTTTTAAAAGAATCCAGTTAGGATGAGGTGAGGTAGCAGGATTTCTTTCTACAACTCTAAGAAAAATGTATTATTATTTTACACCAGAATCAGTCCCTTCTGCTGCAGCTAGGTTCTGTAGTGATATATTTTTCATTCCTAGTCTGTTTGGGTTTTGGTCTCATTCCCACCTGGTATATGCAGTAGCTTCCAGTTTGATTTCTCTTAGTGATAATAACATGTTAGAACTTTTTATCCTCATGTATTTCTATTTCATCTACAACAAATCTGGCTACTTTTCTCTTACTTACCTACAATTGTTGGTTTCTTTTCATTTCATTTGTTATGTTGTTTCTTACCAGGATGCTGCTACTCATTACTTTCTCTATTACCTTTGTAATGGCTGCCAAACATAGCTAGTGATCAAGAACCATTTACACAAAGAATTTAATCCACTCTCACGTTTTACAAAATATTCTCATGAATGATGTGATTTACATTTTTTTTTCCTTATTCGTAAAGGTTTACCAGATTATTTATGTAACTTCTTGACTGTGGATTCTTGCAAAATATCCAATTCATTCTTCACCATCTAGACTTCAAGGCTGAATATATTAATCACAATATTATTTACGTCCTCTGATTAGGGATGGCTATCACCTTGGCTTGCACGTTGGGACTGAACCGGGGAACTCCAAAAATATAAATCAATATAGCTTGCCCCAAAGAGCCAAACTTCACTAGCTAAAAGCTGCAACAAACTCATAGCTTCATTGGAATGAAGCAGGAACCAGTTATAAACTTTGGCACTATTCCTGGACATTTTAATTTCTTCTCCCAAATGTTCATGAAAAGTGAGTATAACCTGTGAAATAATTTTGTGAGCATACATTTGTGTACGAACAGGTTTCAGTTAAAAACAATCTAGAGGCATGTTATAGAATGTAATGTGCCAAGAGCCAAATAGATTCCAGAAAAAAAATCACTCAAATCCGAGGAGTCATACCAGGGATGATTAGTCTTCTATTTTTTTGTTGAATAATACTTCCAAAATAACATTATCCAGTCACATTTACTTTTAACCTCAGTGATGCTCATATGGAGTCTAATTCTGATCTCAGAACCCTGATGGCAAATCTGGCTTTAGTGGGACTGTGATCAAAATCCATATAATAAAATGATTCCTCTGAACCTCTTTGAATATAGTACTGATAGTGCAAGATAATCAGTGCCAGCTTCCTATAAAATAACAGAGAGCAATAAGCATGTATTTTGTGTTTGGTATTCATGGAGCAGAGCCAATCAAAGGTTTCAAAGTTTGTACTTTTGTATTTCTCCCCTAGAATGATAAGGCAGTTGATTAACTTCTGAATTTCAAAGAAATAGGCACTTAGATCTTTGAGAGTGAAGGGCTGGCCTCTGATGTTCCTTAAATGCATGGGAAGCCTTGGAAAATGTAACTCAGTACTCTGTTTATAGGCTGCTGAGAAAGTTGGCCATAGTTTGTAAGCATATTTGTCAGGCTCACAGCTACTTGTTTTTGAGCCATGATTGAAGCCCCAGGGTAGTTTTCATTCAGAGATTGCTCACTCTTCTTTCCTCTCCACCCCCCATTTTTGCCGCTGTTCTAATTTTGTTATTAAATTCAATGTTTTTGTTTGTTTACCCAGAGTGTTGTTCAAATAATTTCTGAGCATCTGTATATAACAAAATAAAAGAGTAATCATTTCCCTACAAAAATACCTCCATATCTTCCCTAAATTCACTTTCCAGGCAAATGAAAACATTAGTTCAGATATGAAGAGGACGCAAGTTGAAAAGTAAGAAGTCAAGATAGGTATTAGTATGCCCATACTAATAGTTTGTTAACTGTACTGAATGTTTTATTTGTTTGTTCACTTCTAAATTAATAAAAATATGATGCATTGGAACAAAAGCAGCAGAAGAGACCTTTGAAACAGGAGAGTCTGATGGGAAGAAATAAGACTCAAGGTGGGATATGAAGAAAAAGAGTAAGGTTGTGTGTCATGCATCCTGTGGAAGTGCAATAGATGTCTTTTTTACCAGGGGGCTTAAAAAGCATCAGTCCAGATCCAATAAATTTTATCCATGAGGCTAGCAGACCTTACTTGTGAGAAGTAATTGACAATGCCTTAAGGTAGAGGCAAAATTTTCTCCTTCTCCCACGCAACTGCATCATAACTTCAGTGATTCTTGTGTTAAGCCTGACTATGACTTTGATATATCTACCAGGGTTATAACCTTTGCCTTATATGAATTTACATTTAAAAAACAAAAAATATGTACATTAAACCACTTTTTAGGTAGGAAGCTCTGAGACCCTGCATCTGTACTTGGAGAAATCGAGAGAGGATATCCACTGTTTTGAACAATGTTGGATCAAGCTCGTGGATTTTAAGCTGTTTAGGTCAGAGGATACATCGTCCAAGTACGGATGGACATCACTTAGTTCCAAAATACATATATGTTTATATAATCTTTTATATTTCTTACAAAAATGTTAATTCATTTAACTAGTTTTTATAACAGCCTCATTCCCATTGCTCTCATTTTGATAACTAACCTCCTTTGTATTGCTGCTATTTTTAAGTTGTTTCCTACTTCTGCAATCAGAGTAACATATGTTCTCCATAATGAAAATCATCAAGTTAATATAGATGTATTCATTTTTTCTTGGATGCTGGCCATAGCTCTGCTTCCTCTGCACTCAGTCATATGAATGCATTATTATATGTGAAAGGATAGTTGAGATGCACATCCGTTTGCGCTACAACTACTAATGTAAGGTTCTTCTTCATCTTTAAGAATACTGGCTGGTAGGTAAGATCTACTTCAGAATCTGTTTTTACTATTCTTCTGCCATAGCTGGAACATAAATAAAGGCAGCTAGTAAGTTCTCCAGAATGAGTCTGATGTGAACACTCTTGAAGCAGCACACAGATTTGTACGCTTATACCACAAACACATTCTGGACCTCTCTTTCATCAGATAAGTGACATGTGGACCATTTAGTAGGATTACCTTTTTGTGATTGCATGCCAGCAAGAAGTACTAGACTAGAAACTTATTTTACTGTACCAAGAAATATTAGTCTTATGCTCAGAAGAAAAAAAAGTCATAAAAATAGAAGATGAACACTTCTGTAGAAGAGCAGTTTGGTTCTTGTGATAAAACTATCAATTTTGATTTGCTCTGATTTCTTTTTTGTTTTGTCTTTTGGTTCTGCTTTTTCCACTTTGCTTGTTTATTTTGTAGTTGCCATTCAGTTTCTATTGTGTGGGTACAAGGGCTGCATTTGTAGCAATCATCAGAAAATACTACATCAGTGCCTTAGACAAAGGTTAATCATATAAGGAAAATGAGCCCCATCAATCAAGATGTTTTAACCTTTATGTCACTAAAACACATGCATTTTGATGATCGGTCTGGACTTTTTAATGGGGTAGTTAAAAAGCTCTGGTATACAATTAAATCAATATGCACAATTGGACTTTTGTAAGATGCTTGTTGTACTTTTTAAGACAATCAGGAATTAGCTGTATAAACAAGCATAACATGATTTCAGTAAGTGGAATAACCTTACTGGGAGTGTTTTTTTATCCAAGTCTTGCCAAATGCTTCTGTACATTGCATATACTGGCAACCATTTATCCCAAAAAGGTTGACAAAAACATTGCTCTAGCCCCTCTTGCATACTATGTCTACAAAGTACCAAATAACAAAAACCATTTAGAAACAGCACTGCACCTCCTGCAGAAACAGCACTGCGCCTCCTGCAGAAACAGCACTGCGCCTCCTAAGAAAACCTCCTACCTGCAGCCATGGCACTCTATGCTGCTTTGTAACTATAACAAATATTACATAAAAGAGCATAATTGAACAATAGGACATTCCTTTCAAGTTTGAAGGCTTAGTTGATGACAATTTATCAAACTGGAAAAGAAAATATTCCAGTAAATTTGAATTATCCTGGATCACTTTTTCTTTTAAAAGAAAATAGGGGTCCTTTTCATATGTTGCTTCCACTGTTACATGTGTTGCCACAGCTGGTGGTTCTTAGCTTCTTGGTCTTCTATGCAGATGTACTAATTTACATGAACTAAGGATCAGGTCAATGCTGGGAATCAATCACTTTGGACCTCTGTGAGTAGAAAGCTGCCGTGAAGTAGGGCCTATGTTACTTCGAGATGGAGAGGGCCAATGATAAAATAGAGAAGAGGCATCAAAGGCAGGCAAGACAAAATGGTACTCAGTATGCCAGTGCAAGTTCAACTGAATTTGTATGCGCAACTTGCTAAAGGGTCTGCCTGTCACATGTTGGATGACTTGGCCACTCCAGAAGCTTTGGTGGTACCTATTAACCTACCAAAGGTGCAATCCCCATGATCTCCTGAGACCGATGGCTACCAATAATGAAGGATCAGGTCTAATGACTGGCAATGTATGCCACAAACTATCTCATTCAAACTAAAGATAACAAGGATTGTGGAACAGGGAGTGGGAGCTGCAGGTGATGAGCAGGGTTGCCATGAAAGTTTATGTATAATAAAAAAAAAGAGTGTGAGTGTGTGTGTTTGCTGCTTCTATAGCATTTTATGTTAAAATACATTCTATTATTCTAAGTTAAACTTTCAAACACACCATATTAATAAACTACAACAACAACCAAAAAACCCACAAAACTCCTTAAAAAGTCTCCTGTTCAAAAAGATACACTCCATACCATCAATATTTTTCAGAAATTAATTAAATAATTAAAATCTCTCTCTTTTCAAAGTTTAAAGATACTAAAAGAAAATGATCCAACTACAGCATATCTGTAAAATTGTATCAAAATCAACATTTTCTAGAACATATTTGTCAGAAGGTTCCTAGAACTATACCTGATTTTACTGGCTCAAATCATATTTGACCAAAGTGTCTGCCACCGAGAACATTATATCAAGTTTAAGTGTAAAGTAAATTCTAATGGCTGGACTATAAACTTATACAAGAGGGTTTGTAAAAAGTGCTGACAGACCTCTATATCCACTGATGCTGCCAGGTACGATTATAATTAGTTTTTTTGCAAGCAAAGAACTGTTCATTTCTGCAAGCAGTGTAAAACCTTGTCTGCAGACCATGTCTATTAATTTGAGACTGAGCATTATTTCAATGCTTGATCAACTTAAGAAGAAATAAGAGCTTTTGGTACAGTTCTTTGGTGATGAATAAACAGCCTCAGGTGTAGATTTTGGGTTCCTTTAGTCAGCAGAAACTGACAGGGTTTAGAGAGATCTAAGTCTTTGCAGTTCAGTTAAGTTATATTTCATGAAGTGAACCTACACTGGATAGACTGTTCAAGGACCAGAAAATGACAGAGAATAGTACTTTAGCATTTAAGAGTGGCAGAGTCAGCAATAGGTGAGGGGCAACATGAAAACCAACCTTTCGGTTTTGCCGTTTTAATCAGGCATATTGGAAAAAGGAAAAAATATGTTTAAATGCAAAAAAAAAAAAGGAGGAGGAGGAGGTGGCAGCGGCTCAGAGTAGACTTGTATCTGAGACATTCAGTATCACAGGTGGAAAAAAAAGGGATGTGCAGTGCTGTGGTTAGAGTGGTAAAGTGGATGCTAGCATTCCTGGTGTTATTCCAAACTCTGCCTATTAACTCAGTCAGCAATCTGTAATTTAGTTTACCTTTCTGTAAACTAGGTATAAAAATGCTTTCCCACCTAACAGGGTAGTGACAGCCCTTTTATTAATAGTGTCGATCAAGTATTTTCTAATCGTTAATGGAAAGCAGCACTTAATTGTAATACATTATCAAAGTAAAATTCTAAAGAGGGAAATAAGTAAAGTTTCAGATGTTGTCACCCTGACACATGCTGAGCAGTCCTACTGATTGTAATCCAGTTCTAGACTTATGAAGAGCATTCCCTACTAAATCTAGTAGAACTGCATCTGAAATCAGCAGTTCCCATACTAGGGATCTCAAATGTGCTCATGACAATTATGATTCAGTTGAAGCCCTACAAACACTCAGCTCCCCCCCCGGTATGAACTCAGACCCATAAACTATGGAGCTCACAGGAGGTAGGGAGCTAAAGAGAAGCTTTGTGACAAGCTGAAAAAAATTGGAACTGCTTCCTTAAATGGATCTGAAGAAGAAAGGTTCAAAAGTAATCTGGTATACAGAGAAAAAACTACCAATATGCTATGTTAGTGACAATATGATTTCACTAGACATACACTTAGTAATTGACTGTCACCCTGTACCATGGAAAACTGAGAGAGAGTACATTTATAAACAATCCAAAGTGAATGGATTAAAAGCATACCTATGAAGGCAGAACGAAAGAAACTTAAATTTGATGGTCCTGCAGTAGCCGTAGTTTTGAGATTTTTTGCAGAGACACTACTGGTTTTCACTATCTTCCATGGATAGCATTATGTCACTGTACTAAAAATGTTTTTAGTGTAACACTAAAACTGTTTTTATCTGAAATATAAATAGACATAATGCACCATATCATGGATTATTCCATGCCAAATACCAGTAGATTCCAGACAAAATCTTAATTTTGTTGAGCTTGCTTCAAAATGCACTGAGGTCATTGGGACCTGTCTCTTCAGTGGCATCTGAATCAGACTAAGTTTAGAAAGCCTATCAACTATCTTCCTGGATTTGAAAACTCTCTGTAGATCTTAGCTATGCAATCATGGTCACTGTCATTCTCCACTGTCTCTTTAACTGCTTCTTCAGCACAGCAGTGCCTTCTGATGGGGTTTCTGCAAAGATGGTCACAACCACTATTATGTATAGCAGTGTGCTGTTATTGACTGCAGAATACGTGTAGAATGATGCATTTATGCTACTCACCAAGTTTTAGTTGGTAGGGTATAAGTTAAGGTAAACCTGACTATCAGTGATGGTGATGAAGTACTAGATTTTCATTTTAGAAGTTAACATGAGAAATGTATTAAAAAATTCCAAATGAAAAAAAATGATAATAAATATAGGCCTATACCTAAAAGCTGTATATTGAGTATAGCACTGTTTAGTTAACTAAATCTAGTGCAATGTTCCTATTAGACTAGATTGTGCCTGCTTTATTCAAATAGATACTTGCTCCCATTCATTTCAGTGACATTATCTTTGGACTATGTATTGTTTGAGTAACAGTCACATAATCTGGTGCATTGACTGCTGCTGACCAGAGCACTATACAGTCTTCTCCACTGTGCAAGTACCCAATCTTTCCTCATTTCTGGAAGTTTTTATTCAAACATGCATACTTATTAATTTAGTGGCACTAATTAAAGTATGTACTCTTTAATATAAGTAGCAACCTACAGAATTCATGGCAGAAATGGGGTGCACTGTGGCTCCTTTAACCTTGCAGGTTCCTTTGCACACCCCTCCACCACTGGTTGTTCAAACGGCCACATTTGCAGCTTGCTCCTGATCAGTGGGAAGGCAAAAACTGCAGTTTAAATATAGTGCTGTTTTTGTCTCCCTCTGCTGATCGGGTGAGGAGCCCTGGCAGCCCTGGTGCTTGTTGCTGACCAGTGGAGAGGCAAAAATGGTGCCATATTTAAAGCTATAGTGTTTGCTTCCCTGCTGATCAGGAGGGAGCAGTGGGGTCCCTCTACTATTAATGGGGAAGGGGGGAGGACACAAGGGGAAACATGAAAATTAAAAGAGCTGCCATGCACCCCACTTCTGCCATGAATTTGGTAGGTCCCTACATAAAAAGTTAACAGTATCTGAGCCCACCATCTGACCTCTCTATGGAGTTGTAATCTTCTATGGGCTACTCCTAGCAAACCATACACCTTGAATGTGTGTAAGAATCATCTCTAATTCCATGTAGTTTTGAATCTACAAATCAGCAATGTCCTACTTGCATTTTATTCTTGTATCCACAATGTACCATACTTGGATACAGATGTATGTGCTTTATGATTGTGGGGTTCTGTGGATGTTAATGCTCTGCTATCTCTCTCCAGTGAGTCTGAGGTTCTTTCCTTCTGTTTTCCTGCCTGACTTCTAATTATCCTGTCTTCTCTGTCACAATCTTCTTTCTAGGCATTCCTCCTTGGGTGAAAGTCTGTGGTTATCTCTGTTGGAGTAGAACTTACTACCCCTCAGAGGTAGAAGAGGGCCAGCGAGGTTATATAGATTGCACCATGGCACACCTATCTGATTAAAGATCAAGCAAACTTTTCTTGGCTACACATACACAGCTAAGCAGCAACACTACATGTGCGATAGTGAATCTAACCATGCTATACCAATCTTGGGTGGGTTCAGTAAAAGAGTCCTCAGTCACCTGGCCATGCTGGGGGCAAGAATCCTGGATTCTGTGCTGATCACCTTTCTTGGGACGCAGTCTTGCAGAGAGACGTCTTTGTTGTGCCTTTGTTATTTCTTTTATGATTTGGTGTAATGTCATCATTGCTAGGCAGTTGCTAGGCACTGTTGCTACTGTACTTTATTTTTCTAAATAGTTCTACCTTTCTAAACAATATTTAAAGTTACAGTCTCCAACTTTGACTTTACAACCCTGTTGCTCTTAATTTCCCAAGTTTGGTTTCTTTTTGTTTTTCTTTTATTGGGACTTCTTGACTTGACTTTTCCCTATCTGCTATTTGTTTGTTTTGCTGTTTCCAGGTCTAAGTGCAAAACTGCATATTAGCTATTTGAGCCGATCTGGGGGTCATCCAAAGGACTCTGGGAGTTCTAGCTACTCTTGTCAAATAGCTATAATGAGCCTGTATTTTCCTCTCTACAGCCTCCTTCATCTCTTCCTCTCTTCTAAGGAGGCTAACTACTCTTCTATTTTTCCTTCCCACACCATATTATTTTTCTACCTGTATCTTCTAACTTTTGATTGTATTCACATACTTCTGTGAATCACCCATCTCATTAAGGGGTATGGCATCTGGTTCCTTTGGTTATACATATCAGGAAATCTTTAGCTGTGCACTCATCTTTCTTATATTCTCTAATAAGTCTTCAAATCTCCATTTGTTCTCCAGCATTATTTCTATCTGCATCTCTAGTTTTCAGATCTTCTCTTCCATGAGTTCTATCAAGCTATCTCATACATAGTTTCTCTAAGGTACCCACTGAGAGAAAATGTGTATCTTATAGCTCTAGGAGTCATCTTCCTTGTCTCTGTGTTGCTCTTAGTTATCCCCACTGCTGCCTCAGTAGTTATGCATAGCCAGGCAGACAAAGAAACAAATGACATTATTTGTGGAATTTAGTGCATATTAGTGCATTTTGGCTGCTTACGGATGTGAAAAAAATGTGCTTTACTTTAAACTCGGCATTCTCCTGTACTGAGTGCAGCGCGTGCCCAGAAAAGGTATTGCATTAGTTGGACCCAGCTTGCCTAATGTCTGTATAAATTGGGTGCTTTAGTGGGAGGGTATGGTGCTTTTTATCCAATAAGTGACTGAATCAGATTTAGATAAAAAAGCCAAAAGCCCTGCTGAATCACCTGATCTATACAGACACTGTGGAGAAGGGTTGAACTAACACTACTATTTCCGGTGAAGTACCAGGGGGGGTTCAAGTCTGTTAGCCTCTGTGGCAAGTATTTTTCCCCATTTCTAGATTTAAATATTCGATTATGAATAGTCTGCCTGATCTGTTTGTACTTTTACAGGCTTTGAATTCTCAGCTAAATCCTGATCCTCATATTCATCTCAAATTGCACCTAATTTTAAAAACCTTTTTTATAATAACCCACCTTTGAAATTACTTTGACAAACTGTTGTCATGAAAATGAATAATGTGAACTTACCTATCTGGAGTGTTACCAGAAGCATGACATTTGGTTTTGATTTGCCATTTGTAAAATAATCAATCTCCAGTCAATTTTTGAGCAAACTAGAGCTAATTTTAGTTTAGGACTAAAGATATAAAATGTACTGATTTCATACTAAAGGAAAGTCTGAAATTTCTAACCAGGTCAAAAATATATTGTACTTGAATATTATTATTTATTTTCTTCTATCATCTGTGATCTCAGCAGGAGCACATTTGTTAGTGGTTGTGCAATTTAGATTAAGATGTGTGTGTATAAAATGTTATCATTCTTACAGTATTTTAGAGGTACTCATCAATGTTGTTTTTTGAAGGACCCATACAATGGAGCAAATTTCCAATATACAGAGTGCTGTTGGAGATTCCTAGTATACGTTCCCACAGTACTACAGAGAATTGGTACCTCAGCATTTAATCAATTATTATTATTACTATTACCATTATTATTGGTAACTTCTTTCCCAGGGTGCTTTATTTTATCCTGTCCAAAGGCAGGAAAAAATATCTTCACTGGCTCTTACTAGAGAGGGTATGTTAGAACATCTTTATAAAGATAGTATAAATTTTAAAAAATGCATTAAACAAATGGGATAAAATGCTTTTAATTTTCCAAAGAGATGAGAACAGTCCCTTTCTTTATGAATATGCCTCCAACTATGAACACTTTCTTTTCCTGTGCCTCTGTAGGATTTATGACATGATTGCCCTTGGGGACATTTCCCAGACTGCCCTCCTGTGTAAGAGTGACTTGCTGGAACGACAAAGAGGCAGCTTAATCCTTCACCGCTGAAAGGGGAAGGGAGTTTTAGTACACTGTACTTCTGGAATTCAAGCCTCAGACCTAAAGATAGTATTGGCAAAACATATTTTATAAGCCCCACTCTGTCCCCCTTGCTCCCAGTCCATGACTTTGTCCCTCTTCTACTTCAGCTATTTTTGAAGTACTGCTCTACTAAGAGTTTTCATATAAGATTCATTTCCACCCAGAGCCAAGCTAAAAAGTCACCAATGAGTTTGATTTTGAGTTAGGTTAAAACTGAAAATGCAGAGACAAACTCAAGAACAGACCAAGTATCATGTCAGGCAGTCCACACAGATTGTCCTGAGCCCACCACAATGGCAAGTTTTGTGCAGCAGTCCTAAGTAGTCCTATCACCTCAAGTCATCAAAATAAGCAGCATTTGGCCACAACTTACCTTAATAGCAGTTTATCTAAATTAAATTCACATATGTTTGAACTTGAATCCCTTCAAACTTGCAATGTATTCCCAACTGTTTGTTTGCATATAAATCATTGTGTCCCATTCCAGATAACGCTGCTGACAAATCCTGTGGCTAAAATTAATAATGAAACCATGTGTCTTTTGAAGTTAATTCTCTTAGCCATGTCTGAAATTCAAATTAAATTTTGACTCCCAGAGAAAGATACGTTTTGTCTGTTCTGTTTATAGAAAGATGAGAATAGTTTTTAATGAAGAAAAACGTGTAGGCTTAAGTGCCAGGTCACAAGGGTTATATTTGATGTAATAAAAAAACCCTCTGTAGTTTAAGGTGAATGTTATACATGTGCTGGCTGAGAGGCAATGAGAAATGCCTCTTGTTAACAGAGCTACCCATCTGTTGCTTCATGAACATTTTTAACATAGCAGAGAGATTTTTTTCCTCTCTCTGACAACAAGGAATCACAATTTTCAACTGATAAAGTACCTGCAACTTGATTCAGTATTTTTTCTTCTATATTTGTCAAAATATAAAAAAACACCCTACATCCTATCCAGCAGTTCATAGAATAGATGAGATCCCAAGGGGCCAAGTACTGTAGATTTGGTAGATTATAAAGAAGGAAACTTGTTTTGATGAAAGAATTTGTGGGAGGTGAATGGGTAATGACAGCTGATATGTATAGCAAACTATGAATAAATATGTTCAGACTTTTTGGCAGGATAAAGACTTTCAAGCTGTATTAATGATCAAAGTGAAATCAGAACCCTAAGGTGTGTGGAGGGAAGGGACTTTTGTATGGCGTCATTTCTTTATTGAGGGCATATTGAACCAGAAAGGTAAAGAATGAATGATGAGAACATACGAGGTAAATGATTCTAAACAGAAGGGCTTTGCAGGCAATAAAATAGGATACCATGTCAATGAACAAACAAAAAAGGTTGGACTGGTGAGTAAATGCATGTGGCACATTTGCAACACAACAGCAAAAATCTCTCTTAATTTGGAGCTTATAGCTACTTAAAATGATACAAAGAATAAGGACCTAAATATTAGAATAATGGAGCAATGGCTGAAGGAGAACTGACGTGAAGAAATGGGTATTGCAGGTAGTGAGAATAGAAACTACAAAGCAAAAAGAAAAAATGCAAGAGACAGATAATAGGCAACCAGGAAACGGAGACATAAGAAAAGAGAGATTTCATCAAATAAAATATTCTGTCATTGAATTCCTTGAAGGGGTGAATCACAATGAGCTTGAATCCCTTCCTACTTACTCCAGTTTTGTATTTGTGTGATCAGAGTGCATTACTCCTGTTTTACACCAATGTAAGAGAAAAGAGACTCAGGTCCAATGTAACTAATGCATTTGATTTCCATCCTCCCGCCTCCCTCCCCTCATTTTCCCAATAGATTTTTTTGTGGGCTTGAATGAGATCAAGAGAGAAATAAAGATTATTGATGTCAGGATTGTGTTCAAAGAAATGGGAAACAGTGGTTTGGAGCAATTTCTACCTTTAATTGCTTTGAAGCCAGCACAGTATTGTGCTTATTGTGATGTTATCCTTTTTAATTTTAAATGTGTGTGAATCGACGCATTCACCACATAATTCCTCACTCCCCCAATCTCTGAGTTTCTTTTTTCATCTTCAGTCTTTTCTGTGTATTGCTCTCCAGCTTTTCTTCCTTCTTGCCTAATGAAACTCTGCTATCCTGTATTGATTGTTAAACAGAGCATCAGAAGCTAGATATCATCTTTAACCTTATTTCTATGCCTAATGTGTAATTTTAACAATTAACCTTTTTGTGCAATGAAAAGAAAGTAATGCAGCAGAAGTGGCATTAAGAGAAAGGCTCTGCTGTTACTAAAACTGCTTTCAGGGTAAATTAGTATCTCAGCAGATAATTGCTTTAGTCTTCTGAGTCTCCTCATCCTGAGGAGCAAACCCCCTCCTCCCCGCCCCACTACAAGGGAGATCTTTTCATTAACTCTTTTGTGAAATAATAGTGTGAGTGTCACAGCTATCACACTCTTTAGCAGTGTGGTACATAAGATTTATTAACCTAATCAGTTGTGTCTGAATTTATCATCTGAACTCACTTCAGCTGCACAGTGTGCCAAGGTGAAAATTGCAAACAGTAGCTTTCAAATAATTTCTTCTATCCATGTTCAAAACAAAAAAATGTCAACTCTTGTTATGATAAGGTCATATTGTAATTTTGCAGTAAACCCATATTTAAAATGTCTTTTAAACTATGGAGCTGAAATACATGTTAGATGAAATGCTGTTAGTAGATTTAGAGGGGACAAGTTGTGGTATCAGTGGGCACATGCATTTGATCTGGGATCCATGAGCATAGAGCTAGGTGGGGAACAAGCTGGGGAGATTGTTCCCTGCTCAGCTTTATGGTGCAGAGCTGGGTGGGGAACAGTCTGGGGAGCTTGTTCCCCTCCAGCTCTGTTCTCGTGGAGCTGAGCAGGGAACAAGCTCCCCAGCCCCTGCCAGTAGGGAGCTCCCAGCACCAGCTCCGCATCACAGGGCCAGGGCTGGGAGACCCTTATCTCCCAGCACCAGCTCCACATTCATGGGGCTGGAGCTGGGAGAACCCTATCTCCCAATGTCAGCTCTGCAGCCATAGAGCTAGCACTGGGAGACCCCTATCTCCTAGCGCTAGCTCCGTGGTCATAGGGCCGGTGCTTAGAGATTCTTATCTCCTAGCATCAGCTCCATGGCCATGGGGCTAGCACTGGCAAATCCTTATATCCCAGTGCCAGCTCTGTGACTGTGGGGCCAGCACAGGGAGAACCGTATTTCCCAGGGCCAGTAATATTTTTCACTACAAGCTCACCCAATACACTGAAGAGACATGTCATTCAAGGTTAAAACTTAAACAAGCAAACATATTGTGCATTTATTATTGCATCTTTGCCAGGAGTGCAAGCGATCAAAATCATTGCAACAATTTCAGCTTTTTGGCTTATGTGCTTATGTCCAGCATGCATGGAGAACAATATAATTGAAATACAAAGACACATATTGCGGCTGACCATTTTGTGGCTGTCTATGTTGTAGGAAGAACAGTAATGGAGGTCATCTTTTTTTCATTATCTTGGATCTTCCACTGGAATAAAGGAGTAAATGGAATTATCTCACTTCCTCATCTTTCTGCTTGTAATGCCCTGTCTTGGGATGGGAGTGTGGGAGTAAACATGATACAAACTTTGTTTTGAACAATTTCTTTTTTCTTTTATGCCTGTAATCAAGGCTCACAACACTGTATCCCTGACATAAGGATATCTTTCTATCAAATCCTTTTTAATAACCTTCCTACGTCATTTTTGAGGGGGGAAAGATAAAATGAAAGATCCTTATATCATTTGGCAAATCCCTGTATGTATTAAGAGGGATGACAGCAATTATATTCTTGTAATTGCATGTTGTGAGAATTATTTTCAAAAAAATGGAATTCAGAGGCACGGCCATAACTTTTTATGTATCCCAGTGTCTTGAAGTATTTGGGAGGTATGAATGAATTAAAAAATGTAGGTTTTTCTTTTTCAAGAAAAGTGCCAGTTTGTTTAAAGCATTACACAGGGACTGGAATGGTATTTCTTGCAACAGAACACCTGCAGAATGAGCAGGTTCCTTTGGTTGCTTCATACAAAAGCTTCATACAAGAGGCAGATAATCCACTTTCTAAAGATTCTTTTCATAAATCCTAAAGAAAAACCAGTCCCATAAGCTTTTCTTTGTTTCTGGTTGCTGAAAAATGTAATTCACCCATACATCATGTTCTCCCCACAACTGCTGACACTTGCTGCAAACCAGCTTTCCAGACCTCTTGGTGTACCCTCCACTTAATTGAAATATCCACATTGTCATTTATAGCCAAATACTTTCCACGTGGTCGTTTCTTTAACTGAGCTCATTTATAATGATATTTGGCTAGAACTAATGGTCCATACCGCAAACTATTATCAAATCTGAAGATGGCTATTAACAATTAATATAATTGACACAATGGTGTGCCTTAGTGTTGATGAGGACAAATTTTGTAATGTAGACCACACTTCAAACAAAACCTTGAACCAGCAGAATCAGAGGCAGGTATGAAAATGGTACCAAGATAGCCCACTTAGCAGGAAAGGGTAGACAGAAAGGACAGGATCAACCTCCTGCCAAGAGATTTCACTGTGCATATGATAATGGAGGAAGATGTTTTCAGCATAGAAGTATAACATCGGATTTAAGTATATTATGCATTTTGGGTCTGATGCCAAGTCCACTGAAGTGAATGACAACACTTTTTTTGACTTTACTGGGTTTTTGGATGAGCCTTTGTCTCAGGAAGGCCACATTATTGCTCCCATGAAACCCAGTGTCAAAGTTCATGGGCATATTCAGCAACCTATACATTACTATAAGTTCCATTCCAGGGTCAATAGTATTCATAGTTTGTTCTGTATTATTTTCATAAATGTTCTGGCTTGATTCTGCAGCTATAAGCTGAAAAGCATCAGAGATATTTTGCGTCTGTGAATTATTTGTGAAGAATATGATTAAATTCAAAATACATTTTAGGCACACAAAGGGATTGAAATCAGAGAATGAGTGAACAATGAAAAGAGGATGCATAATAACAAGATTTAAAGTCGTTTAGAGAAAAGATTTTGATCCAGATTTTAAATGAACTCTGAAGTGTCAAAGCAGAGTGTATTAGGTTTAGGTGTGAAAAATGGAGTATTAGGAGTTCAAAAGGATGCAGGTTCTTTTGATCCTAAAATGTTACAGGATTATCCTTGTCTTCACAAAAGGCTTCAATCGTAAAGGATTACTAAATGTTAATGAGTTTGATTTTCTTTATTGTGATATTTTCAACTTTTTAAAATGGTTAAAGACTTTTTAAAATAATTAAATTGCTGTCCTGTTATAGCAATTGAATGGCTGCAGATCATGTTGAGGTACAACAAGCTGTGGAAGGAGCCTGAATATTATTGTATCATAGCTTGCAAAACAGATGTAGAGATGCATGTTCAACCTGGAAAATTTCAGTTTAACTGTTTTTATTGTTAGAGGTGTTTCAGGCCTAATGCAGTGGAAACTATTAAAGAAATACACTCTAATTTGGGAGACGGTTATAACAAGATATGTGGTTACCTGTTTAAGAGCTTAAGGAGTTTTTATTAGTATTATTTAAATGAAATTTTTTTTTTAAACAATACTAAGGTTTCTGATCTTACACGCTCAAATACATATATTTAACACCCACATACTCCAGCATGGAGCTCAATATCACTATCCCCAAGGTTAAACTTTGGTACATTTCAAATGCTTGCAGAATTAAGGCTATAGTTTTTAGGGTGGCTTATTTATTTATTAAGTCTTCACAAGTCAACAGAGTTCAAGTAGCTTGTTCCCTGAACAAGTGCATATTCTGTTACCAGTTTTTCTGAAGTCAATTCTTCCTTATCTATCAATGTGATGTTACTGCTTGGTTTGGTTCCTGCAGTGAAAAAAAAAGGAGCAGTAGCTCATGCAGCAGCATGTAATAGCTGGCAAGCTGGTGGGAAACACACTTCCTTGTTAGGCTTAGATGTAGGAAAAGAAAACAGATACAGACAACAATGGAGAGGGTGCATGTCTCACAAGCTGCTCAGTTTTTGTCACAGCAATTCCAAAAAAAATCAATGCTAGACAAAAGGAAAACAAGGAGGTATTGGCAGTGATAATGCAAGTTTATAGGGATCCACTAAAAATCTACAATATGTGCTAATTAAGAAAAGAAGATATGATATTTGGTACAAAGACACGAGATTTACTCTTTTTAAAGGAAATCATTCCCTGTACATCACAGATGCATTTCTTTGGCTACATGTCAATTGTTTATGGATAGGGAGGACAATAAATGGGGAGTCATCACAGGCTGTCTGCACCCTGTTTATAGTAAGCAAAGGCTTTGTGTAGCATGTCAAATTCTGTCTGGAAAATATAGTGTGCAACTAGTGGTATTTACATTTTTATAAATCATCTGCGTTGCACTTGCCTGAATTTTTATTCAAAATGGGAATGAGCAGGCATTACACTGTCCATGGTGCTGACGGCAGATCAGGGCTATACCTAGAGAATTAATTTTAGGCTTCACAACAGACAAAAATATTAGTGTCCTGTAATTATAGAGGAAATTATGAACTTAAGCACATTTGGAGGGGAGGCAAATAAGAACTTCTACAACCACCTCAACAGCAGCTAGTAATACCAGATAAGGGAGAAATGAGAGAGATTAATGGAGAGTAAAGCATGGGGAAATGAGGATTGAGGAACTAATAAACAGAGAGCAAAAAAGATGTTTTATTCTGCTTCCCATTTCTTCTTATCTTCATTTTAAGAATCTGAGAGCATGACCTTCAGTAACCTTCATTTCTTCTTTTAAGAATCTGAGAGCATGAGGGTTCTGAGCACTAAAAATAACATATTGAAAAGTCAAACACAATTTTCATTAGTTTGCAAACAGCAGGTTAGTAGCATAGTAACATTCAGAATATGTTGCATGTTACCATAATTATCCATTCATGAGTAGGATTTTTGTATCCACTCGCAACTCAAGCTCCATATGTTGATATGCTATGTAGAGAGGCATATTACAGAAACCTAGAGACAAGAAGATAAATGTCTAATAATTAATTACACAGTATAATTTTAAAGCATGAAAAATCATCTGCATACATTTCCATGATCTTGACAAGCCTATTCAATATCTAAGACATTTCAGTCTGCAAATACCATTTCCTAGCACTACTTAGTTCAGTATATTCACTATTTGGACAGTTGGAACTATGAGAAAGTGTTTCTTAAAATAGAGTCAGTCAGTATCTGATATATCTTTTCAGACTATAAGAGGAAATGATGGCCAATAATATATAGAATTTTGTCTTATCTAACTGCCTGTGGTTTCAGAGTGAATCCATAAATCCAGTTATGTATAGGATATTTCAATATTGCATTAAAATAATGTTAGTATTGAGTACTAAGAAGATGACTTGCATTTAGGATGAGTCTAAAGGTGAAAATTCTGACCTAAAGCATTAAGTTCCATAGACAGGGCACAATCTGAAATGCATAAAAATGTATAAAAGATAATGTTACAACACAGAACTTTGTCTCAACTGGTAAGGAAAGTTGTTTTCCTTTAAAAATATTATTATGGGTTATAAGTATGACTATATTTAGCAACTTGGTTTCATGACAGTGACAAGTTTACTATCAGTGAGTGGATTTACATGTTTTCCTCAATGCACTGACACACTGGATGAGTCCAACATTTTTGTTAAAATGTCACTGAATGTGCTCCTTGGTGACTCATGAACATTCTGCCTGACTGGCAGATCACAGTAACTGAGCCCAGGGAAGAAGCGTGGGAGTGTTCAGTGGGACACTGTTGTGATTGTATTGCTCAGAATACTTTTCAGATTATTTTCTTTTAGTAAATGTTTTAAACATTCAAATATCCATAAGAAAAAAAGGATGAAAAATATACTCAAATGTTTCGGGTGTCGGGGGGAGGAAGGGGAGAGCAAGAATGCCCCCAAATACAAATTCTTCTACAAGTGAACATAATGGTAATGAGCTATATTATGCTACCTTTTGAGCCAGTGTAAATACAGATTCACTCTTAATCTTGTATCTAATGCCTCTCAACTTCTTTTATTTTTTACATACAGACATAACAAAAATGGAGTTTTAGACTACAAGAAATTTTATTTTAAAGAGAAAAAAAGAGAGAGTAAGGACATGTCTATATTACTTGCTTACCATGGCAAAAAGTGTTGTGATGGAACATGCTGCATGAGAGAGTTCCTGACCTTGAAGTCGTGTGATTCTCAGCACTGCTAACTAGCCCAAGTTTAGGGCTGCTCAAATTCAATAGAACTGCTTCCACTTATGGAAGAAGCATGCCAAGCAGATTGTGGCATGTTTCAATGTGCTGCTGCCTAGAATGGTAAGTAAACCATATGGATGGGCCCCAGAAGAATAAATTCTCTGCAGGGTAGAGGCCATAAATATGTCTAGCAATTTTCCATTAGATTTGGAATGGTCAGTAACTACAATGCATTTAGGATTAAATCACAAACAATGGATAATGCTTTTCAAAATGAATCTTACGTATCTTGGAAAAAATATTGACAGTCTCTCATTTCACACTTTTGCATTTTTATAGCTTCTTGAATTATGCTGGTAGGTGCGGTTCTTGAAACTGATAGCAGCAACTCTGAGAAAAATTGCCCAGATCATCATAGATATCTAATTAACTCACTCATGTCTACAGGTCTAAATGTCTGCTTAAATCTTCAGGGTCATGGGTAGAGTCTCCCAATGCCTGATGAAGGGTGTTTGTGCCCGACAGCTTGCAAAGAACTTTTTTCCAACTATGCAGCTGTTCTAATAAAAGATATAACTTCTACTTAATTCTGTATACACACACAGTGCTTAGGAAGATAAGGGCCCAGTACACTGAAAAAAACTTCAGTTCTACTTGTGTTACTGCATGTTTATTAACTAATGTAGAAACCAGGTTAGAAAATGTGTAAAGTAAAAAATTAGAACTCTGAAACCCTGAAGTAGTAAATAAAGAATAAACAGAGGGAATCAATATGCTATGCTAATCTAGTATTGGAAACAGGCAAAATAAAACAAAATAATGCTTTGTGTGAAATAAATCTTGCTAATTGGATGCGTCCTCTTATTCTCTATCCCTTCCTTTTTCTTCCTTGTTATTATTTACTAACAATTTAGTCAGCAAAAGACAATGCTAAGGGATTGCCAGCAACCATATTTGGTGTTAGTGATAGTTTGGAAATGGGGAATACGTAACCAAATCTCTAGGGTGCAATGTATTTTTGATTATCTCTTTTTATACGTCACTCTTTTTCTAAGGCCCCTAGCATATATTACGTTTAAAACATGATTCACCAATTAAATACATTTTAAGTAGCAACCCAGCCATATGTTAATGCAATTAATGGTGCAATAAAACAAGGAATAAGTTACAAAATATGTGTAACTACTTTTGGCTTCTTCTCATCACGCTTATAGTGCATATGTGGCCAGGCATCAGCTGACTGGATCTCCCAGCCTCAGAAGTGCATGGGAGCTCTAGATTCCCATGGCTGAGTGTACTAATCAGCTGACTACTGCTACTAGCCTCCCGGGCTCATTGAAGCTCTTGTCTCTGATGTGACCCCCAAGGCTGGGATCAGGGAACAGCTGACTAATTTGCTACTTGCCAGTGATTCCAATTCATCCAATAAAAACAGTTGGTCCAATAAAAATATCGACCAAAAAAATCCTTGCCTCTCTCATAATTCCTGGACCAAGACAGGTAGAGAACCACTCAAAATTACTGGAAATTAATACCTATTGATACCTAACTGCTACAAAGTAATACATCATTTTTAAATGTTCAAGACCAAATTCTATGCTATTCATGAAACAGCGCAGAAATCAATGCTGTGGCACACATTTACTAGAGCAAAGAATTTAATTTTGAGGAGAGATCAGTTGTGATCCCTAGGGTATGGCACTACAGTGAAGTTCAGAAGTAGGTGATCTGAATCTAAATGAGTTAGCCTGGGTACCAGGAGCAGTCTAGCTGCAGTAGCATGGAACTCCAGCCAGGCTAATTTAGTAGTGTGGAGCCTTTAGTACAAGCTGCCAGATGCCTTAGTACTGTAATATGGTGTCCTGCCTACAACAGCAAAATAAACCAGCAGGAGGTTCATCTGAATGGATATCAATAATAATATCATGGATTGTTTTCTTGTATACAGTAGCATTATGCTATTTTCAACAACTGGCTCAAGGTTACAACGGCTGTAAACATTGCCAGCAATTGTTCACTTTCAGCAGATAAAGCTTCTAATGTTTTTTCAACTGAACATAAATCTAGCATTATGTCAATGTGACCAATGTTGCATCATCATCATCATGATCATACAAAAGCTGCATATTCAAATCAGTCAGAAATATATTGCTAGCCACATCTGTGTTTTCCTGATTTCTTCTGGTTTTCCTGAATTCTCTTTAAAGGCTTAATAGGAAGGAAAGTTTTTAAAAGTTCTGGATAAGGTTATATTGACCATGTCAGATGAAGTAACTGCATGTCATTTTATGTATTTTGTAAGAAACTTACAAAGTTTTTAATTAAGCACAGTGAAGCCAGAACCTTCAGAGCAGCTAAAACTCTTTCATGATCTAGGTCAATCTTGTAATCTGCTATCTGAATTTCATATATGAGAAGAATTGTTTGCTGGCTTTCAAATATTGAGCTGCACTCTTTTGCTTTATGATCACGCTGAAGCCTCAGGGTAACAAACTTTTTAATAGTTTTGCATTTTCATTATTACTTTTCTTTAATTTTCTAGTAGTGATTTTAAATATAGATAGATATAAATTATGCTTAGGACCATTCATCTTAAAATTAGACTTTCAAGGCTGTTTAAATGGTACACCAGGCAGTTGCAAGGAATAGTTTCAAAATCACTGCAATCACAGCCATTCACTATAATCATAATGGCTGCTTGCAGATATTAACATCCCCCACCCCCAAAATGGCACTTTATTTTAAGACCTACACATGCCCAGAAGAGGCAACACCTTAATTTAGACCCAACTTGCCTGACACTGGTATAGAACAGGTGCTTTAGTGGGGCCTTTATGGCCCTTCTACCTAATAGCTGATTAAATCAGCTTTAGCTAAAAGCACCAAAAAACCCACTGATGTGCCCAATCTATACAGACACTGCAGAGCCAGGTCAAAGTAATGCACTGCTACTTCCAGTAAAGCACAGTGTTTTGGGGTTTTTTTTAACATCTGCAAGCAGCCACAGTAAATCATTCTTCAGTGTGGGTTATCTGTTCCCCTCTATGATTGATCTACCCAGGATGTTTGTACATTTCAGTTCCCATATAAAAGGCCCAGTCATTTAGCTCAAATTGTAAACACATACCATTAGCTAGCAAGTTCTCAGGCACAAACTTTGGTAAGGGCCAAGATGGTCATCATCTGGGTTTAGTCTCTTTATTGTGGAGTTAACTACAATTAACCCTTATGTTAAAGTCTAGCCTGCAGAAGCTTAAGGGACTTACCACAATTACATTTTTTTAAAAGAAAGGCTGCTAATGAAAACAAAACAAAAATGGAAAACAAAATCTACAAATACCTGATACTAAATTATGTGTAAATTAAGATTATATATACGTATGAGATGATCTAAAATCATTGAATATATGCTTTACATAGATGTGATATAAAATTGTGCCTTGAAGTAACTGACCTACATTAGGGATAGTGTAGTGCGAAGTTTCAGTGATCCAAGTGAATTTCCAGAACCACTGCCAAATTATGACAAAAATACAGGGAAAAGAAGATCAGAGGGCTAAAAATTAATCCAGAACTAATTTCCAGAAAAACACTGTGCTGGAATATTTGAAGAGTTAGCAGTACAACAATGCCATATAGATTGCCCATCTTCCAATTCTGCTCTGTACAGCTATAGCCTGCAAATACAGGTGTCACAAAGTGCCCCCCAGGGGGTTCTTCTTCCTCAGGACCACAACAGCCTTGTCTGGCCTCTGAGAGTGTTCTCCAAAGTCAGCCCAGGCACAGCTTCTAAAATAGGTCAGGGATCCAAGCTCCTTCCATATCTGTGACCCTGGCCTTTCGGTCTCTCACCTTCCCTGGTTTCCCAAGGCCCTGACTTAAGGAGCTAGCATCCATTCCTGAGAGAAGAACTTTATCTCTTGTTTGGGAGACACAGAATAACTCAAAGTTTTGAGCAGAAAGCAGACAGCTCTGTTTAAAGTAAGGTATTTATTGGGCCCAAGGCCACCAAGCCAGGGGTTCTCCATGCACAAAGCCTCCCCCCCACCCCCCATTCCATGCACAAAGGCCCCAAAGAGCAGTGCCAAAGATTGCTCTGCTCTTCTTTCTCCAGTTGTTCCAGCCTCTGAGCCCCCAAACATCCTCTCCTGGTCTCTGACTCAGAATTGCAACCCACCAGAAGCTAACAAGCTCTTGTACACTCCCTTCTTCATTGGCATGCTCCTCTAATTCAGCTTGTTTCCAGCCTCCTTGGCATTGGGCCGGAAGGCTATTGATGACTGTGGATTCCAGAGGCCCATCTTGTCTCATCCCACAGGTAGGCAACTCTGGCACTTTATGGAGATTAAGCCTTCTTTCCCTGTTTGCTAGCATTGAAGTAAACGTTACAACATGAACACAGTTAATTAAAAAATATGACAATAAAGTCCTATAATCTGTCACACCAACAGGTTCCATCCCATACATAGATCATACTAACAGGTTCTTGTGGGAACTTAGGAAGAGGATATCCTTTGGATTTCTGTTTCTTATCTTACAAACATTTGTTACCTGCTGTTTGAAAAAAAAGGTGAGATTCTGTTTCTATCAATGTTTCAATTTATGGCAAGTTTTTTTCTGTCATCCTTTGGTTATTTACATTTCTTAGTTGTTTCCTATTCACAGTTTAGCTATTTTTTCCTGAGGATTCAAGTACACGGTCTGCTATATCTTACATTTTTTTGATCTATGTTACTATTTTCTGAAAAACTCTAGCAGTTAAGGGGACATGAAGCCATGCTACTTCGACTTCACCAAGTTATACTTATCTAGCACTTTGTTGCATCATATTTGTCTTGATTATAACAACATTCACAAGAACTAATTTGAGGCTAACTCACATCTAATGGCTAGGATTTCTTTGTCTGCTCTTTTAGAAATTTTGTTATTAACTGTATATAGCTCAGGACTTGGGATGTGTATCTTTGGACTTTCAGACTTTGGACCTCATTAGATTCTGCCCATCTACTGTTCTTTATTTATGGGGTGCTCATGTAAGTGTTCCCATTGAGACTTCATTCTATATTAACACTACACTCTGAATTTGATAGGTAAAGAAGCACTTGCTAACTTTTCTAAAATGTATCTAACATTTGCATAATAAGCTGCAAGAATGCTGATTAAAATGTTAAAAGTTTAGAGCAATAAACAATACATATCTTAAAAATACATGTGGTCAGAAGTGCAAACAGTTAACAAATTACAAAGTCAAGTGAGTCACTTGGCACTCCAGTTTACCATCTTGTAAAATGGCTTTCCAGCATCTGCACAACGGATTACTGGTATAAACAATCTTCACCATTTAGCTGCATTTCACAGTCATGGGGAGACATAGTGTTTAATGACACTGACAGATTTTCATTAAACTTTAAATGTAATAGATGCCTATTAGTAGCAAGCAACTGCTGGTATCTGTTGATGTGGCAGCTTTCTGATTTGCAAGGAAAACAGTAGCATTAGATCATTAGAAAACAGTAGTGAAATAGTAAAATATTTCAGGTTTTATACGTTCTGTGTTTTAATGAACTTGACTCTGGGTAAATATGGCACTTTCCAACCATTAATAATTGTATATAACACAAAACAACCTATAGTTATCCTTTTCATTTGGCTAGAAAATAGCACTTCCAGTACCACAAAAATATCCCTCCTCTATAATTTTTCAGGTTAATGGCTTAGAGACAATAATTCTGAAAATACATACACACAAGAAAGAAGTGTGAGGTAGAAACATGACTATAGCCCCATGTTAGGAGGCATATTTGGTTTCCACTGGTTTGTCAATCTGGAGCTTCTGCTGAAGTCAATTTTGACATTGATTTTAGCAGGAGTAGGGGCAGCTTTGTGAACAAAACAACCACTGAAAATTACATTCTTTAATTTAATTTTAATGGTATTCTCAATATCCCTATATTGTATAGAAATAAATCAAGAAGATGTATCTCTTTTAAAAAAAGGAAAAATAAAAGATTGGTCTGGTTACATTACAGCCAAAATAGGCAGAATTTAGACCCATGAATAAAATAAGTAGTACCAAGGACAAATCAAATGTTACCTGTGTGGTCATTTGATTCATAAGACTACAAAAGATCTATTGAGCCAAATCCTTTTGTTCTATCTTTTGAATGAACTTGTGTGTGATTAAAGTGAGCAGATACATAAATGCGGTTTTAGGAATTGCTATAGGATGAAATAAGATTGCACTTAGTCCATTTAGAGCACCTAATAAGTGAAATAGGATCTGGTGTTAAGACTGTGTCTCATTTACCTCTGAGAATCTAGAAAGATTTCTAAGCTCACCATTACTTTAAAGCTCAAAGAAAAAGGTTGCAGACATTTTGGGCTGAATTCTCTTTCACTTTACGTGCCCAAATCACAGCTGAGCCATTGTGCTTTGCGTTTTATTGTCATCGGATAAAATAGATGACGATTAGTGAGGGAGTTTTTGCTGCATTGAGAGTAATGTTCCAGGTTCCCTTCTAGAGCAGCCTCCATCTCCTTGAGCAATATACTTACTAGTTTACCTTTCTTAGCTACCTAGAGAACTAGCTTCAAAAGAAGGGATGGAGAAGGGACTGTATAAAGCCTAATCTGAGACTTAGGTTCTAGGCCTCCATCACCCAGCACAAGTTTGAACTTCCCAGCACAGTTTTTGAACTACTAAGTCTCACATTTCCTGGGCAAGTGCCCTAACCACTCAGCTACTGAAGTTAAAATAGAGGCAGGCTTTCCTTCTTCTTTCTCTCTAATGCCCACTAACCATCAGTTTTGCGGGGTAGAATTCAGAGACTTGTGCATGCCCAGAAAATACAAGTACCGTATAACCTCATAAATCCTGTATACTCGGGAAATTTGAAAATTCTAGATTTTTTAAACCAGAGCAGTGGCCAGTCATGGAGTCGGGAGTGGGAAGGGTAGCAGCAGTTGCATGTGGAGTGGCAACACAGGGTTGTGTATGGCGGCCGCTTCCCCCTCCGCTGCTCCAGGACCAGCCTCTGCTACTCCCCAGTGCGCCGGATTTTTGAGAATTCCAGATTTTTGATATCCAGATTTATGCGGTTGTACAGTATATAGCTGTGTAGCTGCCTGGCCAGTGTGCAGTCTCCTTCATGTGCTCAGTAGCAATATGCATGCTAACATGTCTACAGTGCATGGGTAATAGAAGCTCAAACTGTCCGGAAGTGCCAAAAAAGGCACTTATCTGGCTGGAAAACTGTCCTTTGGGCATGTAAAGTGAATTGGATTTCTGTCCTTTGTGCCTCATTGTAGGACTCATTTTATAAAACAGCTTTCATCCTTGACCACAGATTCTTAGATAACACTGGCATTAATTATGATTTAAAAGCACAATATCTCCTCAGTATCTACATCAAGTAATTTGGTGAACCATGAGGAAGCTCCACAGGATGATGCAGAAGAAGCTTCTCGTCGGCTACTGTTGCACTTTCTGGCACTGGTAGAATTACTTGTTCCTGGATATACAGGACTTCGTCTAATGGGCTTTAAAGGGCCAGAGAGCAGCAAAAATGATATAACACAAATGATGATGTTTACAAGAGATACATGCCATATAGAATGACATGTTTATGACTCTTTCCCATGCCGGAGACAACATGTAGATGTAGATGATGCAGGGTAAGGGAGCTTGCAAATATATTTGGTGAAGAATTATAGTGTTTTAATTCTGTGCACAGAGCTGTCAATGTCATCACCTGCCCCTTTCCACGCAGAAAACTTGTTCAATGCTTGTATTTCCTGGTCACTAAAACAACACTGTCATAAGCTTATATTTTCCAGTAGTATGCTTCTCTTGGGACTTGCCTGTGACTATGAGATCTGAGCTGCTGTTCAATTTTATTTTGAGATCCCTACAGCTCTCTTCAAATACCACAACAATTTACTGTGCTTCTGACAGTGTTTTTAAAACAGATACTAAACTTATTTTAACTATAGTAAACATAGCACTAGATGTCAATACCCCTTTTCTTCCTTGTATCGAGAGGAAAATGTAGTCTTATGTGATGCACACTGGACTTCCTTTTTGAACATAGTCTCTCTCTCTTCCTCCATTGTCATCTTGCTCTCTCCCCTGTGGACCAACCAGTCCGGACTCCTAAACCACAAACATTTCAAAGCAGCAGCCGCTGTCTGTCTGTGCACCAAGATGTTATTTTTATCTTCATTCACCAGCATATCCCATCAAGCAATTCATTTAACTACTCTTATCTGATAATATGACATACAACTACAAATTAACATAGTATCATCTTTTCAGGGACAGCCCTGAATCAGGCCATACATCTTCTCAACACAAAAACAACACAAGAAGGGAGTTATTTAGCAGCAAATTCAGATCCCTGCTATGCTTGGCAAAAGATGGATATGCAACTGTAATACTAATCTATGTACTATTAAATATCACTTTATTACAACAATGCACTCTTCTGCACACATTACCTCCTATTAGAAGCTAATTCAGAACAAAGGAAGGTGACCTGGCATACCGAGAAAAAATAACTAGCTTTGGTACAAGAGTATCAGAAGGTATAACAAAGTATAATTCATTACAATAGAGCGGCCATGTAATGAATACATAGATAACAATGATTAATATCCTCAAGAATTCTACATTGGAGAGCATTGTATTGAGATTAACTACTTGAATTCTAAGACTTTTAATTTCACCTAAGCTATGCTATTCAATTATGGCTATAAAATGTAATATTTTCCCCCAAAACCCACATTAAGCCACTCTTAACTAACAAGAGTTACATTCTCAATAAATACTTATCTACAGGTTTTGAAAGAATGAAGGTACAGTGCAGGAAGCCAGAATGTATCACATAATAAAAGCCAGCTCTAATCTTTGTTGTTTATGTCATCTGATAAAGTAGCTGAACTGCATGGAAGGCTGGCAACTTCCACAAATGATTCTTCCTGGGGGTGTCTAACAAAACACCATAATGCACAGTAGTCTATTGTACTGTGCATTGGTGCATCACAGCAAAAACTGCTAATGTGCTAATATACAGTAACATCTACTGCATTTAAGCATCACAAAAGAACCATTTGCCTTTGCTACTGCACATTAGCATGGGCTAATGCACCTTTATATACTTTCATACTAGAGGTTCTAACTTAATGTGCCATAGCAAAGGTGCATTAATGAACATGTAGTTGCACACCCTGTGTATTATCCCCACTAGGTCCTTTTGTGTACAAGCAAAGTTAATTTACTTACAACTGCTTGGTTGTAACAGCAACTCATTATGGTCAGTCTTTTAGCTCCCTTTCATTACTACAGGTTAAAAAGACAATCCCAACAACAGGAGAGACTTTAAACAGGGCTTATGTCACTGGGGAAAAATTAATAAAGAATCTATATAAATATTGCAGTGAGCTCTTAAGCCCACAATTCTCCTTATATTAAGTGTATTAATTCTGATACTAAACATATTTTGTAGTTGGAGTGAACCTTCCCCACTCAAAATTCAAGCCATTTTGAGCTGATATTCAATAAAGTTGTAATTTTGGTTTATTGTGATTGTGTAAATAATTGCAATGTCCCTAATTCAGCACTAAAGGGAGAAGCTGAAACTCTTCTCTGAAAGTACAAGCTGAGACATCTCCCTCTGCCCCCCCAGGGCTCCAGGCCAGCTCCACTCCTCCCAGGGCTAGTCCTTCCCAGCCCTGGGAGCCAGGGCAGCTCCCCACAGCCCTCTGGGGCTGAAGGCCAGCCCCAATCTCTGCAGGAAGGGAAGCAGCAATCCCTGTAACCACAACAGATCTCTTCCTGCCCCCCAGAGCTCAGGGCCTGTCCTGTTCTCCCCCAGCTAGGAGGAAGCTGCCCCAAGAGCAAGAACAGCTCCCCACCACCCTCTAGGGCTCAGGGCTGGCCCTGATCTCCCCAGGGCTAGAAGGGAGATGCCCCAGGATCTGGGAAAGCTCTCCCCCTCCCTGGGGCTTGGGACCATCCCCAATCTCTGTGGGGCTGGGAGGGAGCAGCCCTGGAGCCAGGACAGCTCTCCCCCACTCTGCAGAGATCAACACTTAGCTAGGAAGCAGTGTGGCACCATGCTGCCTGGGCTGACCAGCAGCAAATTGCTTCTGATCAAAGTCTACACATGTGCTTCAGTGAATTCATTTATGCACCATTTTTCTAGTACCTGTATGTATTGGTACTAGCAAATGGCGCATTAGTTTAATTTAGTGCACAGTAATTGAAATGCACATGTAGACAGTGACACTTTACTGGTGCTAGACTTAGGGCTTCAAAACAAGTGATTCCATCATGTCAGGATCCAGATCACACCTCAGATAGATGCCTACCTGAATACCTGATAGGAGATGCCATGCTATCTGACCACAGCATGAAGTGCAAAGGCTGGATTAAAACCCCATGGGTCCATGGCTAACATGGTGATTTGGGGCATTCTCCTGGGCAATGGTAGATGTCGGTTTGAATCTCCCCTCCCAGGTTAGCTTTGATGTAGAATGCAGCTCTCAGTTTTGGGCAAGTACTCTAACCATTAAGCTTTTTGGCAATAGCTGAGTGCTGCAGCCACAACCATTGCCATTGTTTTGTACTAACCTGAAGTTAGGCATGTCTTCATAGCATTAAACAGTCATTAAGTATAATTGTGGCAGACTGTGGGTTTTATTGTAATATTTCTGTGTTAATTGTGTTCCTGTTGTTATAAAGTTGCATGCTTCCATTTTCCCATAAAGCTGGTACATGGAGAAAGAATGAGTTATAGTGAAGCAAAAAGTGGAGCCTGTGTTGTGTGCGGGGCTGGCGGGGAGGGAGGGGGAAGAGACAAGGTGGACCTCTACAATCAGCAAAGTCTTGAATAACTTTGTTGGCAACACCCAAGAGGCTAGAGAGAAGTGGAATGAGATGAATATAATAATGCAGAGTAAAGTATTAACAAGAAGGTGTCAGGTCCTGGTGTAGACAGTTTGATGAGCAAGATCAAGGAAAGAGCTTAACTTATCAGGAGCTAAAAAGACTGGAAAGATAACAACAGAAAGATCTTTGGGGATACTATGTACTGTATGGGCTGGACTGGGGAGATAAATATTTAACCCTTTGATGGGCAGAGTATCTCTGACTGGCTGGTATAAAAGCCATGCCTGTATCTCTGCAGGTGCTATCACTATCTGGCTTCTTGTGTCATTGTCCTTCTATATCTGTCTGCCATGCCTTGATGAAAAAGATATATACAAAGAAAGAAAACAGAGGTTGTGAGGTGGTATCTCCTAATTACAGTTGGGATAGCAATCCTGGGCATCTTCAGAGGGCTCCTCCATGGCCTACACCCCATCCTGACCACACCTGTGATGTTCTGGACATGTTGGTTTCTCCGGGTGCTCTCTCATTCTCTCTCTCTTGCTCTCTCTTGGCTCAAGCTGTTGTTCTCAGAGCCCAGTGCTACTAAGCTGTTGTTCTCATAGACCAGCACTGCTAGCAAAGCTGCCAGCTGTTGGTTGGTGGTTCTACTGGTGGGCCCCTATCTCTTCAGAGTCCCTGCACCAGCAGGAATCCTCACCACTTTAACAGTAGTCCTTTTTCTGGGTCTGTCCTTCTCCAGGCTCCCTCGGAGTGTGTGGGGCACCAGCCCAAGCCCTTTTGCCCAGCAACTGGCTTCTCCTGTCTTTCTTCCCTCAAGAAAAGCCCCTACATCAGTTCCTCACTCACTGGACATGCCATTCTTTGCCCCAAAGAGTATTTTCTTGCCACTTCCCAGTCATTGGTAGGTACCTATTCTCTCAGGGTTTCTTCTAGCTCCCTGGCTGACTGTCACTCCATGCTCTGCACTGCAGCTTTATATGATCCCCACTGCTCCAGCTGTCCCCTTTCCAGGATGATTAGTCCTTGTGCTTGTGCCCCTTTAACTTCCAGCTCTGTCCCCGAGAGCCAGTCCGCTCTGTTCTGCCCCGCGTGTGTTCTCCCACCGGGGCCAGGGTGGGACTCAATGGGGAACACGTGCATTCCCTGTGGCTCGTGACATCCCTCTGTGGCCTGGCCCTGGTAAGTTTCTTTCCTACCTCACCACCCCGGTGGTGTGTCTCTTTTTTCTTGGTAATGGGCGTTGGAGTGGGTACTCTGTTACAGATAACCTTTTGCCTAATGAATGCCTTAATTGAAGTTAAGCTGTCTGTTTGCTGTTTGGGATTATACTTTGTATATCTCCCAAAAAAAGGGGGATTATACTTTGTATCTCCCAAAAAAAAGTCAAGTCCTTCTCTCAGGAGCATAACTGGATGCTAGCTTGAGTCAAGGCAGCAGAGAACCAAGGTCTCAGGCCAAGAAAGGTCCTGGGCTTCCCCCAACACACATCCCAGAAGCCACACCTGAACTGGCTTCAGGGGGCAATCTGTAAGACTAGATAAGGCCACAGTGATCCTGAACAAGCACCCCCCTGGAGGTAACAGTAATCCATAGGCAGTAATTAGGCAGTAGCAGGAATTAGGCAGAGTTTAGGAGCAATGATTTAAATTGCAACAGAACTTACAGAGGAGTTAAGGATGTAGGTGGACAGTGTGAGTGTTTCTGAGCCTGTTCATTAACTCAAGTGTAGCTAGTGTGTAGCTACCTTAAATCACAAAGAATGATCCTAATCAAGCACACAAACACTGATGCTATCTCATCAGCTGTCAGGCAGTGATTATTCCAATAACAAGCTCATGACTCATGCTTTGTGCATTCCAACTTACAGGAGGTTGTGCTGGCTGCCACATTAGATACACCAGTGGTTTTGTGACTGATTAGGATCATTCTTTGTGACTTAGGCACCTCAAATTATTTAAGTGCTTTGGAAGATGATTAGGATCTGGCTCCAAGAGCCTAAGAACTGGATTTTCCAGTTTGCATTCTAGTCCTCAGACTCACTAACACTGCTGCTGGCAAAGAGGGCAGGATTCCTCACAGTGGAAGAGGGACAGCTCCTCTGCACTTCCATAGGATGTTCAGCCAGGAGAGGGCAGATTTAATCTCAGAGAAGGGCTTCCTAGGCATAAAGGAAAGAGAGTACATCACCTTGTCTTACACCTTTTCTCCATGTACATTTTGAACTAAACCAAAATAGAGACTGCGAGTAGCTTGCATTTCAGTGACCAAATTCCAGATGGAATTCCTCCCAGGGGACCCTGAAAATAAGGAAGTGAATTGGTCTTATAGAAAGTTTGTAGTAATAGTCAAATTACAGAATATTTCTCAGCCAACAAAAATGAATGTTGTTGTTATTCTCTTTAATATACTGATAATTTGAGGATGCCATAATCAGTGATGAAAACGTAATAACCACACTAGCCAAGAAGGCATGGAAGATGCATATCCTTGTCAGGAAATAGGATGGCAGCTCACACTGTGTTTCACTTTATCTTTAACCTGATTTAATAAAATAATATGGTTATTGCATCTTAACAGCTGTACTGATGCATTTATTGTAAAACTCTATCATCTTATCAAGCCCACTCTTTGGCCATCATGCACTTTAATAACTACTCCTTGCTCCCATCAGCAATGAAAAGATTCCTATTAATGTCCATGAGACCTGCATCAGACATTTGATCTTTTTATCACCAGCCCTACCCACCTTTTCTTTTTTATCCAGGCTTTCCCTTTTTCCAGCAAAGATTCCACAAACTATGTAAGGGAAATATATCATATTATAAGCTAATCAATATTGTGAATAGTTGAGATACTGCAGAGGCATTTAATAACTGATAAGCAGCCTCAGTTTATTAAAAATAGGTCATGCTTAACAAATCTAATAGCCTTTTTGACATAATTATTGATACAGCTGATAAAATTAATACTCGTGAGATATTATGCTAGCAGTTGTTTAAGCATTCGGTATTACTCAACACACTAAGTTTATAATACAATTCTAAAAGTATTCCCAGCCTTTTTCATATACTTTGGAAAACCACATGCCATATAGCCATACAGAAAGATGTCAGTTAAAATCTGTTGAAATGAAAATGAGAGTCAATAAACTAGTAAATATAGATTTACTAGTAACTGGCTGCATCTATATGAATTGTGGACTGCACAGTTGTTACTGCACATTTAGTACTTACAGAACCAAATACTAAATGAGTATGCAGTAGCCAGCATTACTGTGCAGTAGCATCCCCACACATTGTTTTTTTTCAGTAGCTTGTTACTACTGCACAGTAGCATCACATCATAGTTAGTGCCCTACAATGCTATTGCGCAGTAGCATCTCGTGTACACACACCCATTATACCCTTAATTTATGCCATTGCATGAACTGAATAAATTAGCTAAAAAGCTAGAAGAGTTCAAACATTTGGGTAATGTAATTAACCATCAGGAATCAAGTGCAATCTATAAATATATTGTTATGTTTATTATTTATTTATTCACGTCAGGAGGAATGTGCCAATGAAAACAGGATTATGCTTACAGAACACACAGATGTGTAGCAGAAATGGGCAAACTTTGTTCTTAAATGTTCAGTTATAGCATATAAAGCACATCAAAGTTATCATACAGAATTTGGAAGTGGTAGCCCCACACAGAAGAAGCACATTATTAATTATGATGCCAAGTTAGGCTGCCAAAACAATGATGAGTGATTGATACAAGCATAAAATTAGTCAGGGATGCAGTTGTTCAAAAAAGCAGAAGGTAGGGCAGAGTGGTACCAAAGGACATTTATACACATGCTCTGGAAGTCGGGGGTGGGGCACTTTAATTAGAGTGCCTGGAGCATTACGTGTATCAGCATCCCCACACTGAAAAATGGCAGCGGGGGCACTTTAACTCAAGCTCATCGAATTACAGAGCATCAGAGCAGCCTCGTTGCACATGTATGAGTGTCCTTAGAGATTAACTGATTCATAGGGGCATGAGCTTTGTAGGCAGCAATCTATTTCATCAGATGCTCATTGATTAGTCACAATAGAACTGCTCACATGGACAAGTGATCCCTCTTTTTTACCTTTTTGTTTCTAAAAACCTGGGTGTCTCACAGTGCAACTGGCTGACTTGTTTCCACTACAAATGACTGATGATTGTGGGAAGTCTGTTTTCATCTGATTACTTCAGGTAACTATATAACATTGTGGATCAAATAAGTCAATTTCTGCTCAACTTTATAGTTTCTTTAATGTGTTAAGGAATTCCCTCCCCACCCCCCACCCACAAGCCCCACAAAAATTTGGCCTCTCCATTTCAGATTCCTACTTAAAAATAAATAACCAAAGGAGCATATAATATAAAATATGGACAATAAAGCTGTGGACAGAGGTAACTGATAGTATCTCACTTATAACTGTTTAGAAGGCTGTAGATATAGCCGTGAAAGCAGAACAGCTGACATGTGCTCCCTAGAGGCAATTTTCCTTTTCCTTTTAAAGGGGTTAAAGGTGAGCTGTGGCCATGGCCTAACAGTGATCATAATCATGTTATTAATATGGCTATTTCCCTACATTTCCACCAACAAATATCTGTTTTCTGTTATGGTAGTACTGGGATGATGTTGTAGCCATTATGATCCAGCAAAAATGTGAAGGTTTTTTTGTGAGTGATATCTTTTATTGGACCAGCTGTTTAGCTGGGAGGGATGCAGGCAAGCATTTGGGTACTGCTGTACCATTCCTCAGGTCTGTTTTCTGCTATAACTTTTAATAAAATACTTAAGAACAAAAACAACACTTAACCCTAGACCATTTCTAAGATCACATTAATTGATAATCTTGTTGGCTGCCTCAGAGGAGAAATCAAGGACTGAACAAGAATGGTCTCCTTACTCTTAAAATGGTCTTTTTGGGACAGGATTTGTTAATTCAGGGTGACATTTCATCTTTCAACAGGACTAAAGCTTCTAAATCAGAGAAGGTGAGTTAGCAAATCCTAGCTCTGGTACAGAATATCCATAGGGAAACTGTCATGTACATCAAAACAGAGACAGAATAGACATTATTTGTTTCAGCTCAAAACATCCTCTCCAATCAGACAATGTGATCTAATGGAGAGTTAAAGTAGGAGTGATTATACATGTTGAAGTAATATTTCATGAAAAGATAGTTCTCCCTCAAATTTCCTGTGTTTCCATAAGAGTAAATCTCCATCAGCTTGCTTGAAATAACAATCTTTGTTCTCATGTGCATGATCTCAAACTGCTTCCTGACAAAAAAGTTTATAAATAGCTAACATCCATTGCTTACCAACTCTCTGCAGCTGAATTTTCCCCATGTCAATTAACAAATGGATCCAAATTAAAATGGGTAAGTTACCTCTTTCTGCCCTTTTTCCTCCCCAGCTGTATTTCTTCATCCCCAGTCGTCTTACTTTCCTCAGTGGTTTATACATATTTACCATTTAAAAATACAGTGAAATTTCTTCTCTAGAGCTTCCTTAAAACTGCCTGCTACTCACATGTGTGGTTTTATTTCAAAAGACTGCTTTAACTCAGCACTATGAAAAAAAGCTCAGTGGTGATGCCTAGCTGAAGCATTAATATTTATTTACTCAAAACATCAACCTCAATGTAAAACCAATTGTCATAAAAGATTAATCCTAAAGTCCCGTCTGAGTAACCAGGTTTGCATGCTAGATATTGCTATGGGGGCTGTTCGGGGGAAAAAAAAATCCTTCTGCCCAGTTACAAAACAGCTCAGTTGTCCACAGCTGGAGCCAAAGCCTCATGATGGTTGTGTTTCTCTCCATGAGGCTTTCTGTTAGCTTTGAACAGGAGAGGCACTCGAATACTCTGCCCTCAACTTTATTATTCTCCTCACTGCCCTCTGTACACTAGGTCAGAGGGACCATCATGCAATGCAGAGGACCATGAGTTGCAGAGAATTAGGATCCTTGAATCCTACCCCACTTTCCAGAGCAGAACTTGGTTCTGATGACCTTAAGAGTTCATGGTACTGGGCCCAATGTAGTCACTGAGACTGCTCTATTCATCTGTGGTTTCACCTATATCCAGTCCTGTAACAGTTCAGGAGAAGAATATTTTGTTCTGAAAAAAAAAATGCAAAGCAAGCAAATCAAAAGATATAGGGCCAGATATATGCTCTCACTTACAAGCCTGCAGTAGGCCTGTGGTTCTGGGCGGGGGGCAAATGAAGGGGGTGGGGAGGGTATTCCTTTAGTTTTATTGAAGGCCCATCTATTTTTGGTCTTACATGTGATATAATCAGGGCATCTGTCAGCCTGCAGTAATATACAGCAATTATTTTGGTTCTATTTAAATATGAACTGTTTTCTGTTGTCTTTCCTTTAATCTTATATGCTATCCACATCAGTACATTAATCACTTAAAATATATGAAGAAAAAGAGGTTATTATCTCCCTGCAGCTAGGTGGAAGTTGACTTTATTAGATGATTTGATGTGTGACACTGTTACAGTCAGTAGCACCCTGCAGTAAATTGATTGTCTCTTGACTGCTTGCTGCTTTTCCACCTTGTCACCTTTCGTAGGTTTGCCTGTGCTGTATTGTCAGTGGCAGGCTCATTGTGTGACTTACCAGGAGAAGGAAAGCTAATAACTTTCTATACTAGTATATCATGGCTATCTCACTGAGAATCCCTTTCGTTTCACTTATCAGTAATGGAAGCCACCAGTTGTCTTTGGAAACATTCAACCCCACTTTATTTATCCACAGCCACCATTAATTGATAAATTACTAAGCCATAAATAACAGAAACATTTTAGGTACCATTTTCCCTTCACTAATAGTATTATTCCTGCTACTTCTATACATTTTTCAGCAAGCATGAGGGACTCAAATGATGTTAAGTGAGTAGTTAAAATATCAACTAGCAAAAAAAAAAAAAGACGAGAAAAATTTAATCATACGAGTTAAATGACAAGCTCATATAACATAACTATGTAGGATCTATCTAAATGACTAGCTAGGTGTGTATATGCTCTTTGGATGAGGTCAGATCTGCATAATTGTACTCTAGACAGTCACATGGCTTGAGGTGCAGGAGAGGAAAATATCATTAATGGAAAAATGTTGCAGAGGAAATACAGGCATGTAAGAAGGACTCCATTTTTTTTTACCATTTTAACACTATGGCCCAGAACTGAACAGCACCAAGATGTCAAAAATGAAATATAATGCCAAAAAGAAATGAACTGAACTTCTTTTTAAAATTTAGATTTATTTCATGGTTTCAACTAAATCTATACTCATATGTAGATGTGTAATGCTAGTGAAAATCTGTAGTTTACAAATATTAACAAAGGTTGTAACACAAGCACTGTTGACTGTTGATTCAAACTCTCCATAATTTTATTATATTTTCAGGTTTCCAACTTGTACAATATAACCAATTTAGGAAAGGTCATTAAAAAAGCAGAAGCACAGTTGTCAGCTATTAGAGAGCTCTGCAAGCAGTTGTTCACAGCATGTCACTCACAAGTTTATAATTCTGCACCAGTTGCCCATTAAATCCTGTGTCGTATATAAAGAATGCCTGTTGACCCTCAAAGCAGTGCACCCACTTGATCCTACTTCTTTAGCCATTTGCCATGTAATTATATGGCTAGTTGTCCTCCAGTATCAAATGAAGCTTGGCCTCTTGTCAACTTCAATTTTTTAATTAGAATATTTAGGCTATGATGTCTCTAAACATGAGTTATAGTAAGATTATAAAGTTGACTATCGGGAGGAGTGATCATTCTGGATCTATTGCTGTTACACTTTTCCCCTGTAACCAGTTGTTTCTATGTTTGCACCAATGCTATGAACACACCTTACTTCTTATGTAGACTGCTATGGTGTAATATTTATACAGCAGTAATATTCACTATGTCATCTGGTTACCCAGACTTCACCATACAGGGAAAATTTTTTTAAAAAACCAACAAAATATTAGGGTAAGAAAAATGTGTTAGACTATGTTGTACTTAAAGTATGTCTTAAAAGAGACAATTAAAGATCTTGGCTTGTTTAACATTGCAAAATAAAAACTGAGATGGAATACCATTACTGCCTATAAATGTACGGGGGAAATGCCAAGGATAGAAATGTTTCAGGGTCATTCTAGTCAAGCTGTAGTGCACCTCACCATGGAAAGAAGGATGGGAATTTCCATGTAGCTTTTTGTCTTCTATGGGATGTATACCCTTCCCCAGGTACCCAAAACTCTTTGTACAGTACAGTCACACCAGTCCCACTGTGATAGTTGAGGGCCTGTTTGCCATGGATACAGGACTTCCCTTGAGCCAATGTCCAAAAAAAGAAAATGTCTGATTACAGGATTTTACAGTGTTAGGTTATAGGAGCTCTCTGTAAAATACAGCTATTTTATTTAATCTATTTGTTCTGCTTTAGGTGAGGACTATTCAAGTCCCTGTCCACCATAACCTTGCCTATTGACCCCTCTTTTCTGGGGCTTATGTGTAATGACTGCAGCATGTGACCTGAATGAGAGGGGTAAGTTTGCACAAAAACACTGCTCAAGCAGGTAAATAGGGCAAATCTGTATTTTCACTGAGCCCCAAGAGGTATAATAACAGAAAACAGGTGCTTTGATGTTTTTACCCTAAGAAATCCATCCTGGTGTTGATGATTAATGATGATAATTAAAAAGTGCTCCGCATTACATATGATTTTTAATTCTAAGAGTGGCAAATTCCTCTGTAGCTCTCTGCAACTCTATTTCAAGAGAAAGTGGCTTTTCTACTATTAAAAGATGAGAACTTCTGCTCTGGGGATTTCTGCTAGATGGATACAAATTTTACAGTCTGTAGGATTTTTGCCATTATTGAATAAGTATGTGATACCTCACAAAGATCCAAATTGCTGTTTCTAGCCTGACAATACCCGTGAAGCTCTTTGTGACAAGAATCAAAAATATCCGAGATTCCGATTTGACAGAGGCTTGTAGGGCTAGACTTGTTCTGCTCCAGTGTCATCCCTGCTCTCACTCTTATCCATATATTTTTACAGCTGACTTCACATTTAGTCAGTACAGTCACAAGAGACACCTTCTCTCTGAAAAGCACCTGTCACTGAGCTTTGTCATTTTTTTTATTGCACCAGGTCCTTTCTCTGCCTTCCTTATGGAAATGTATATGATTTCTGATAGCCCCTATAATAATGGTGATTTCCTATCTGCCTGCATACAATGTTTTATGAAGACCAATCCCATCAGCCTCATGTCAGTCCCTTCAGCTGTTTTCTGACTACATTAATTTGATTATTGAGGATAACACATAAGTCAGGTGCTTTGTGAAATGAAGAAAAAAATGTCTGTGTGTACTGAGCACAAATACTGAGCTTGGAAGGCAGGTGGCAGACTGCTGTTGTTTAATTTTACAGTCTGGTATTTTCATTGCATGAGAAATTTCATCTTTAAGTTTTTATAGTTATTAAGCACTTTAGGTAATCAAAATCAACTGTTAATCAAAATTTGTTTGATTTTGACAGATGCAGTTCTCTTACTGACATCCTGTTCAGAATGATTTATTTTTGGTACTTGCTTCTTAGGTTCTCTTGTAATCATTTCTCATTATGTAAGAACATGTGAAATAAGTAATTAGCAGGCAGTTTTGATACATAATCTCTGCTCTGTCAAGAAAATGGTAAGAGATATAATTTTCTCTATGCCCAAGGTTGCTCCATAACATGGATGCAGATATAAATGCATCTCTCAAACTTTTATTGTTTAAATCCACTCTGCTGAATTCAGGCCCAGTAATCCATTTAACCTTTTTTTCTGAGAGGAAGGGCTGGATAAGGCTGCCTTCACAGCTTTATGTACCTCACTTAAAACCCCTCTATTTTTTTTTCTGTAAGGTTCCCATCACAATAATATACCAGCACTCAAAATAGAATGGACATTTGCCTAGTTTTGTCCACAGTAGATGCTGCCTTTGGCCATTCCTAACATCAGTGCTGCTTCTTTTTTTCTTAATGTCACTGTCTGTACTGAGCATAAAATGAAAATCAATTTTTCAAAAGTATTCTATGATTTTGCAATCCATAAACCAAGACCAAATCTGAGAACAGGGAAGACCAGTGCCATTAAGACAGTATGGGTGCATTCCAACAAGTGTGCATGTACAGTTTGTGGCTCCTCAAATTGCACATGATGCATGTGCACCCATTCACTGTGTAGCAGATTTGCAGCCCAGTGCCAGAATTTGACACTGGAAGATCCTGGTGTTAAAAAAATAAATAAATAAACTTCAAAAAGTAGCACAGCGCACATGGCAGCAGTGTGCACTACCAGAAATGGAGCCTGGCCAGCCAGAGCTATACTCTGGCTGCTGGCCAGGCTCTGAGCTGCTGGATCGCTGCTGCTGCTGCCCCAGGAGGCCCCCAGGACCCCAAGTGAGGCTGCTGGGCTATCCTACCCAGGACAATTTCCCCCAAACCAACCCCACATGCAGGGATGTGTGCAGTGGCAAAAAGCAGTGGCACAAATTTGTGCCGCTGCTATTTTTGCTGCAGCAAATGTGTGCCCCTGTATGCGGGGATGTGCCCCATATGTGGAAGGATTTTTTGAAAGTGCAAAATATTGGGTTATCTCTTTCCTGTGGTAAATCCTTCCATTCTTGTCATATCTGAGTAGCATAATGCAGCCATAAACATATATTGCAAGCTGGAGGCTAAGGCAAGTTTCCCTTGTCCATGAACCAACCCAGTCATACATGCATGCTCACACAAGTATGCAAAAAAAAATAATTTTTCTTCTTTCTGTTATTGTTTCCTCTAAGGAAGTTCTTCTCAGCAAGTTTCTACGTTGCCTTGTTGCCACCCCTTCACACATCTGGTACATAAGTCACAAACACCATACCAAATGTGGAATTATAGTATTTTTACTTTCTTTGAGCCTATCAACAATAGAAACTAAGCTAACCTTTCACCAGATAAGTAACCTCCTTTCCACAGCTTGTCAGCTCACTATGGTGCCTTACTAGCAAATAATTTTAACACGGAACAATCTTTGCAAATGGGGCCTGAAGATTCTTTTCACAGTGAAAATCATTAGCAAGAATAATTAACTAAGACTGTAGTGATGAATAGCGCTGCACTACTGATCAGTGTAATAAAGAACAGAAGCCACTAATTACAGATAGCGAGCCTTGAAGCCAATGAGAAATTTAATTTAACGTTGCTGCACAGACTCCACACAGTCTAATGTAACTTTCCAATTACAATAATAAAATCTTGCTGAAGACAATGCTTTTGGGAATGTTCCAGGTACTAGGATATGTGCCCATCTGAATAAAATGGTTTGTGATCCATCAATCACAGTATCTTGTGAAAGAAGCCTTTTAAAAAAATGAGCCTGACTAAGCGTTTTGTTTTAGAACTTTCAAAAGCAAACCTAGGATTCAGTGTGACATAGATTTCTCTTGGCACATGCTAAAGGTTCAAATGACTGAAATTTTCACAGCAGCACCCACAACGTTGTCATCAAAGAGATAAGATATGCATTTAGACAAAATGTCTAGCTTACAGTGTCAAACATATTTTTCATTTGACATGTGTCATACAGTATCATATTAAAATGACAGATACAGGGTTATATGAGGTGCTAGGAAGCAACATTGTTATCCTGGTTACACATGTATAGTGAACTGCATGTGACACTAGCTATGAAATGGCCTTCAGTTTCTGATAGCATCATGTTATATTTAATACATTTTGAAGGAGTATGAAGAATGAATTAAATACTTGCTCTAGTAACCAAAGTTATGACATGAATACTTGCCAAACTAAGGCAAGTTGCATCTCTCTTCAGCCATACATTTCTTTTCTAACAATGAACACTGCGTGTAAGTGAAAGAAAGTACAAACCATTAAATGGTCTCTCTTCTTTGCTTTGTATCAACTTATTTATACCCCTTATCTACTTGGTCTTTGACCTAAAGCCTTATATAGGTGAGCAGTCTCATCAGTCCCACTCATTTATGGAAAGATAAACACACAATTAGGTGTTTGCAGGATCAGGGCCACAGGATATTATAAAAATCTTATTAGCAGGAATGCTTTAAGGTGGGGTCTTTCAACCTTTTAAAATAAGTGTACTCCCAGCAGCTAGATGTGGAGCAGGGGGGTTGACGTGTGGTTGGATGCGGAGTGGGGTGGGGTGGAGGGTGGTGCACAGCCGGATGCGGAGCAGGGGGGTGGCATGCAGCCAGGTGGAGAGTGGCAGGGGGCAGTGGTGCACAGCCGAATGTGGAGTGGCAGTGGCATGGGATGGTGGGTGGTGGCACTCTGTCTCCTCCTGCCCACGTGTGCCCCCTAGGGACTTCCCAAGTACCCCTGGGGGTATGCATACCCTTGGTTGACAACCCCTGTTTTAAGGGCTGTGTCAGGATGGTTTACTTCATTTTTGCCATTTATATTTTTATTATTGTTCAAACCACTAATAACTTTAGTTGTACCTACCATACTATGTTACTACATATTTTGGTTGTTCCAATTCACTCCAATTAGTCTCCAAGTTCACTTGCAATCACTGTATACTTGAAAGAAGCTTTACTGTGCAATGAAGTTTAAAATAAAATTTAAGGACAAAACAGAAATAGGGAAAAGAAAGAAGTAACTTATCTGGTGGGAAAATGTTGGGGTCAAGAGACCTGGGTGAGATCCTTGACCTGTGCTGTGACTTCCGCCATGTGACTTCACCTCTGCTCCTGTTTACCCTCCCACTCTTCTTCTTCTTCTTTGTCTCTCTATGCTTTAAGCTGTTCAGGTCACAGACTATTTTTTACTATATGTTCTCATGGTTCTTGGCACAATAGGAACTAATCCTTGTTGTGGTACCTATGTGCTACTGTAGTTCAGATAATAATACATTTATGATCAGTTATGTTGCCCTGCTGATCACCCTATTCCTAATCCTGACTGCAATCATACTTTGCACTCCTGTACATTAAGAATTCTATCAAAAGTTTGAAAATTGCCAAAAGTAAATTTTGAGACTCTCACTTATATTATATCATTTTCACTGATTTCAGTTTGCAGTGACATTTCTGAAATGGCAAGTCCAGGAAGAAATCTACAATGAGAAATAAAAATAGAAGGCTCCATTAGAAACTGATAATTTAATTAAGCTCTCAAAACTCATTTGAATGTGAAAGAATTACTCAAATGAGTCAGGAAAAGGTACAGATTGATTTAATTGGTAGCATTGTCATTATATAGTATTAAAGCAATAATACAAATGAGAGTCAAGGCCTCAGTAGAACAAGATAAGGGCAAAAGGTTGGAGTCTACAACTCTACAGAATTTACTGTAATCAAAAGGAAAGTTATAATGAAAAAGTAGGTTAATCCTGTACTGAAGTTAAGGTACTGTGTAGTGCTAAAAAGGAAGCTATGTTCCATTTTCTATTCTCACCCTTCTTCATTATGTTATTTATTACTTTTAGAGCAATATAGCTATGGATGGCACTTTAAAGGTAGATGAATTGGCAGGTCCCTGCCCTAGGGACATTATACTGCAATAGAGAAATAACATCACAAAGCCGACAATAAGAAAAGGGCATCTCTGGTTGTATATCAGCCTTAGGGATAGTCTGAGAAGTGGACAAAACCTGTGAAAATTTTTAATGGAAATATTCACTGAAAGTTTTTAGAATCTAAGCAATTTGGTCCAGGGCAACGACAACAAGGAAGATCCATGCTGATATTGATAGATGCAATTTGCCCTGGAACCACAGGGTTGTTATGTATACCTGTGCAAAATCCATTGATTTAATCTCTCCCAAGATACTGGGAATGCAACTGTTTGAAATGTTTTTTATTAAATTCTGCTGAAATTAGGTTGCTTAAAAAAAAACCAAAATATTTCTCAGTGACATTTGACAAAGTTTTTTGAACACAAAGATCAAGAAGATTTTGGGAGTGGGTCTTTTTTTATTATTATTATTTTGTTCTGTTTTCCTTTGTTTTCAGGAAAGGGTGGGTCTAATTTGTTTTACTCCATGTTTTGACAGGGTTGCTCCTGAGGGGGTCAGATAAGATGACCTTGTGAGATCCCTTCCAGCACTACTTTCTTATGATCCTGTTTTTGAGACAGACAAAGGGATACCAGGAAAATTTTGACAAAATTGAAATGTGGGAAAATGTTTACCAAAATCTGAACATTATAAAGGGAAGGAGTATGTATATGTGCATTTGGGGCAGGGGGTCAGTGAAATAATGGCACTGTGCTACTATATTGGAGATTTTAGTTCAGTTCCCTGCTTTGCCAGATTCAGTGTAAACTGGGCTGAAGAACTGCCACAACTCAGGAGGCAGAAAATTCAGGTGCATTAAACTGTGCCCAGGCACACTTCTACAGACACGTCTACACAAGATGTGTTAATGCACATTAGCCTAATTTAATACGGGCACACATTTACACATGCACACCCTTAATGCACATTAAGAATGGTGAAATTTAGGCACCGTTTGTTAAAGCATGTTAACACATGTGATAGACGTGACCTGACACTAACTTCAATGCCTGGTCTGACCAGCCACTAGGGACACATGGCAGGGCTGCAGGGACTTAGCATTAAAGTTAGTACACTTGGCACTAAAATTAGTACCAAAAATCATTTAGTGTGCATTAGCTTAACGCACATTGAATTTAATCATGTTTATATGTACATATAGACATGCCCTACATGTGCGCCCAGGTCAGGAGCAAACAGCTTCAACAGGAGCAGCTTACTCCAGAGCCATTCTTACCCTGCTCTACCTCTCTGAAGTAGCCAGGGGGAGTTCCAGGTTTTTCCAGGTGCCAGGCCCAGGCTGGCAGGGGGCACTGGTGGCTGTCCTGGGCTGGCAGGGGACCCAATGAGTCAGCCTCAGCCCCAGGCTTGGTGTGTGGGGGAGGAACTGTCCACAGCTCCCGGAGCAGCTCCAAGTGGTAGGAAGCTCAGGGTTGGGTGGGCAGGGCAGGACAGTGACAGCCCAGTATCCAGGCTGGCAGTGGGGAGCTGCGCCCCTTGCTCCACATCCCTGGGGGCTTGCTCTTGCACTGCCCCAGGTGCCTTCGAGCATTGCAGCAGGGGAAGGAGGTGTTAGAGGGGGAGTGGGTTGCAGGAGGCCAGTGCAGAGGATGAAGATTGCCTGGCTATCCTCATTCGATCACTGGGAGCCAGGCAGCTGCATCTGCCAGGGGGCTGCCTCCACCTCTACCCAGCTGTTTCATTCCATTCTGCACCTCTTCACTATTAATACTATCCAACTTTGGACAATATAGCATCTATGCAGAAATTCTAAATTAAAGTTCCTCTTAGCTCTGCATTACCAGTTCATGACCAGCATTTCTACCCCAACATAAAAAGACCAGAGGAGCAGAGATGACAGAGAAAAGATCAAGCCACTTGCCAAATATTCATAATACAACCTGAGAATTGATTTTCATGAGAAATCAATTTGAAGTTTATAAATAGGGGAGAAGACTGAGATGAGCTGGAGAAATTTTGCTTTGTTAGATTTCATCTTTAATCATTGCATTTAAGATGCTGTCTTCAAATTATGCCTGGTTAGTAGATGTATTCAGAAATTACAATGTTTGGGCCCTTCCAAAACAAAAAGAAAAAAAAAAAAAGAATTTGCAGATATAATCCATTCCATTCTGTCTCTCACAATGGGTACTGACATTCAAAAAGCCCGAGGCTGAATTAATCAAAGTTATGTGGTTTTCTGTTAGCGGCATTTTTTAAATCAGTGTGAACAAAACACACATTCACCGTTTGGTAAAGGTGGGGAGTAAATCTTAGACTGAGTTCTACCATTTTTAAACCACACTGTGTGCGCCAAACTTCTGTTCTGTTATGGATATAGACTGGTTTCTGATCACTTGTACTGGTAAAAGTGTAATGGCTATACCTTGCCTATATGTATATCCACATACGTGCATAGGATCTGAGTTTGCAAAAGCAAGTAAGGTTGGGCACCTAGAAATAGAGACACCCAAAATCATAAGTAGTATTTGGAATTTCTATATAATTGTATTAGCATTTATCATTTAGTATTTATAGATATGTATTTGTAACATTTAATCTATATATTTTTGCATGCATATTTACACAAATTGTACAATATGTTTTATAGATATTTTATAGGTGAAATTAAATGAACTGAATTATATACAAAGAAACAAACCAGTGGTTACTATAAGACAGTACCAGGAATTGCTCTTTAATTTGGTCACCAGTTGGACTTGGTATTGGCTTTATTTATAAGGGTTAATTGTTATTTTTTTTTCCTCAAGTCAATAACATGAAAGAACACTTGATTTCTCTCTCAAACAATCCTGCCCTTGCTGTCACTCACAATTTCCCTTCTGCCAGTGCTGATACAGCTACAAAATCACTGTTACTTTGTCAGTTTAAAGATTTTCTGTTTGTGCACATAAACAAAAGACAGCCAGGAGCAGATTTTTTCAACTTGGAGGCTGATCGTGATTTTAATTCATAGCTCATTATGACAGATAGGGGTTTTTGGTTGTTTTATAACTCAGACTAAGGCTATCACAGTAAGAGCACAATACTATAAATGTGAAATATAATGCCAGATGTCAGCCAGTGGGTGCAACAGACAACTACACCTGATGCATTTGTGAATGTATTACTTCTTGCGTGAGTATGACATGTTGCATTATTTTGCACATGATCAAAGTAACAGGAAGCCACTGTTTACATAGGAAACAATGGCAAAAAGGAGTGTTCACCCAAGAAGAACTGACTGAATCTCTTCAAGCAAAATAAAGCCAATATTTTGCTTGCACAGTCAAGCAGTGTTGTTCAATGGTGAAATTCCAGTCCTGCAAATCCAAGCATGACTGTGAAGGGTCACATAGGTAGAAATTATTAGCAACCACTCAGCCATGCAGACAAAGCCAGGGACCGTACAGCCATCTTTTTCATTTTCACATACATACTTTCCATTTCTTCTCCCCACACCCTTCACCCTATATTTGTTTCTTTGCCCCAGTTTTATTCCTCCTTCGCTCACTTTTCCACCATATTTCTTCCTCTTCTCACTTTGACTGCTCTCCTCTCCCCATTTTCTTCCTGCCAGGATGATTGACTAGATTCACTTTACCAAGGCTTTCACACATGCTGTTTTAGTAGTTTCAGATGGACATAGGAAATACTATTATATATTACGGCCAATTGAGTGAGCCCCTTACTGTCTGCTGTTTCTGCTGTGGCTGAATAAGTGAATGCTGGCTAAAGTGAGGTAGGCCTCTTGCTCCAGCCCATGCTTAGAACTACTAGTTATTATTTATAATAGCAAGCACAAAAGTCAGCAGTATTATAGCCATTCCAAGTATACAAGTATGTAGGGGACAGAGTCACCATTGCAAAACTACATACAAGAACACCCAAGAAAAAAGCCCCTCAAGTCTGAAATCCTTAATAAAGAGGGTAATTTCTGTTAATTTTAGCTAAGTGATGCAGAAAGGATGATTTTGTGTGAATTTATAAATTGATGGTTATGTTTGTAAAGATGCCCAGAGTACAGGCTCAGGTGTATATTTAAAGAAATCATAAGAAAAAACAGATATAAAAATGCAAGAAAAGCATAATTAAAAATAAATTATATAACTATTTATTCATGTGGAAAAACTCAAAGGGTTTGGACTTTAGTTTAGATAAAGATCAAAAATGGATATGGGTAAAAAATGGAAATACTTATATCCAGAGAGACCCAGTTAAACTCTGCAGCCTCATCTTCCCCGGCAACTCCCCTGGCCCAAAACGGTCTCCCAATTTTCAGTGATACCCACATTGTAATGTATTTTGGGGACAGAGACAGTAAAGATGAATGATCTATCACTCCCATCTAGCTTCCTAGGCGAGTGGCAAATTTAACCTCCCACTTGGTATGTAGGATAATAATCCAGGAGAGGGAATCTTGGGTGCCTATACATGTGCTCAAATGTGTTCTAATTAGAATGTATCAGAGTAGACTCGATTAATTGAATCTGCTCCACATTCTAATTAGAATGCCCTAGCATCGATGCAACACCATGTGTATAAGCCCTTGCATGTTAAAAATGGACTCTGGGGCATTTTAACTAAAGCTCATTGACACTGTAGTATTGTAATTAGAGTGGCTCTCCAGGAACCGCTCTAATTAAAACACTCCCCACTCTCCCTCCCACCATAAAGCTTCTGTATGGGTGCATCTTCCTCATGGTATAGCAATGTAGTCAACACTCTTTATTCTCATAATTCTACATTTACCCAGGAAACAAATATGGGCTTGTTGCTATCTAGCTTTGGAATGAAGAGAAGGAATTGATTTAGGCTGTAAAACATTTCAGTGGATGAAAATTATTAGCCTTTTTCCCTATAGTGATCATGTTATGACAATTCAATTTTTAAACAACTGTCAATAAGAAATGCATAAAGTAGAGAAATTTTCTTCTCAGCATTTTATTTTATCTACCTGAACATATCCTTCATGCTAGTGGGACTGCTATCTGTTGTACCCCTATACTCTTTATACTGTTATGAATCTTTTGGGCTTGTTTCAAAGAGACGTAAAATATTACAATTTTTTTTTTTTAATTTAACCAAACTCAGTAAATGTATGGTAGCTTAAAAGGGCAAATGCTATTTTTGTGTGACCTGTTAGTTTCCAGCTGGAGACCTCCAAAATATAGCAGAACCTGTACAGAGATAGTATTTGCCTTGGATTCTATTTTGAGACTTTTAGCAATATCACCTTGTAGCAACAGCTGTTGTAAGAGATGGAATCAGTGTGAATTTCTCCTCTACTACCTGGCAAGCTTAAATGTTGTAATACATTTTTAGTTCATTTTAGGTTCAGGTGTCGCTAGGAGCAATCTTCGTCAAGTTCATCAAAAGGAATGAGATACCATGATTGCAAAGCTGAAATTGAGAAACTTGATGCAAACTGCTCTCAGTTGGAAGCCTCAACTGGAGCTTTATTGAAAAAGCATGAGGCATTAGAAGATCAGTTGCTAAATTAGCCAGAATAAACAGAGATATAAAATGACTGCCAACCCATTCATCTGATAAAATGAGTGGATTGGCAATATGCCTGAGAAAAGGCCTGAGTAAACAAGGACACACTCAGTACCGATATTGTTACAATGATTTACTAATCCATGATCTCATTTGGCAGCAAGAACTAGGTATGGCTACTCTTTCCTTAGCAATACTTTGGGAAAACTGATAAATTCACTTATAAAATGGTAAACCATGTGTGTAAATAAGCTAAACTGAAGTGTATAGGAATAAATTGTTTCATTTGAATCCCAAAGTGGTTGGATTGGCAACTTTCACTGAGGACTGAATCACAATGATTGCTTCCATGTGCATGCATGTCTAGCTTCACCCCTATCCACAATTTGTTCATTTGGGGCACAGACAGAAGTGACAATTTTTGCCCAATCTGGCCACAAAAAGCAGTTTATAATCATGATCAGACACAAGTACACAGCTGCGGACAGCTGAAAATCTGGCTGTGGAGCCTGTGTCTAGCTCCGCCTGGCCTATCGGGGTGTTGTCCCTCCCCTCAACTCGCCTGCCACGACTTGGATGTAATCAATTACCTTTAGAGGGGTCTACAGTGGAGATCTTTATCCTGAGTGGGGCCTCCCGATAGACGGTGTTATTCACGGTTGAGTGACGCGGTGGTCCACGGGGCTCCACCTCCCCTACACCCCGTCCACACGCCAACCGCTGGATGATGTGTTCCAGATGTTTCCAGGCCCTGTATGACAGCCTCAGACCGGGTCCCCGGTTCCCGGTCGTTCTCCCTCCTGCTGGGAGTGATTCCTCCTTCCTCCCTTCTTACAGAAAATACTCCTCCAAATCAGGAGGAGCTGGTGGGTGCTCCCCCTGGTTCCAGGTCCCTCCTGGAACCTCCGCTGTCTCCCCTCTCCTACCGGCAGCAGAGCGCTCCCCTGCCTCCTGAGCGTCAGCTGCTTCAGGATACTGAGAGAGTGCCTCGGCATGCACTCTCTGACCGCCTTTCACTCTGCTGTTAGCGAAAGGCATACAGCTCTTAGATAAGCTGCCTGCTTGAGACCCGCAGGCTGGGTCCTCTCCGTTCTGTGCGAGAGCCCGCAGCACGGGCTGCCCGCCCGTACTCTCTCTCCCTGGCTCTCCCTCTCTCCCTGTCCTGCTGGCATTTTTAAACCTTCCCGCCACGGCCACTATGGCCGCGGGGATTGGCTCAGCTGTTCACCACGCCGGGAACAGCTGTTGCCAGAACCGGCGTAATGGCGGTTCACGCGGCTGCAGCCGCAGATGCGGCTCCTCTTCCCGCTGCTCTTCAGCCGGTACATATGCCCCTCTGGGGGCTTGCTCTCGGGGTCTGGGGTCTATGGGTCCTCCCTTCTCTCCCTCACTAGCCTGTGGGGGCACTTTGCCACCACAGACCTCCCCCCTTAAGTTGCCTTGTGGCGGCTGATTTTCTCTCGTGACGGCATGTGTCACCTGCTCCTCCCTATGGATGTGGCCCGCACCTTCCTCTGCGCCTCCCCACCTGGACAAGAAGTCAGCCACAAAGTTATCTTGGCCCGGACGGTGTATCACCGTGAATTTGAATGGCTGTAAAGCCAAAGCCCACTGGGTGATCCTGGTGTTCATGCTCTGTTTCTGTGTTAACCACTGTAGTGGTGCATGGTCTGTTACTACCACGAATTCCCTCCCCATCAGGTAGTACTTAAAGTATTCTATTGCCCAGCGTATTGCCAGGCACTCCCTCTCGATGGTGGCATACCTGGTTTCTGCATGACTGAGTTTCCTGCTGGCAAAGGCAATTGGGCGCTCCTCCTGCCCGTGTTTCTGTAGTAACACTGCTCCTAGCGCCCGTCCTGATGCATCCGTCTGTAAAACGAAAGGGGCGTTAAAGTTAGGCGTGTGCACAACAACGTCATGGCGCATGGCTTCTTTCAAATTCTGGAAGCTCTTTCGCATCCCCGGTGTCCATTTCAGTGGTGTCACAGATTTCCCAGCTAACGCGTCTGTAAGTGGTGTGGCGAGTGTCGCGAAGCAGGGTATAAATCGCCGATAATAGTTAACGAGTCCCAAGAAGGAACGCAGTTGTTTGCAGGTTCGTGGTTCCTGGAACTGCCTTTTAGCCTCAATCTTATCTGTGAGTGGCCGAACTGTCCCTCGGCCTACTCAAAATCCTAGGTATGCTGTTTCTTTCCCCGCTAGTTTACATTTCTTCAGGTTGGCAGTCAGCCCTGCTGCTCGGAGTTCCGCCAGGACTGCTCTGAGGTCTTGGAGGTGTTGTTGCCAGCTGGCAGAAAATATAATGATGTCATCAATGTATGCCGCCGTGTATGCTGCGTGGGGTGCCAACAGGTTGTCCATCAACCTCTGAAACGTCGCAGCTGCTCCGTTGAGGCCGAAGGGCATCCGCGTGAATTCGAATAGGCCCCATGGGGTCCCGAAGGCTGTTTTGGCACAATCCATGGGGCACATCGGGATCTGCCAATATCCCTTTGCCAAATCAAGCGTGGTTATATACTGTGCTTCACCGATTTTCTCAACGACGTGAGTGACATGGGGCATTTGAAAGGCATCAAACGTAGTCAGGGCATTGAGCTTCCTGTAGTCTATACATATGCGTAATGACCCATCCGGTTTGACGACGGGGACTATGGGGCTCCGCCATGGACTGCGGGACGGTCGTATAATCCCTTGTTCTTGCATTCTCATGATCTCTTGCCGTATTTCCTGTTGCCACCGCTGAGGTATCGGCCTCCATCTCTCCCTCACCAGTGCTCCCTGAGGGGTCCTGATTTCATGTTCTACTCCCGTTACTCGTCCCGGGATCTCTTGGAACACTGCCCTAAATTCCTCTATCAAAACTAATAATTCTTGCTGTTGGTGATTGCCCAACTCCTTACCCATCTGTACTGACCCCTCCTTCCCGGGTCTCCCTAACCCGGGACACAGCTGTCCCAGGTCCTCCTTTGTATCCTCGTCTAGGGCCAACCAGCCCTGGGGAGTTTTCCACTCCTTGAGCAGATTCACATGGTAAATCTGACGTTCCCGTCGGTGACCTGGTTTAAGTAATTTGTAATCCACGGGCCCTACTTGTCTCACCACGGTAAATGGCCCCTGCCACATGGCCAGCTGTTTGCTGGAGGAAGTTGGCAGCGATACCAAAACTTTGTCCCCCGACTGGAACGTCCGTGTTTTCGCCTTCTGATTGTAACGCCTTTCCTGTATGCCTTGGGCGTCCCTCAGGTTTTGCCTGGAGATCCATTGGGCCGTGGAGATTCGGTCTTGTAGCTCTTCCCGGTACCTCTCTGCCGACACCCCCAAGCCTATTGGCCTCTCCCATTCTTCCCTTACGATTTGTAGCAGTCCCCGAGGGCTATGGCCATACACCAACTGAAATGGGGAGTACTGGGTTGACTCTTGCGGAGCATCCCTTATGGCAAACAACAAGGATGTCAAGATAGTATCCCACCTCCGCGGGTCTTCCTGGGCACACCGCCTGAGCATCCGCTTGATGGTCCCATTTAACCTTTCTACCAAACCGTTAGTTTGGGGATGGTAGACCGAGGTCTTTAGCTGGGTGATGCCGAGGGTTTTACATAAAGCTTTCATTACCCCAGACATAAAGTTTGTTCCCTGGTCTGTGAGTATCTCCCGAGGTATGCCCACCTGTGCTATCCACTTAAGAAGTTCTTCCACTACTCAAGTGGCGGTTATGGACCTTAGGGGCACGGCGTCTGGGAAACGGGTGGCATAATCTACCATCACCAGGATATATTGGTATCCATTATGAGACCTGGGGAGGGGTCCTACTATATCCAGGGCGACCCGCGAGAACGGTGTCTTTACTATTGGCATGGGCTTCAGGGGTGCCCTTGGGGGCTTCCATTCCTGGGCCCTCTGACACTCTGGGCATGTAGCCCCCCCTGTTACCTTGAAGCCGGGACGCCTCTGTGAGGGTCCTTCCCCGGAGTTGGCATCCCACATCCGCTGCAGTTCCGGGTCCTCATGTTGTGCCCTAAGAAATTGGGCTGCACTCACGAACTGTTCTAGGTCAATGTCGTCTGTCATTGTTTCGTTGCGACGGGCTGGGCCCTCGCCGGCCCATCCGTCGCCCCTCTTGATCCATTTCCTCTCCTCCTGCGTAGCCCTCACTCGCTCGAGGACTTTATAGAATGGCCCCCATTCTCGGCCTAGTATCATCTCACATGCCAGGGTCGGGGCAATTCCAACTCGTAGCTCTCCACTAAACTCCATCACCCTAAGCGGAACATAGCAAGTCTGGAACCGCATCTCCCCCCCAGTATGCAGGTCATCATCAGGGGCCCCTCACTCTTCCGTTCCCTCTGCGGAGCAAGGTCTGCCTGAAGTAGGGAGTGGGAACACCCCGTGTCCAATGTGGCCTTAACCGCTCCAACCCATGCGGTTACTACGGGCCGGTTCCATCCCTCGTTCTGGGTTGCCGACCCGAAACTGCAGTCCATGGGTTCCCCTCTCTCCGCCTCTTTACCTCTATCCCGGGAGGGTGGATATCCTGTTGGGGTGTGACTCAGCTCGCTCAGGCCTTCCCCACATTCACGTGAGATGTGTCCGGTTTGCCCACAGCGGTAACACACCACCCCTTTCGGTGGCCCTCGTCTCAAGACCGTTTGCCTTTCCCCTTCGCTTGTGGGTCCCTCTTTCGTGCCTCGGGAGCCTCGTCCATATCCCCGTTCCCTTTCCGAATTCGCAAAGGCCTTCGCCAAGCGAAGTGCCTCTTCACTAGTTTGCGGCTGGTGTCTGCATACCCACCTCTGGGCATCCTCTTCCAAATCCCATATGAATTGTTCTAACAGGATCTGGTCCATCACGCCAGCCCGGTCGAACTTGCCGGCTGGCAATCATTTGTTGAGTGAGTCCCTTAAAGCTTGCAACAACCCCCGGGGTCACCTGGCCTCCTTGAACTTTCAGGCTCTAAAGGCCTGCCGATGACTTCCCGGTGAAATCTCAAGCCTGTAGAGGATTGCTGCTTTCACTGTCTCGTAATCACGAGCTTCGTCCCTTGATAGCGCTCGGTAGGCCGCTTGGGCCTGATCTATCACCAGCGTCCCCAGGTGGTGGCCCCACTGACCACGGTCCAACCCTGTCTGGATGGCTGTCTTCTCGAATGCCTCGATATAAACTTCTGGGTCATCCTCCCTAGTCATCCGGGGCATTTTAAATAAAGCGGCATTTTGCTGTATCCACTCCTGCTGGTGTGCGCCCTGTTGCTGCACTGCCAGCACCTGCCCTATGGCCTGGATTGCCTGCATAAGCAGCTCCGTGGGTGTGAGGGCTGGCTGCTGCATCGCTATTGGGTCCCAGGTCGGGACACTGTCCCGTTAACACCGTACAAGAATGACACCGCCTTCCCAGCCAATGCACTATGTGGAGCCTGTGTCTAGCTCTGCCTGGCCTATCGGGGTGTTGCCCCTCCCCTCAACTCGCCTGCCACGACTTGGATGTAATCAATTACCTTTAGAGGGGTCTACAGTGGAGATCTTTATCCTGAGTGGGGCCTCCCGATAGACGGTGTTACTCACGGTTGAGTGACGCGGTGGTCCACGGGGCTCCGCCTCCCCTACACCCCGTCCACACGCCAACCGCTGGGTGATGCGTTCCAGATGTTTCCAGGCCCTGTATGACGGCCTCAGACCAGGTCCCCGGTTCCCGGTCGTTCTCCCTCCTGCTGGGAGTGATTCCTCCTTCCTCCCTTCTTACAGAAAATACTCCTCCAAATCAGGAGGAGCTGGTGGGTGCTCCCCCTGGTTCCAGGTCCCTCCTGGAACCTCCGCTGTCTCCCCTCTCCTACCGGCAGCAGAGCGCTCCCCTGCCTCCTGAGCGTCAGCCGCTTCAGGATACTGAGAGAGTGCCTCGGCATGCACTCTCTGACTGCCTTTCACTCTGCTGTTAGCGAAAGGCGTACAGCTCTTAGATAAGCTGCCTGCTTGAGACCCGCAGGCTGGGTCCTCTCCGTTCTGTGCGAGAGCCCGCAGCACGGGCTGCCCGCCCGTACTCTCTTTCCCTGGCTCTCCCTCTCTCCCTGTCCTGCCGGTGTTTTTAAACCTTCCCGCCGCGGCCGCTACGGCTGCGGGGATTGGCTCAGCTGTTCACCGTGCCGGGAACAGCTGTTGCCAGAACCGACGTAATGGTGGTTCGCGCGGCTGCAGCCGTGGATGTGGCTCCTCTTTCCACTGCTCTTCAGCTGGTACGTATGCCCCTCTGGGGGCTTGCTCTTGGGGTCTGGGGTCTGTGGGTCCTCCCTTCTCTCCCTCACTAGCCTGTGGGGGCACTTCACTGCCACACTGGCAATGAGAGGGTCAAATGAAGATGTTTCAAAAAAGAACATCTTCTGCAATTTTGGTCTGTGCTGCCTCCCAGCCTCAAGCTGTTTTCAGAATGGGAGGAGGGAAAGGGAATGGAGGAAGTTTGGTCTGGGAGTTTTTCAGCCCCCTCTGGAGGGTGGGGTGGGTGAATTGTACCCTCCCCCCACCCCCTGAGAGCTCCAATACATCCACCCCACCCTCCAGAGCCATCTGGGGAACCCCTAGAATGAGTTCCCTCTGATCCCTTTCCCCCCTCTCACTCCAAAACAGGGACAGGCTGGGAGAGAAGAGGGGATGCTGCTAGGGGAAACCAGCTGCAGGCTCCAGCCAGCAGCTAGATTCCCCTCCACCATGAAACAAACAGTGAACATCTGTTTGCTCCAGGAGATCGTTGTAACTCAGAACACTTCCTGCAAAGTGTTCTCAGTGAGGAGCTGCACTTCTGTCTGCACTCTTGATGTTGTCTAAAATCTACGCTGGGAGCTCTGAGGAAGACTCTCAGATTTGTTTCCCAGAGTAGGCTTGAACCCTTAAACCATAACCTTAGAAACCAGACACTTATCTGTTAGGCAGTAATACTGAGTAGAGATTGATTGGTTCAATGGTTGGTAAATTGGATCTTCCTTATCCTTATTTAGGGTCTCACGTATAAAAAAATAAATAAAGATGTTACACAATTATTATCATTGCAAATATATTAAGCAGTTTAGTTCAGGGGTTAAAGTACAATTATATAATTTAAGAGACGTTGGTTTAAGTCTCTGCTTTACTATAGACTATATAATTTTTTGTGAGACTTTATGTACATTTCTCGGTGGCTCAATTCCAGTCTGTAAAATGGGAATAATAGCACTTTCCTGCCTAACAGGGGTGTTGTATAGATAAATAGATTAATCTTTAGCTTTTGTATTTACTGTACTGATCAGCTACTATAGTTATGGGGCCTATATATAAATAGTTTTTAAAAACTAAATGGGTAATAAACAATTTTTACAGCAGGAGAGACATACCACTAATATTTGAACAAAAACTTGCAGTTTGCAATTTAAAAATTGAATGTGCAGTACCTTCTTTGTCATAAGTTTTCTTTCCCTTTGAGGAGTTTCCATTTCCAGAAATCTCTTTTACCTAAAAATGGAACAAGGAGCAAGCTAAGAAACAAAACTTCCATGGTCACGGTCTATAGTCATTTGTATTAACCAACTGCAGTTGGTTATCTAACCTTCTATCATGAGTTGACATTTCTTGTTCTGAGCCTTCCTCCTAACACACTTGTGGAAGTCTCACAAAAGGCAGCAGGATGTATTAAGTCTGATGTGCTCTGATTAGCTTGCTGAGGCCCTCCACATTGCAATCTGCTTTGTGCAGGATTGAGATTAAATATCACCATGATTGCAAGAGAAGGAATATGCTTTCCTTTCTGTTACAAGCCCTGACATCAATCTTTTTTTTTTCCTGCAAACATTTACAGATATGAATAGAGCAAATCCCTGTACCTTGTTACTCACATACCTTTTATCACCTCTGAAAACTGTCTTTCACTAGCACACCAAAAACTGTGTTTGAAAAGGAGAGAAACCACAGTAATGTTACTGATACTGTAAATTCAGTGTTACCATGTTTGCACTAAAGTTAAAATTTAATTTATAGTCTGTTTGGCACCAGGGCAAAGCAGCAGAGAACAGAGCTAGGAATGTAAGCATTTTCTATATTTTTTTTTTTTTTTTGGTCTAAAGGTTTTTGTTGCATCTGTTTCAGTACAGCTTCATTGCAATCATGGGTGAAATCCTAATCTTCAGCATGAAGATCTAACCCTGCTATATGTGTATGTGTTTAAATACATTATATTTTTTAAGAAAATATCCATAGCACCATTTAAAACCATTAGTTTCACCTAACAAGAAGTAACATTTATCAGCTGGTCTAAAATTAGAAATGCTTTTATTCATATTGATACAAAAAAAAGTACTCAAGTAGCATGAAACTTCTAATAATTCCCCCTAGATGATAAGATTGAATAGTTCACAGCTAGAGGAGGCCAGATTCACTGGATCATTTCTATCTTTGTGGGAGGGCTATTCCTTTTCAACATGTTTCAATTATTCATTTAGCCATCACAATTTAGGAATTAACCAGATCTTTAGAATCCCCGCCTAAGCAAACTGTGGAAACAGTCTTAGTAGGAAACTTGTACTGGTAGTCAGAGATCTAATTTGCTACTTTATTATATTCTGCCCATAAGCAGAGCTTCAGAGTGAAATTGCACATTACACTTATGTTGGTTACAAAGGACCAACTCACAGGATCATCATGAAGTTCTAGTTTATTGGACAGATGCAAAAGTCAGACCATAAACCTTGGTTCTGATCCCCTCAAACACACACATTCATGCGCATGCACACACTCACAGTAACTAACTATGAACATTAAGCACCAGTGTCAAGATATACCTATCCCCAAGCACTGTCCACTGTCAATGGCCAGTCGAGGCTTCTTTCAGTGCGATGTTGCTTCAGAAGGGGGTTGCTGGCTGGTCCTTCTGGCTGGACAGGAAGGGTGCTGGTCAGGTCAAAGAGGGTGCCATTGGGGGTCATTCTTCGTTGCCTTTTATCCCTCTTTGGCAGACTTTGGTGACTCCCCAATTCTCGGGCTTACCCAATCTAGGGGTCATTGACCTTGAGGGATGTCCCTCTTGGTAGCTGCTGGATGGCAGCTGTCAGCCCTAGGGGTCATGTCTGCAGGTATGTGCAGTCTCAGGAGTCCATTGATGAATTTTGATTGATTCACTGCTGTGATGAATAGAGCTCTGGAAGTGGTTGATCAGGGGGTATTTCAGCCCCAAGTGTCTGTTTCCAGCATTGATTAGTTCAAACCAGGGCTTCCATACCTTTAACAGTGAAGTTTCAGGGAGTTCCTGGCTCTGTATTGATTCTTTCCTCTTAGTCTGTAGTTTTGTAGGTGTTAATTGTTGCTCATTAACTTGTTTATCCAGACTAGCTACTGTGTTACACAATCAACCATGATTCATTCAGGGACCCGCTCCATACAGAGATTCCTGGCCTTCCTAACATTGTTACGTGGTACAACTTACTTTTAAACTTAAAGCACATTTGTAAAAGCATCTACAAGCTCTATTTTCACTACAAGTACACCTTATATAAAAACAATAGTAATATAATAAAAGAAAAAGAGAGAGGAAGGATGAAACAGTAGAAAAGAGAAAGCATCCCCAAAAGGGGGCAAGTACTGCAAAAGGGGCTTTTGCCATATGGAGGAGCTTCACATTTGAGGTGGGGGCAGGCAAAACGGTTTCTTCCTACACTTAGACCATACTAAGGCCACTTAATATGTGAGCTTCTGCATGTAAAATCTCATTACTTGTGCTAAGTACCCTCTAAGCATCTCAAATTTATGCTATTTCAGGAGACAGTTAACTCTAAACTGTGCTACCTAGCTTGTGTTAGGGTAACTTCAATCTGTTCCATAGAGATGAAACAAGAAATTTGCAGTCTTCCAACATCCCAGGATGCATGACTCCCAGTCCCCCATCTCCTCCACTCACAGCAAGGATATTTCCCATGAGTCCTAGCTCCTAGCCACACCCTTGCTTGCCAGGCATCTAGTGGCAAGTCAGAGCTGTGCAGGCAAGAAACAGTATTAACTCTTAATGAGCTGCTGTTCACAGCACATTCTAATTTTAACACAGCTTCACATTCCACAAATTTAGTTTGCTTTAAGCATAACTTGTAACTTCAGCCTCACAGACTGAACAACTTTAATTATTTCCCTTCCTTGTCAGAAGAGCATGTTAACTCAATGTTGGTTTTTACAATTGTATGTACTTTGTATGCCAGTATCGTAAGTGCCTTCATACATTTCAAATAGATTCAACACTTCTCTAATTGATTCCACACAAAAGGACATACCAGTCCATTCAACTCTGCCAGCATATTCCTTTGCCAGAGTTGAACACTTTTTCTCCTCTCATTAGCTATTTTTGGCACAGTGTATAAAGATCCCATTGGAATTGAGATTTGGGAAGCACATAATCTTTGTAAGTGTGTTGAAAGAAATCAGGGGTAGTGAGAGCCACAAATAGAATGGCAGGGTATTAATCCAGACTGCCTAAATACATTCTGAGATAGAATAGATTGAAACATATAGCTATGGATTGCTGTTCCTACCTACAGCAGTAATATCTATAGACAAAGGTTAGGTACAGATATTCTAAAAGCCTGAGGTGAAATCAATCTAAGTTATGCATTTTTCTGTGAGCAGCATAGTTTAGATGGGTAGCAAATGAAACACACATTCACCCTTTGGTGGGGTGGGGGGAAGGGAAGGTAAATCTTAGACCAGGTTTTGCCATTTTTAAATCAGCCTATGCATGCCAAACTTCTGTTCTGTTATGGGTATAGACCAGTTCTGTGTGCCAAACTTCTGTTGTGTTACAGATATAGACCAGTTTCTGATCATTTATACCACTAAAAGTGTAAGGTCTGTATCTGGCCAAAGACAGAAAGGGTTTATAGAAACATACTTTTTAAACACTTTAAAAGGGGAGGGGGACCTTCTGCATTGAGTGAGCATCAACTGTGCGATCCTGCAGCGGCACATTTGCTAAATCGACCAAACTTTTGATGCATAATGAAACAGCATTGAAATTATAATAATAATTTTGCTACACTTGTATCACTACAGAACCATGAAAATGTATCAGTTGGATCATAACAAATTCTACCACAATCCTCTGATATTCATAGAATACTTAGATCTATCTACACCCAAAGATGAATGAAGCAGAATATTTACAAAAACAAAGGAAAAAAAAGAAGAAAAATGGAAATGGGAAATAAGTTAAATACTGTAACTGACTTACACTGCTTCCAGTTTTTGAAACCACCTCTTTGAAGCAGTACAGGTGCTTGAGGTTACTAGTACCAAGGCTATTAAGTTTATTATTTACATAGCCTCTGTGTAGCCCTTCAAGAAAAAAGTCAGGCAGAGCTCCACTCCCAAGTGAAGCTTCTAAGTATTAACATAATATAAATAAAAACACAAGGGAGTCCATACCCCATAAAAAAAATAATCTGGTTGTAGTAGATTGTTGTCACTGGTAGTTTATTTAAGACTATTATTTTCTAGTTATGTGGGCATGTCTACGTGAGATGTTTACTGCAGACCTGCCTAATTAGTTCCACAGTAAACATCTCAGCATCTACACGTGTGCCCCTATTAGTCCACAGGAAAATAATACAATGCACAGCAGTGTAGTACATGTATTATCCTACTGGGATTTTTTTTAGTGTGCAGCAATGCACGTGCAGATGCTGACCTGGATGTCTGGGGCATGAGGGTGCTTCACTGTGGGGGATGTCTACGAGTTAGCCACACATTGACGCACTCTCATGCCCCAGCCAGCCCTCCCCCAGCATGTTGAGCCAGGCATAAGCAGCCCTGGGCTGGCAGGCTGACCCCCGAACCCTCCTGCCACCCAGAGGTGTTCTGCTTTGGCTCAACATGCTACAGTCTGGGGCACACGTTCAAATAGCACACCTGGAAGCAATAAACTCCCACATAACATGTACCGGAGTGTATTGCTTTGAATTAATTGCATGTGTAGACACGCCCAGTATGGCACTGATTTCTTATGAATATTTTTTCTATAACTTTGATGGCTTTCTCATGATGCACCAAGATTTTCTCTCCTTGAAGAGAAAAGAGAATAGATATTCTGAACACAAGACGATGAGAAAGTGGTTTCCCTAGCAACAATAACCTGTGAAACTTGTTAACCATTTTCCCTCTGCAATCATGTGGATTTTTAGTGGTTCGATTCAGTGCATGTGATGGGCTTGAATCAGCAGATAATCTAGTTTAAAGAGAATATGAATTTGATTTTGGGTGATTTTAGCATGTTTCTCTGTGGTCCAATTTGTTATTACAGGGGTTTTCATGGTAAAATCATTTTTCGGAATGAATGGGTGCTTTTTACATAAAACTTTTTGAGTAAAAGATTCCTAGATGTGAAAAATAAATCATTCTGAAGGATTAAATATGAACTCTATGGGCATGTCCACACATGCAGGTACGTGCGCTTGCAGCAGCTCAAATAAAAGGGGTGCAAATTTGAGCAGGGGCTTTTTGCCTCAGTGCATGTGCCCGGACATACACTTTGGTGTGGTGCAAGTTGTGCCACTTGGGGCAAAATAACCCTGCCTGGCTCCTCCTGGATCTGCAGCCAGGGGGAGCTAAAGCCTGGGGCCAGCACAGGTGCTGGCCCCAGCAGTATAAAAAGCTGCCCTGTCCTGGCCCCATCAGTACAAAAAGCTGCCCTGGCAAGTAGCCAGGACTACTTGGTTTCAGGAGCTTCTGGGACTTGGGCAATTGGTACCTGGGGACACTACCCCTTGTGCCAGCTGGACTGCTGGAGCAGCCCTGAGAGTTCTCTGCACCCTCTACCCACTGCAGCAGTCTAGCAGTGGGGGCTGCTGCCTGGTTGTGATCTGCTGTGCACCTGCCAGACCTGGTTGGGGACTGCACAGCCAAGAGAGGCATCTGCCCCTCTGGGCCAGCTGCCAGTGGGCTATGGCTGCAGAGATGACCTTTGTGAGGCACTACTGCCACGTGTGCCCCTGCCTGGCCATCTGGGCAGCTATTGCCTGGAAGTTGTTCTCAGTGTGGTGGCCTGCTTTGAACTGTCAAAGCATGTCCTCCTGGCCCCAATTGGCCAGGAGATCAGCCACCTCCAGCTAGGTCCAAGGTGCCAGCTCTGAGCAGGCTCCTGTGCTTGGGTCCTGCCACTGGCCTCCCTAACAGGAATTCTGGCGTTCCCTATTTGAAACCTGAAAAATCCCTGACAAAAAAAATCCCAAAGTCACTCTGTAAAATACCCCCAAATCCATGTTCCTCCAGAATTAAAACAGAAGACCATTATGTAGAGAGAGAAAGAGAGGGAGAGAGTGGTCAGTTGGGCAATGTTTTATTGCTATATCTACAGTGTTAAAGCAATGTGGAAGGCTACCAGTGTCTCTATCATCATAATAAAATGATTTCTAAATACCTATATGTTTTGCTGCTTGCCTTTGGTTTTCTTACCATAGAGCAGTAAGAGCTCCCCCTGACCCCTTCACTAACCAGGATGTGCAGACAGTTGCCCCTGCAGCCACAGCTCCTGCCAGCATGTCTCATCCTGTTTAGAAGCTGGGCACTCAGGGTGTGTGCTGGAGGGATGTGGGGTTTGCAGAAGCGGTGTGGGAAGAGGGGTGGGGGGATGTGAATGGCTGTAGAGGAACGGGGGGACCGTGGAGTGTGTGAGTAGGTGTGGGTGGATTGTGGGGGCACTGCTCAGGAAGGTGTGGGTTCCTGGGCCCCCGCAAGGTGCAGCCTCCCCACACAGCTCACAGACTGCTCCCCCACAGGAGCTACAGCCGCCCCCCCAACAGGGGCCACACCCCACAGGGGCTACCACTCCCCCTGCAGGGCCCATGTGCCCCACCCCCACTTGCTCCCCCAGTTCCCCAGATTTCTGCCTCGCCCAGCCCCACCCCCACCAGCTCCTGCAACCCCCCAATGACTGTCCCACCTGGCCCCTGGCCCCAGCCTCCTGACACTTAAAATAAATAAATAAATAAATAAATAAATAAATAAAATAGCCCCACACTCACTGGCAGTAGCAGCTGGCATCAGGATCACTGGGGCCTCATAACAGAGCCCCCATGCACAGCACGGGCCAGCAGGGACCAATCCCGGCTGCCTGGCTCCCGCACTGCCTCTGCCCCATCATGTGGGTGCGGCCCGGATCAGCCTGAGTGGTGGTGGGCCCAGGGTGACAGCCACAAAGGCCCCAGATGCCCAACAGCATGTGGAACCATGCGGTGCTCTGCTCACCCGGGCTGCACCTGCGTGATGGGGCAGTTGTAGTGTGAGTGCCAAATGGCATTGGCCAGTCCCCACTGCCCTCTGCTGTGTAGGGGGGGGCGGGGGGCTCTGCCATGAGGCCCCAGTGACCCCTAGGCTGCTGCTAGTTCTGATGAGTGCGGGGCTTTTTTCTTTTTATTGCAGGATGCTGGGGCTGGGTAGGGCCATAGTGGGGGAGCTCGGGGGTGCAGGTGGGGGCTGGGGCTGGGTGGGGCAGCTATTGAGGGGACTTTGGGAGTGGCCAGGGAATGGGGCCATGTGAGGCAGTGATCTGGGGTGCTGGGGAGCGGGTGGGAGATGGGGCCATCAGGGGTCCCCCCATGGTCAGCCCCCGCCCCGCCCCCTACATACTGGCATGGAGCCCAGGTCCAGCTCCCTCCAGCTGGCATGCTGCCTGCCCTGCATGGGCAGGCAGCGTGCTTCAGCACCGGGGCAAGGGCCAACCATAGAGACACTCTGGCTAGCTACCAGAGCATCTCTGTGGAGGACCTGAGCCTCTAGTTGCTTTTTTCCCAGTAGCTTTTTTCCTGCCCTGCTTTTTTCCCCTGGGGTATTTTTTGACCCCTGGATATCCAGGGGCCTAATTTTGCCCCTGCACTGCAAATTTGCAGCACAGGGATTTTTTTTTTTGTTCCTGCACATGCCTCTTACAGCATCTCAAAGGGCTTTGAGATGTTGCAAGATGCATGTGTGCGCTTGTCTGGATGCGCTCAATAGGTTTCCACAAGTGTGCAGGCATCTTGCCCACTTGGAGGATCTTGCAAGATAGGTATGCAAGGTTTTCCATATCAAATGGGAAATAAGATTGCAATAGCTCTGTAGGATTAGAACCATAATAATATATTCCTTTCTCCAATCTTCTCAGAGGGGAGAAGCAAATGTCAATTCTTTCATCCTTAGGAGGAGATGCTCTGCACCTGCACACAAAAAGCAAGCCACTTTTATCCTTCATGCCCTATATTTCTTATTCATTTTAAGAATAAAATGTGCAGTGCCAAGCACAACAAGGGATCACGATCCCATTTTATAGGTCTTAAGAGACCTGCTACACCTGCTGTTGGGACTGGAAGCTTAGGCATGAAAAGAAAGGGCTCGTTTTGTACTGCATACGATAGCAGTCTCCTTTACTACAAAGAACTCCCAGATTTTCTTCGGCATCAAAAAAATTTAAAATCCTTGCAACCAATGCAAAAAAGATTGTCCATGGTAAAAACATTGGTACCAATCCTACTGTAAAGATGTAGGACCCTTGAAAGGGGAATATTACCCAAAAATATGTTTAATGAATGGATATGTAATAGATAATATGTGTGCACTTTATTGCCTAATAATAATTTCCGTAATTTTGATCTTCAGGAGATCTGGTCAGAATATGAGATAAAAACTCAAAATTTGTTTCTGAATTTTCTGTCAACATTTTAATATTAGGCCCCTGCGACACATTGCACTTAAAATGTGATTAACCAGTTAATCACATCTTAAGTTTTAACCTGGCATTACGTTAAATGATGTCATAAAACAAGGAATAAGTGACAAAGTATTCTACAGAAAATGTGTAATAACTTTGTAGCTGGTTCCTATGACAACATTAATTGAACATCTGGTAGGTATCCCTGTAGCTGGGAGCCCACTCAGCCTATTGGGCTCCCAGCTGTGGTGGGGCACCATATGATCTTGCTCCCCTAAACCACATCAGCTGTGGTCTCTCAGCCATGGGAGTGCATGGTCTGCCCCTGCAGCTAGGAGTCCCATGAGCTTAGGGAGCTCCCAGCCATGGAATCTTTCTCCTTGCCAGTGCAGTGGGGGCCCAGGATCTGATGTTCAATCCCACAATCATGGCTCCTGCCATGCACTTATGGCATGACACGAGGTGCGATTGTGTGTATCGTGCATCAGATCCTATCACACCTTTGCCTGCACGTCTGCCAGGGGCTTTAGTTACTTTGTATTTTCTAAGGAGATGGACCCTGAAAGCACAGAAGATTCATATAAATTATCCCACAAAACTGAGGTGAGAAAAGGAGCATCCTCTACTTCCACTCTTTCTCCTATCCCAAGTGTTCTTGTAGTGCATTTCAACCTTCCATCTAACATGATCCCTCTTAACTGCACAACCCGACAACTAAGTTTTTCTTTGTTGACTAGGATTACACACTATTTCTGGAAAAATATAGCTGAGCATGGGTTCAGCTCTGCATCACTACAGTCTCACACTGCCTAACACCCCATCAATCAGCCATCCTCCCTACCCAGCTTTCAGTGACTACTGCCAAAATCTCTGAACAAACAATTTTCTAAGTGTTGTTTACCAAAAAACTAACCAGGTACATAATGCTTAGGTTGTATTCTCATATCAATGGCAAATTTCAAAGACAATTTTTATTATCGCAGAGTTTGTACCCTCCTAAGTCTACTGAGAGACTAGTTGTACCTACAGCAAAACTAAAAGATGTCCCCAGCCAGGTTTTCTCCTATGATACTCTTTTCTCATGAACTTTCATAATCCTCAAAAGAGACCATCAGGAGATAAACTATCCTTTATTAATGTGTTATAAAGCACTGAAACAGAAAAATATGTGCTATTTGAAAATGCATTTAATTGGAAAAGAAGAAAATTAATATTTTATCAGCCTTTCAGCTGTTGTTACAATCTTTAGACATGTCCTAAGCATTGTACATTTCTCTTGATTCCTCCCTGAACAGGAAGATAGCCTAATGAAACATCCCTTTTGTGAAAATAAGGGCTTATAATGTCATGTATTCTGTCCTGTGTTACCCTGGTTGGATTTCAGTGCTGTGTGTGTTGAAAACTGGAGGAAGTGAGGAGCCATAAGGCCTGTTACCTGCCCATCCACTAACCCTTCTTAAAGGGACTTGTTCTGTCACCCTTCCCAGAGTGAGCGAGATCCTGTGTTCTCCTGAGTGAAGGAGGAAGTGTTATGTAGGAGAAAGTATTCATCATGGTGTTAACTGGGTTAACCAAAATTTTGAAGACTGAGCCATGCTCTGTTTTTCTCCCCACTTCTTGTTCAATTTGTAGGAGTTTTCCCTACGCTCAGTAGTGATGCATTTAAATAACACCGGTCCCCGCACTTCAGTTCTGTGAGTAGATTATTAATTTTATTGTGCTGAGTGCCCAGTCTAATTCTATGATGTAGCCTCAGTTCTCATCAGAACACCTTAAAAATCCTCAGACTTTGTTTCATGTTTTTCAACTTCTAATTTTCTTTCTGAGGGAAACAAATACATCCCTGCAGTAAACAAGTCCCACAGGCACTCATTGTTAGATAGTAAAACAAGTAGGACAACAGATGCTGGATTCAATTTTTTTTCCCACAGAATAATAAATTCCTTGGATGTTTCTAAAAAGTGTGTTTTGTGCAGATCACTAAATAATTCATTATCAAAATCTGTCTGTTTTACATATTGTGCATAAAATGCCATAAAGGACTGAAATAAATAGCTTTAATGTGTTGTTAAGTGAGGGTTGGGGCATCACCTAAGTGACTTGGGGGTGTAAGCCACCTTGAAAGTCCTTAGAAAAGTCTAAATATTCCATCCTAGTTGTTTAAAACATATCTAAATATAAGAAAAAAATTGGCTCACAACTTAATGCTTCATACTGTCCAATCAACCTTAGGAATGGTTCAGATTTCTAGTCAGTGAAAAAGTGCAATTTTCTTCAATAAATTTTACAAAGAAATCCTTGAACCATAAGTATGCCAAGTTTATTTTATCTCTGATGTTTTAATATAATTATGCATATCCTGGTGACATTCTCCTTTAAATAATAATTTTTAAAAAACGTATTACCTGCTAGACTTTACAATTTGAATGAATTTCCTTAACCTTTATAACTTTATCCATGGATTTCTTCTTCTTTTTTTCCTTCCTAGATTTCATCTATGCTGTTATTCAGTGGTTGTGCAGACAAAGGCGCATTTCCACCAGCATCCACAGTGGCAATATAATAATCTGATCAAAATTTATGTAGCATAACCTGCTCTACTAAACTCACTCTACTTTTTAGTCAGATCTGACTTCTGCACAGCTCTTTCTGTAAAAGAGAAAAATAATTAGAACAACCCAAGAACTATAAAGAATGAATAGTTGATTAACTCAATTATTACTGAAATTGAGATATAGTTTACACTTGGGATATACTTTAAGACTGATACTTTTAAAAAAGTCAGCATTAGAAACTAGCCACAGAATCAGTAAGAGCAGAGAAATGTCAACCCATATATTTTTATAGGGCACCCCATATTCAAGCAATGTTAATGACAAAGGTATAGATTCAACGCAGGAATTCCTGAGTGAATTATTTTGCTCTGTATTGTACTGATTAGATGACAATAATGGTCTCTGTGACTTTCAGTACATGAGTCTGTGAACTGGCGTGGAATAATTGACCAGTAGATTAAAGTGGGCTGTTTTTTTAATCACTTGTCCCAAACTTTCATCATGATAAAAATTAATACGAGTCCCATGGGGCCACTGTATAAATCCCAGTGGAGAAAAAGTAGTGGGCAGATTTCAGGTGAAGGAGTCAAAGGATAACATTGATAGCATAAGTTCCCATACACTGTGTGTTGGTGTATATTCAGTACACACACGTGCACACACACTGTACACTTCACACCCATGATGTTGGTTTATCAGATGGATTTTTTTAAAGTTTCCTGCTTTAACAGTGGTATTAGAAAACACTCAGAAGCTGCTAAAACTAACTGAACTTGATCATCCAGGGACAAGAACAATGTAATTCTGCAATTTTGTGTAACAGGCTGTCAAGCTTGTTAAACAATAAGTTCAACACAAGAGTTTTCCTGAGAAAAGGGGAAAAATGGGCTGATCTATTAGTTCTGAAAGTTTGCTTGTTTATGTCTGGTTTCAAGGGGATTTTTGAAGATGACAACATTTCTCACCAATGTAGATGGTACGCCTTAGACAACCACTGGAAGATGAATGTACTATAGTTCCTTGAACCCTGGTTATGGTTTTATATTTGTCTGCAGATGCCACAGGAGACGTCACATTTTCTATAGTGAACTCCCATTGGCCGTGTAGAGAAAAACAGTATTTAATATCTTTTATTTACGTTATGATTGGCTTTTTCTTTCTTTCCGTGTATATATGTGCAGGTTCTAGTTGTACCAAGATCTGATCATGTGCTAATTTTCCTTAGTGGTAGTTTTGTTTGTTTATAATCTGAGTTCTATAGCCATTGTTTTTTGGACTTGTGTGTTTGTTTTACTAGTTCAGTAACAAGTCTTTGTATCATGGAGGGTTTCATATTTTCTTGCATGGCCCCAAGTGGAGAATGTAGAAGAAAATATTTTTCCAGTCATAGTTAACAGTGATAGAGTAAGTCCTCCTGGGGACATGGAGGCTAGGTACAGACATTACACCTATCACTCTTTGAGCGCAGAGAAAGTGCTCTAAAGCCATAACTAGGTAGACGTTCACAGCTCTTAGAGAGCTTTAAAAATGGTGGATCACACTTTAAGTTAACCCTCAATGGGATCTGGCACAGATGTTTGATGAAGTGCTCTAGTAGGAAGTGCTTTAGTCTAATACCTCATCCATTGACGATTAATTTAGAGTGCAATCATTGGCAGCCCAGGTGGTGTTGTACAGGACTGCACTCTAGCCTCAGCCAGAGCTTATTTGCTCTGGCCAAACTCTGGGCCACCCCTACCCTCTGGGCTGTCACTAACCTTAGTGACAGCCTCTGATCCCAGTCCCACCTCCTCCCTCTCACTACATTTAAGCCACAGCCAGCAGGGTGGGGGGAGGTGTTTTTTTCTTCCCACAGCCACCCTGGCCCTGCAGTATGCCTCAGTCCAGCTGGGGGTGTTTCACGGGAAGGGGTCCAGAGTCTCCCCCCCTCCAGCAGCCATAGTTCCATGGTGAATACTGCCTGGCTGGGGCTGCTGCAGGGACACAGAGCCCAGTCTCCTTTCCCCTCCAGTCCCCCCAGGCTGGCAAAGAGGCTTCCTATCCAGGGGAGGCTATGGGGCAAGGGGTCTGGGGTCTTTCCCTGTGCAGCAGCCCCAGCCCCAGCATGTCACTGCCAGGCTCTGGCGAGATGCAGGAACTCAGAGCTTAGACTCCTTTCTCCTGCAGCCCCACCTGGCTGGCCAGGATTGCTGCCCAGATGGAGGGGCCATGGGGGAAGGAGTCTGGGGTCTCTCTCCTCACAGCATCCCCAGCCCCATGGTGCACCATTGCCTCACTGGGGAGCTGCGTTGGAAGGGGACTGGGGTCTCTACCCTGCAGATCTGCTGACAATTGCCAGCTGGTGGGGGGGGCAGGGGGCTGAGGAGAAGGGCCACTCTGGAAGCCTTCTGGGAGGCATGCAGGAACTCCCCCGGTGGCCAGTGTGGGCAGGCTCAAATTCCCCCCCACTGAACAGGTGGGACACTTCTCATAGGGGGAAGCTTCTGCGGGATTCCTCTTCTCATAGGGAAGCTAACGGGCTGTGGAGTGGATGCCTACACAGTCAGGTGGGTGGCTAACAGGCTTAGAGACCACACCCAGAGAGTGGTGGTGGAGGGGTCATTCTCAGCCTGGAAGGAGGTGGGCAGTGGGGTCCTGCAGGGTTCGGTCCTTGGACTGGTGTTGTTTAATATCTTCATCAGTGATTTGGATGAAGGTTTGGTGAGCACCCTCTCCAAGTTCACGGATGATACCAAGTTATGGGGCAAAGTTAATTCACCAGAGGGCAGGGAGCAGATACAGGATGACCTGGACAGATTGGATCAATGTGTGGAACAAAATAGGGTGCAATTCAACAAAGATAAATATAAGATACTCCATCTAGGAAGGATGAATCCCCAGCAGACCTACAGGTGGGGGGATGTCCTCCTCAGCAGCTCAGAGGCTGAGAGAGATCTTGGAGTCATAGTTCAGGGAGGTGATGCTCCCCCTCTATGTGGCATTACTCAGGCCGCAGTTGGAGTATTGTGTCCAGTTTTGGATGCCGCACTTCAAGAGGGACATGGAAAATCTGGAGAGGGTTCAGAGAAGGGCCACTCTCATGATTAGTAGTCTCTGTGAAAGACCCTATGAGGAGAGTAAGGGTGGCCAGAGTCTTGAACAGGGTTTCAAGAGAGGTGGTACTATCACTTAACTTGGAGGTCTTCAAGAAGAGGCTTGATAGTCACCTGGCTGGGGTCATCTCCTTGGTCCTCCTTCCTGCTAGGGGCAGGGGGTCAGACATGATGATCCATTGGGTCCCTTCTGACTCCATAATCTATGAATCTATGGATCTATGAAAAACAGCTAATGTCTGTTCAGTTTGCTCATGCTCTTATCGTGCTTTAAGCGAAGTGCGATATTTCTGCCAGGGGGGTTTTGAACATCTGTACTTAGCTAGTGTCCAGGAAGTGTGGCACCAATAAGTTCTTGTTGCCAGCTACCTTCCAAACTATAGCATTGGATGCCACACTTCAATTATACTGTGTTTCCAGGAGGACTTTATCACACAAGGATATGCCCCATACCTGTGCAAGGGCAGTAGCAAGACTCTTGTTTCCTTATTGTAAGTAGTTCTTTCCTTACAGTTCTGCAAATAAAAGTATTGTTCCATATCACAAGCTTCATTAAAATACTACAAGCAGTTCACTTTCTACTTCATGCATAAGCTACGGTCCTCAGCCAGCAGTTATGTCTGTGAGAGGGTTAACAGGACTACCATCTTGACAACTAAATAGCATGCAAAGTTTCTTAAGGGGTGCTTCTTTTCCCCTGAAGAAAACCGCTTCTCTGCTTAAAACCTGCACTCCAATTTGTCAGGGGGAGGGCTGATTTTTTAGGGAAAGGGGCATGTTGCAATGTGAAAAATATGGTATTTCTTACCTTATCAGAAATACAGTAATATTAGAGTTGATTAGGTTGTATTTCTATTTTCTTCCTCCTCCTCTTCTATTTTTTTATTTAAAATAGATTGATTATGTCAAAGCCTCTTTTCAGGTTCAGGTCAAGGTCACAAGTTAGAAATGAAAAGTAAGGCATGTTTGGACAGTTATGATTGGATAAGAGCAGGTCAGAATATTTTTGACAGTTTTTTTCTGGTAAGAGAACATTGATTTGTCAGGTCTAGAGTAGACCTTCTAGTCAAAACCAGAGAAAGAGAGAAATTGAGAGAGAATTCTGAAAGTGCTTTATTTCCTCCTGATTTAGAGAAAAAACAAATTTTTAAACTTTCATATTTTATGCCAGCTAAATATCTATTTTCTAGCTAGCCTCTTTGTGGTATTATTTTGAACTCACTTGTTAAGGTGACATTATTAACCCAAATGGTAGCCTGTTAAATAATTAGTTTCTTTCTTTTGTTCTTTCTCTGATTAAAAAGAATCCTAACTTCTATACCTCTATTTTTCTCTACTGTTGGCTTGTTTTTTCTCAATTTTTCATTTTGCAAAAATAGGTGTAATAATTATTAACAATTTAAGAAGCTTACTAGATATTTGGAAAGGGTTAAACTCTTTGCATTTTCAATTCTATTACCGTTCTTTAAAAATGAATCAAGTGATTTAATGAAATGTGAACAATAAGTTCACCTATGGGAATCATGGGCTGCAAAGACAAAAGATTTAACAATAATATTGTCTTTTCAAGCATTTAATAAATAATGAATGCCAACGTGACAGCAGAGAAGCATACACTAGATAAATTGGATAAATAGTTTTGCATTTTAATACTACCCATATGTGATCTGTCTCTTTATGACTAAGGAGATCTATCTGTCTCGTTAAGATACTTGGGGGGGGGGGGGGGGAGTTCCTGCATTCTACATTTTATTGCTTTATAAAATATTTTACAAACTTACTTTCTACCAGATCTGTTTCTGTTGCAATAATAAAACTGTAATAATAAAAATAACTTTGATCCTCCAGTCTCTCTGTCTATGGAATTCCCATCAGTTTCAAAGGGAATAATGTACAATGAGTCACTAAGGAATTGGGCCCACAGCAACCAAGTGTCATTGCACATTTGATTTTTTTTCTCTTATATTTTAAGTAAGTTCTTACACTACTGCTTTTTCACTGGGTTCAGCCATAATTAGCTCAGAGAGAGAAGTTATTCTGAGAACCCTGAAAGGCTTAACAGCAATAATGCTGATTTTTTTAGAAGAAAACTTTCTAAAAAAAATCTTTCTAAAATAACTTCTAATGCTAAGTTTGCATTTCTATATAGTTATGGGAAAAAAACAGAAAATACTGAATTATAAAACAGTGCTTTACTTTAACAAATCAGTAACAATCAACCAGTTCAAGCAGTGGTACAAGGGGATTCACAGAATGCCAGAATATACTTCAATTTAAAGACCATAATCTCAAAAAAAATATCCTTTTTTATATTATTTTATTCTCATTACTTTCGCTACTTAGACTATCAGTACCAAATTACCAAAATACCATGTATCTACATATATTTTTATTTTTTTAAATCACATTAATTTTACATTTTAAGACATGTATGCCATGTTGAAGAGTCTTGACATGTTTCCCTCTCTTGTTCCACTCCTAACCCCTGCATATCAGTTCTGTACTTACTGTGTGTTGGAACATTTGCCCTACTTTTGGCTTGCATAATATTTGCCTAACAAATAAAATACTCTTGCCTTATTTACAGTTGCAAGCCTAGTCTGGCTTCCATTAACCTAGCTCCTTAGCTTCTTTAAAATCTATATCTGTAAGAAACTAATTCTTTTTCCTTAAAACTTTCTTAGGTCACAGTGGGGGAAAAGGTTACAGTCAGGCATTTCCTCATCATCCTTCTACACAGGTCATCATTTACCAAGCCAGTTACTTCTTAATAATCAAAAAATGATGGTTTTAGGGCAGGTTAACTTTTTTTCTCTTGTAGTGTACTTGCTTGTTTGTTTGCTTTAGACATAAGAACCCAGAAGCAAAATGGACTGGGATAAAGTATCGAAAAGCTGTTTTCTTTCTTTTTTTTTGTTTTTTCATTGCAGCATTCTAGCTCTCTATCATTTCCAGACAAGTACACCATAACAAAGAGGTCATTGCACACAGCTGTGCAAGACTGCCAGGCAACTAACATCTGGAAATGGAAGATTAGTCAAACTAGCTAAAGGTGTAGCAGGTTAGCAAATGGGAACCTAAAGCACAGGAAACAGCAGAAAAATAGAGCTCTTCACTGATAGAGCTTAGAAAGGAAGATTTTTGTGATGTGTTTGTACTGCTATTTAGTGTATATAGTGGCTTAGCTTTAAAGCAGGATAGTACTTGTATGCCTTGTGATTAAGGGGAAAATGCATTGTTGAACATAAGCTGCAATTAGGTAGCTTTATAGCTGATTTATCATCCTGATCCTAAAGGTTAAAAAAGGGTTCGTTTTGTTCATTATATAATTGTGTAGATTAAGAAAGGACCATTTAAATTTCTATGAGAGTGATTCTACAGCTTTCAGAGTCAAAGAACCAAAAGGGACTTGCTGAACGAAATGTTAAATCTTTCATAGCTTTTGTCTAGTTCAGGGTCAGGCTTAAATCTGTTTAATGATAGGAAAAAAAAATCTAAATGTCTAATACTTAAAAAGCTCTGCTTCTAGCATCAGCTGTCATCATCCTTGCCAAATCAAGTTTAATTGTTACTTCAGACTATAGTTTGGATAGGGTGGCAAAGGTGCATTCTGCTGTTGCCAAACATTTGAATAGCTTCTAGTCTAATTCCAGGTAGAGTCTTTGTACCAGATAAACTGAGGTATGAGGCAATATGTTATACCCAAACCAAGGAAGGGAGGACCACAGCATCTCAACCACTTGGAAGTGAAATAGGATAGTGAAGTCAGTAGTGTAGCCTTTGAGTCTAACAGATCACTTAATCATTAATGGTTAGTCAGATGTTAGAGAGAGCAGGCATATTGTCTCTTATCCAGGTCCTAGTCTTTAACAAGAATATGCAGGCTCCCACACTGCTTATTTCTAGATCTAATGAAAAGAAGAGAATTGAAAACCTTTATCAATATTGATGATATTGCTGTCTACTTGATCTCCATTTCTTCAGGAATTTAATAAAGATATTGAAGTGAATAAGCAATAATCTCTGAATGGTCCTATAGCTGAGAATAAGGAGAGCCACTGCTTCTCCTCAAAGGGGGGAAGATCATCTTCTAGATTTTTCTAAAAGAATAAGAGAAACCATTAAAAAGTAATTTTCTCTACCTCAGTTGGGTCTTGCAGCCATGACAGAAGCTCATGAACAGAAGTCAAGCTCAGGGATATCAAAAGTCATTGAAAGATCAAGCAGTATTAACACAAGTATCCATGGCCTACATCTATTGCCCTATAGTAGTTTGTCAGCTGCCATTAGTGCAGTGTCCAGGTCACTACATGGTCTGAAGCCTGCAACAGTGAAATTAAAGGGGAGGTTGGAAAACCTAGTAGTTTTCTGATCTGAGATTTGACTACAGTTTGGAGCTTATTGGTTACTGTTTGAGTGGGGCCTTAAAAATTCAACCAATAATCCACTGGTCATAGGCTTCTTGCATCCATGATGGGACGGGTGCAGCTTACAAGAAGTAACAGGAAGTGGACTGCTTTAGAATTTCTGATTGGGTCACTGGCTAAAACTGGCCCATGACTGAAGCACTGGATATCTTTCTGCTCCTATTTGTCTCTGCTATTGCTGTTTTTAATCTGCTCACATCTTCCTTCTATAGATGATCAGCAGCTCCAAATTGGCAGATGTTTTACAAGAAATATCTTGTACACTTTAAGAACATATTTTAGGAAGAGCTATTCTCTCATCTCATTCTCACAGCAAATTGAGTTTGTTGCTACCATAGACTTCATTCTTTCTGTTGCAACATATCATCTGACATTCTTCTCTTTCCCCCTCAATCATCCTATGTATGCCACATTCAGACACTGATTTTCATTTCATAGATTTCACAGGCATTAGGGCTGGAAGGGACCTCAGAAGATCATTGAGTCCAGCTCCCTGCCCCAATGGCAGGAAGTCAGCTGGGGTCATAGGATGACTTCCCTTTGACTGAATGTTGATGTACTGATAAAAGGTTTTGGATTGTCCTAGCAGTCAGGTTTCCTGGCTCTTATGCCAGTATTATGACTAGGTCAACACATTGCTTTTGACACTCATACAACAGCTGGTAGTTTTTAAAGTAATACAGGAAGTCCTCAGATTTATGACAAAATTAGTTCCTGAAAACCGCCTCTTAAGTCGAAACGTCATAACTTGGAACCAATTTTCCCATAGGAACAATGTTATAAATGGGGGCTTGGTTCCTGAATCAAGGCCCGATGTCCTATTTTCATAAAAAATAAACTATAATTTTGTACTCAATCATTTATAGATGAGTAATACGCTACATTAATGTATTTATATTGTAAATAGCAATCATATTGATTTGGAAGGACTTCTTTGAGGTGACTTTGCTAGACTTTTAGAAGGGTTCTTGGCTGGAGTATTCTCAGGAGTCTTGGCTGCAGGTTTTTCTGGAGTCTTGTCTTTCTTAAAGAAAGTATCCAAGAAAGTTTGGACAGATGTTCTCTAGGGAGGTGGGCGATGCACCGAACTTTTTCACTGGCGTGGTGTCACATCGGATCAAGCATTGTAAAGCTGAACCTGACATCAGAAAGTCAAAACAGGGTATCAATTTATAAATGTCGTGCCATTCATTGTAACTCAAAACATCTTAAGTCAAGGACTGCCTGTATTTGGTTATATGCTTGCATGTGTATTTTAACATTTCTTGTTATCAATTTCATAAGTACTTTATTACATTCATTTATTAGAACACAATGATCAAGGTAATTATCTCTTACATATTTGCATGGCACTATTGAAATGAGTTAAACATTACAATAATTCACAAAACTGATTTGGAGAAAAATAATTTCCTAATTTTGTCTGTGGATATTGTTAGAGACCAAAATGTTCTTCTCCTCTCTGAACAGGAACTGCAGTTTTGTCCCAGTGCTCTATTCTGGCTGGTGAATACTTCTATGAATCTGCGTTGCCAACATCCGGAAATACAGTGAAGTATTCAGATGTTAATGAGTTTTCTCATTTTGGTGAAAATAAGACAAGGGTTAAGTACATCTACATGGAGAAATTGGTTTTAGATAAGTTAATACATTGGTTACACCAATTCTGGTGTTTTATAAATATGTACTTTTACCCTGGCCTTGTACAGACATTCCTGCTCTCCAAGGAGAAACCACAAGTGAACAAATGTTCAGGTATTTTCTCCATGAGTAAAAATGGCTGCTCCAGGAGACAAATAACCTGGGAACAACCAGGGTTAAATCACTGCCAGGAATGTGTTGCTCACTGATCTCTGCTGTAGACACTAAGACTTTTATCCAAAATTTATCAGAATCCTACTATTGATGTTAGAAGGTTTTGGAGTAGGGCCTAAAGGCTCCAAAAAATTGCACACAAAAAAATGTAGATGCTGCTTGTAAATGTAACCTGCATATGTGAATCAGGTTATTTGGAATTTTAATTCAAGTCTGAATCACAATCACAATCACCAGTTTTGTATATATGCACAATTAAAAAAAGAACTGTGGGTGCAGACTTAGGAGTCAGGTTAAGCATATTTGTCCTCTGGATAAAAAGTGAGGAAAGGAAAAAGAAATTTTGCATTTTGGTTACTTCACTATCATTTGATGGATCTGCTGTTCAGTAATACCCAATCCTTAATCTTCATATACATAGGTATTAAATCAGCATTTAAGAATACAGTATAACTCTCCATCAGAGATAAGCTACTGCATTTTACTGTAGTGATGAAATCAACCTTTTCAAAAAATCTGTTAAATAGCCCTTGACTAAACAAGGCTGTTTCAACTAAGAGAAATTTAATTTGTATGTGTGTTGGCAGAATCTCAATGTGATAGAGGTCTCCTTTAATTCAGTATCTCTTGGCAAAGAAATGCTCCTGAAAAATGAAAGATTAAATGTTTCTGATTTTATACACTATGCTTGAGAGAAAGAGAGACTGGTTATGCTTCAAAACAAACTAAACAGTTTAACAAGGTATTTCTTAATCTTATAGACTGCATTAGTTGAAGGGGTTTGCCACCTAGGAGTGTTGTCCTTGCTACAAAAGTTGACAGTGCAGATGCCTTTGAGCAACCGAGTCTGTCCGGCATGTGCATCAAGTATTTCTGTTGTTTACATTAGTTAGTGATGCCAATAGAGAAGCTGCTGGGAGATCTTCAGCTGATATCTGCATATGCAAAGGGACAAAAAAATGTGTGCAGGATGAGGGGGCTGAGCACACACATGCACACATGTGCATATGCACATGCACATGCGTGCCCCCACAGGCGGAAAAGTCTGTGGGGAAAGGGGTGAGAGGATAGGAAAGGGATCTACATGGGGTAGGGCGGGCTGCCACTGCAGGCTGGGGCTGTGGCAGTGCCAGGTTCTTCCTGGCAGAGGTAGCCAAGCTGCGCTCCTGTCTTCCTTAATAGTATAACTCTCAGATAACTAGAATTTTTAGATAACCAGCACCCCCCCTTAACCTACTTATGCCAGATAACAAAGCTTTTACTGTACTGTTTTTCCTAAAAGCAATGTTGTATATACATGTTAATTAATACAGTTTAAATTGCCTAATTCAGACTGCCCTAGTCTGCATTAATTTTAATCCTCATTCAGTGAGGATTAGTTAATCTGGACTGGAGTCAATCTTAATTCAGTCTACAGGCATCCACATATATGTAGTGACAGCTGTAGTCTGGATTAAACCTAGAAAAATATAAAGTCTATAAATGGCCTGAGAGTCTTAACATCAAAAATGGCTTAAAATGATATGATTCAGCTTTCTCTTCCTCTATGCATAGATTTTAAAATTATTAGATGTTCCAATTCAGTATAATATTACGTTAGCAGTTGCACACTGCTCTGGTCACATCACTATGGGAGAATCTTATTCACTCCAGCCTTTATTTTATACAAGGTGCTAGGCAATGGAATAGGAAATAACCATGAAAAAAACCTGTTTTAATATTCAATTTCCATATTTATTAGTAAGGATCTCTAGTATGTTTATGTATTTTAACACCTCCAGATATAGGGATTTTTTTAGTTTCTGTGGCATCCTTTGCTCATACTGAGATTTTCATCATAATCAACAAATCCTTACTTTAGACAGACAGGTTTATTCTCCTAAAGACAGTTATAATGAGGATAATGCAACAAAAGGAAAAGATTAATAAAGGAATGCTTGGATTAGAGTCAATGCAAGGGAAATAATGAATTTTCAATACCAATAACATTAGTTTCATTGCTTTCTGATCTGTCTACCTTTTGCTAGTTTGCCATTACAGTAATTTTTACTTCCTTTCTGTTTGTTTATATATTAAAATAGCTCATTATCATTGTCATTCTCACTAGTATAGTCTTATATCAATGGAGCTTACACAAGTGTTGAGAGATGATATCTTTTGATCCAAACCCTCCTCTAAAAATAGGATTTATGTTCCTTGTGTGCTAGAGCTGACTCTTGACATAGTTTAAATAGCATCTCTGGAAACTGATGGCAACGTAGGGAAACTGTAAACAGAAGGTATTTTTTGTTGTTCGTCTCAAAGAAATGACAGTGTTCCACTATGGAAGAAGCAGTAAATTAAAAAAGAAATGGCAGGACCTAACCTACCTATAATATAAGGATTTAATAGCCCTTGCTCTGCTTCATCCTTTATCATAAGAATGTAGGTATAGATTTTCTGTTCTAATTCTTTGCACAAAAAAATCCACAAAACAAAAAAAAAAGGCCATGTTTTTCTTGCCAGCCTTGAATGTTTCACCCTTTCCCTTTTTGTTTTTCTCAATCAAATTACTTGTTGGCGTTTCTTTTTTTTTTTTTTTTTCTAAATATGCACTATATTAAGGAACATCCATAAACACATTTAAATTTAGTGAGGAATTCATAGTTTCATACATTGTTAGGGGCTGAAAGAGACCTTGCAGATCATTGGATCCAGCCCCCCTTTTCTAGGCAGGAAGACAACTGGGGTTAGGTGACCTCAGCAAGGTGACTGTCCAGTCTCCTCTTGAAAACCTCCAGGGTCTGGAGGGAGTATATTCGTCTGTTTTTAGATAACAAGTTAAGAGGCTGTGACGTGGATGACTACACAGTCCGGTGGGTGGCGAATTGGCTGGAGGGCCGCACCCAGAGAGTCGTGGTGGATGGGTCGGTCGCGACCTGGAAGGGTGTGGGCAGTGGGGTCCCGCAGGGTTTGGTCCTTGGACCCATACTCTTTAATGTCTTCATCAGTGACTTGGACGAGGGAGTCAAATGTACTCTATCCAAGTTTGCAGATGACACAAAGCTATGGGGAGAAGTGGACACGCCGGAGGGCAGGGAACAGCTGCAGGCAGACCTGGATAGGTTGGACAAGTGGGCAGAAAACAACAGAATGCAGTTCAACAAGGAGAAATGCAAAGTGCTGCACCTAGGGAGGAAAAATGTCCAGCACACCTACAGCCTAGGGAATGACCTGCTGGGTGGCACAGAGGTGGAAAGGGATCTTGGAGTCCTAGTGGACTCCAAGATGAACATGAGTCAGCAGTGTGATGAAGCCATCAAAAAAGCCAATGGCACTTTATCGTGCATCAGCAGATGCATGACGAATAGGTCCAAGGAGGTGATACTTCCCCTCTATCGGGCACTGGTCAGACTGCAGTTGGAGTACTGCGTGCAATTCTGGGCGCCACACTTCAAGAAGGATGCGGATAACCTGGAGAGGGTCCAGAGAAGGGCAACTCGTATGGTCAAGGGCCTGCAGACCAAGCCTTACGAGGAGAGACTAGAGAAACTGGACCTTTTCAGCCTCCACAAGAGAAGGTTGAGAGGCTACCTTGTGGCTGCCTATAAGTTCATCACGGGGGAAACAGAAGGGAATTGGTGAGGTTTTATTCACCAAGGCACCCCCAGGGGTTACAAGAAATAATGGCCACAAGCTAGCAGAGAGCAGATTTAGATTGGACATTAGGAAGAACTTCTTCACAGTTTGAGTGGCCAAGGTCTGGAACGGGCTCCCAAGGGAGGTGGTGCTCTCCCCTACCCTGGGGGTCTTCAAGAGGAGGTTAGATGAGTATCTAGCTGGGGTCATCTAGACTCAGCACTCTTTCCTGCTTATGCAGGGGGTCGGACTCGATGATCTATTGAGGTCCCTTCCGACCCTAACATCTATGAATCTATGAGTCTGGTCACCCTGACTGTGAAGAAGTTTTTCCTGGTAGTAAGCCTGAAGCAGTCTTCCAGAAGTTTATATCCATAGGTCCTGGTCTTCCCCAGGGGTGCCCTAGTAAACATTTGTTCACCTAGCTCCTCAGATATAGAAGTAAACTGCTATCAAGTCCCCTCTCAACTGCCTCTTCTTTAGGCTGAAGAGACCCAAGTCCCTCAGTATTTCCTCGTATAGCTTGTTTTGCAAGTCCCTGATCATACGGGTGGCTCTTTGGACCCTCTCAAGTTTCTCCAAGTCCTTATTGTAGTGTGGTGCCCAGAACTGGACACAGTCCTCAACTGTGGTCTCACCAACACTGAGTACAGCAGGAGTATCACTTAGTTTTACATGAGATGCATCGGTTGATGCATGCCAGCGTGTTGTTTGCCCTGCTGGCCACCGCATTGCGCTGATGGCTCATGTTCATGCAGTGGTCAATCATTACCCCTAGGTCCCTTTCAGCCATGGTGCAGGTCTGGCTGTCACCTCCAAGCCTGTATGTATATTGAGGGTTATTTGCCCCCAGAAAGAGTACCTTATATTTGGAAGTGTTAAACTTCTTCTGGTTCCAGTCTGCCCAACCTTTGAGCCTGTCCAGCTCTGCCTGTATCAGCAACCTATCTTCTGTTGTGGCCACACTGGCCCGTAACTTGGTGTCATCTGCAAGCTTTTCACTCCCCCATCCAAATCATTGATAAAGATGTTGAAAAGCACCGGTCCAAGCTCAGACCCCTGAGGGACACCACTAGCCACTATGTGCCAGGGCAACACAGATCCATTCATGAGAACTCTCTGGATCCTACCCTGTAGCCAGTTTCCCACCAGTTGAGCAGCTGAGCCCATAATCTTCCAGTTTTCCCACAAAGATATCATGAGATACTAGATCAAAAGACTTTTGGAAGTGTAGGTATATAACAGCTACCTTGTCTCCCTTCTCCAGGTGGCAAGAGACCGGGTCATAGAAGGAGATGAGATTGGTAAGACAAGACCTACCCATGAGAAAGCCATGCTGGCTATCATTCAGAATCTTACCTTCCATGAGCATATCACACATAGATTCTTTAATGAGCTTCTGCAGGATTTTCCCTGGGATAGAGGTTAGGCTGATTGGCCTATAGTAGCCTGGATCCTCCCTCTTCCCCTTCTTAAAGATGGGCACAATTTGGCTCTCTTCCAATCCTCAGGGATCTCCCTGGGGCACTATGAAGTCTGTAAGAGCTGTACCAGGGGCTCCACAATGACCTCAGCCAATTATTTGTCCTTCCATGCATAGGCAACACAAAGGGGGTGCACAGGGGTGCACATGCACTCCCGAGAGTGCTGGTGCCCCCCTGAGAGTGAGTTTTCTCAGCTTAAGCAATGGGCAGGACAGGTAGGCATAGCGCTTGTGCCCCCATCCCCAAGAAGTGCTGCTGGAACTTCTGGGCTCAGTGTCCGGCCATGGGGTGACCTTTCTGCTATTGGCCACAGGGCCCCCCCCCTCCCCCACTGCCACCTATTTAAAGTCCCTCCTCAGCCTATCCTCACTGCTGATACCTACATCACTGCATGTGGGTGGTCACCAGGTCTCCCCAGCCTCAGGAGGCACGTGTCGCCTATGCTTCCATAACTTTAAAATCATTTGTAAAGTTATGTCACAGAAGATCCAATTATGCTCTACTGAAATCTTTGGTAGTTTTACCATTTATTTCACTGTGGCCTGGATTTCACCCTGGATCCTGTTAAGAATATGACTGATTAAAAAGAAACTAAATATAACAGGTGTTTATAGCAATGTAAACAGGCAGCATTGTGTTAAACACATTTTCTTAAAGATTCCTTCAGCAGTATGGACAAATAGAGTCTCTCTGACACCACCTTTGCAGAAATATTCAGAGAATAGAAACTTAAGAATCTCACTTGTCTTCACTTCTTACTTTTCCTAACAAATGTTCAGTTTTAGGAGGAAATTAACAGCTCTGCAACCATACATGACTTATTTATGTTGTTATGGTCTCCTTATGTAATCATTTCCAGGGCCAACCAAAATCTAAAGAATATTTTTGTCAAGTTGCAGCTGTCACTTTACAAACAATCCATGACATTTGGTGAAAGTTTAAATTAACATATGTTTTTACAGGCAACAAGGAAACATCTGGGAGATATGACAGCTGTTATACACAAATAATGTTATATTTTCTCTATTTACATTTATGTAGAAAGTTACTAGCTAAAGATGCAAACAAGTGCTTTTGTGCTCAGTATGTTATCATTAAAGCCAAACCCTGAAAACTGGGAGGCTATTTAGCAATTCTTGTAAAGTTCAGTTATGTCCTCTGTGGTGTTCAAACAGTCTATGATCTCCAGCAGCTTGGACTTCAGTAAATTTCTACAATCTAATAGTGGGCTTTTAATCATTTCAGTGCACTCCAGGGTGGTGACCTGAACTAGAGCTGGTGAATCGGAGATTGCTGTCCAAGTTTACGACAGGGTTTGCAAAAGAAGCCAACCCTTAAAAAATCCCATGTTGTTAATATCCCACAATACTTGAAACTTAATTTATCTGAAGGTTGTGAGTTTTGTCTTCAACTGAAGAGTTGAACAGAATGGAAATTACATATTTGTGGTAATTAAAATTGAATGTGCTTGACTGGAAGTTGGGGTGTTGGAACTTTAAAAAGAGCCCTTAAAAGGGCTTTGTCTAAAATGTGCTAACATATTGGGAATGGTGAAGAAATAAGCACAATCAGCATAGGAAAGCCTAGCACCTAATACTTCTACAGACTTGTGTTTACTAGTTATCAGCCATACTCCATTTTTTGCTGTTCTTTGTAATACCTTGAATTGGCATGTCAGATCTGTCACAACCCAAGGGTGTGATTTTGTTTGTGTGTGCTTCAGCACTGCTAAATTATTTCCCGCCACTCGGAGCTTTCTTTGCAGGGTGCATTTCTCAGTTGCAAAGAGAAATGCACGGTGCAAAGGAGTTCCCGCCACCTGCATGCAAATTTGTGCCCCACTATTGGCCAGTTCTAAATTATTCCCACATGGCGGCTAGTGATTGGCTTGCTAACCGTATAAGAGGCTTGAGCGGTTTCTGCCCAAGCTGGAGAACTCTGAGGAGAACCCCACAAGGAAGGACTCCACAACCATCTGGAGGAGGAGGGCTTCACATCTTGTGAAGAACTCTAAGCGTTGCGGAGCCTATTGGACCCAGTGCATACCTTAAGAAGGCTATGGGGGTCTGATCAACCTCTGGCCTCTCCCCGTCACCGAACGATCCCTCAACGAACCCCTTCCCTGTGGGCAAGTTCCACGGAGCCTAGCACACTTCGTGTGAGTGTATCCAGAGCTCTTCTCCGAGTTGTTTTCTTCAGTTGACACGACGGGCTCGCGTGTTTAGAGCCTTCAACCAGATTGGGCTAGAGGTTCGCGTGGAAGGAACTCTTGTCCGCTTTTCTTCTTTCCTGTCTGTAACTGCAACTCAAGCAAGTTTTCCTGCCTGCACCGCAACCATCTACGGTGTAAGTAAAATAATCTTTAATCAACCGCTAAGCGTCCGTGCCTAATTCTAGTCTGCCGGCCTGCATTCCCTAACCCGCATGCCAGGGATGCTGGCCACAGCTCACCGCACGCCCCCGAGGGCCTCGGACCGCTCCCGGCCCTCACAAGATCAAAGACAAATTTGGCACTTTTTCAGTTATAGTTCTTTAAATTATATATGGTGGAATTCATCCCTGAGATAACTCTACTGAATCTAAGGTCACTTTTGGGTGTTTTTTGCAGAATTGAACTCAATGCCACATCCAGATGAGCGCGGATGTTTAGTTCCCCAGGGCCAAGTAGCTGCGGTGTACCATGTGCTGCAGCTACTTGTCCTTGGGGAATGCCCATGTCACACGTGCTTTGATCCTCAGCAAGTTACCTCAGGGTAGTAGGGAGCGGTAGGGCCAGCACTGTGTGGGCTCCAGCAGCCTTACCTGGGGTCCTCCCAGGGCTGCAGCAGTGGTGATCATGCCAGGCAGAGCCTAGCTGGTAGCTGCAGCATAGCTCCACTTTTAGCCTGGCTTCACTTTTCAGTGACATGTGCTGCCTGCATGTGCACTGCTCTGTTTTTTTCCACAGGTTTTTTTGACCCCTGGATATCCAGGGGTCAAAAAAAATGGAGCAGCATACACACAGCATGTCCTTGCAGTGCAGAGAATACCTGACTGTGAGGTATTTGGTATTGCAGATGTGTTTGCAGTGCCACATACCGCACAGCCTCACTCATCTGGATGCTCCCAATCAGTTTAGTTGAACCATCAATGGACTGTCATGATTTCTGAAGTTAAACCTGCTGGCAGCATTTAAGGCGCCAACAGCTATAAGGATCATAATATATGATACAGTTTCATAAACGTTCCTTGTTACACAGAGATTCTGAATATTCCTATCCTTTTATTACTGAAGTAAATATATGTAGAAACGTTTGCAAGAAGAAGAGTAGACATTTCAAGATATCAGGTAATTTAGATGTGATTTTTAAGAAAACATAAATCACCATGATAAACACAAATTGTTCTTTTAAAGTAATAATGGCCTATTAGGTAAATACTCTGAGGGCCAATTCTACTTACCCCACCCACTGAGAAACCTAGGACTAGACTAGAAGTGATCTCCTGAGTTGTCAAGTCACAGGCTCTCACTGCTCCAATTAGAAGGCCCTTTCAGAAACCCTGCTCTGATAAGGAATAAACCATCCAAATTTAAGTTTAAATTTATTGGAGGCTATTTATACCCCTTTGCTAACCATAGATTTCAATGTAAATGTAATTAAATGAAAAAAAGACAACCATTTGTTTGAGGCTATTGTATACATTCCAAGAAAAAAAATTACCCCTCTCCCCACTTTTTCAGTTAGAGATTTTTCATCTTTTTACCTAATGCAAAATAGTTAATCAGTTAAAAAGTAAAGTGTTAATTATCTGGTTCAAGCAGATCAATTTCATGAGAGTGAATTAACGTTTAAAAGATACTCCTAATATGTTGTGCTTCCAACCCCTGACTTCAGTGAGCATTAGATCAGGACCATGGTTAATCAAAGTACTCATTATTTTTAGTTTGGTGTGCTACTCATGCAGTCATGAAAGAGGGGTTAAAAATAAGATATGCATGTCTCATTTTCCCAGTTCATATTTAGTTAATACAAAGCATCAAATTGTTTTTAATCTTTTTTTAACATTCCTTCATTTTGAAAGAAGTCACCCTACCTGGTATTGATATTGTAATTGAACCCCAAGGAAAAGATAACATTTGCAGTTTGTTGCAAAGCAGAGGGAAAAACCAAGGCTGCACCAGTTGTCCACTGTATTTTTCACTAGCAATAGGAGATAAGCACAGAGTTTATAAATATTTATCATAGAACTTTAACATCTAGGGGGAAAAAAAGACTTGACAACCCTGTTTACAAAAATAATGGTTTCTTTGTAAATCTAGATAGTAATTTATATACTGTAGATATAAAGACATATTTTGTAACTGCTTATGCTAAAGAAAATTTTCAGTAGGAATATACAGAGCATAAAACAAACAAAGGGATGAAAAAGGATCATCTTTTTATCATCAGCATACTCAGCATATTGCTTTAAAATAGCTCTGTAGTACAGATATGAGCTACATTAAGAGACCTATTTACTTTAGGCATTTTGCCAAGGATTAGCAATAATGTCATTTACAGTTTATTAATACTGAATAAAGTGAAATTATATTCAGTTTTTGCATCTGGAGAACATGGTTTACACAAAGGTTAGACAATTAAAAAAGGCTGACCAAGTTCCATAAAATGTAGAAGTTGAGACTTGTGACCCAGAGAACCACAGTAACAGTAGTAAGAGAGGATTTAATTGAAAGGAATTTGATATGAAATGTTTATCCTCTCACAAATTGCTGTATCACATCCCATCCAATATAAATTAATATATATGCTGACTCTCTTCAAACTGAGCAGGCAAAGGCTATGCAATCATCAATGGTAGCTGGGAAAAATAATTACAACTTTTAAACTAAAAATTGACATACCTGACCCAAAATTACTTTCAGGCAATTTGCCATGTCTTGTGCTCAGAAAAGTGAGGATCAATTTAAACTAACCAATTCTCAGCAGCAATGACATAGATTTGCAAAGCATTACAGAGTTGCTACGGCTGCTGGGGAGGAACGAATTGGGTTATTTGTGGTTGAAGAAAGGTTTCTGCTCTCAGTATTTCTTTCCTCTATACTAAATACATTGAAAGCTAGTTTCCACCTTTTCTCCCCCCTTTCCTCTCTCCAACACAATCTTTTCTAACCAGTGTGGAAAATTGTTAGTTTAAATGGACACAATATTGTATATACAGGGCCTGCTCCATATGGTTCATCACCTCCTTTTCTCAGTTGTAAGGTCCATCAGCCTGTCTCATTGGACCCTTTGATTATGAAGTTGTTTGGTGTTTCAAGCACTGGGACCTGTGAACAGCTCCTAATATTTTCCCTCCTTAGTGATAGTATAGGGGAATGAGAATACTGTGGCTCCCACTGGGATTACAGGAGCTATGCAGGAGAAGATGAAAAAGTCATGTTCTCATTGATTTTTCCATGAGGACATGAGGAATAGATAAAACAACTCAAAACTTTATGTCCTATGCTCAGTATAGTCTTCCTCTTTCGATGTAGACTAAGAAGCATACTAGGAGTAGTGGTGGTGTGAGATCACAAAATGTAATATTTGTAAAGTGTGAAGGATTAGTAGAACCAGCCTTTAAAAGAGGTGGGATTAGAATTTGAGACAACTTCTCACTCTGCTTTTGGGGTTTATGAGAAAAGAAGTGTGTTCTTGCTTAAAAGTTCATACATTCCTTCTCCTCTGGTTTGTAAAGTCGTTGCCATTTCAGGTCAACAGATGAAAATAATTCATCAGCCAAAGGATGGAACATACATATTCTCAGGTTTACATGAAAATGTAAAAATGACTTAGCTCTCAGCTGGTGCATGTGAATACACATAACTGGAAGTACCAACCTGGATTTCTTCAGCTAGGTCTTCTGCCTTGTATCTCATTGAAACTGAATCTATTTTAGAGTTGCTTACTTATTCACATCTACTATTTCTGGTAGAAAGCTAGAGGAAAAATGTATATGATTTTCATACATGCAAAATTCATTAACTGCTAAAATGATTTTGCTGAAATTTTGCCAAATGATTTACCTTTAGGCCAAGTCCAAGCAGGTAATAATCAGCCCAAAAGGAATTTGTCTAAGAATGTTATGAATAATTGAAAGAGATAATTTATAATAGAAGCTGGAAGTCAGTCACCCAGATAATCCATAGGGTCCCTGCTATTGCTCTAACTAAAAAAAAAAAAAAAAAAAGGACAATTGAGAAGTGAAAAACAGGCATAATTCTTTGGGGCAGAGATTGTTATAGAACCATGAGCCAAGTGGCTGCAGAACATATGAACTGTTGCATTAAGATTATAGAATGTTCATTTTAGTTTTCTTAGTGATTTGAGCAGTGTAGCAAGCCGGGTTAGAACAAAAACATTAACTAGTATTCCCACGCAGATAACACTAGCTAATATTACTGTTTGAAAGACTGTGAATGCTTACCATATGCAAAACACTGCAAATAGCCAATCCTTGACATCCACTGTTACTTTATTGGTCAACCTTAATTTTGTTTGTACCATGCTATCCTAGTGCCTGGTCACCAATATGGCATGTATTTTTTCTGGAATTTAAAACTATGCACCTATTATTGTGATATTGATAATGATATTTAATTCCTATTTAGTTGCCCCTCCCCCCCCGCCCCCCCAAAAATCTTCATATGGTTGCTTTACCCCTGCCATCTGCCAGTATACCCCATCTGGATCTACATCCTCCACTCTTATTACAGTTCCATCTGCTTTTGTCAGTGGGTGCATCTACACATGCATTTTGCTGTGGAGTTCGCTAATTAGCTCTGCAATAAAATGTGTGTCATTGGCTGCATCTACATGAGACACTGATTGTGCAGTAAGTAGTCCATGAATACTATGCATTATCATTGTGTGGCAGCAAGCATGATGCAGTGTTACTGTGCAGTAGTCTTGGGCTACTGCACAACCAGCTTCATGAAAAAGCTGTTTGGTGATGCTACTGCTCAGTAACTTCAGTAACTGCACAGTCATTTTGTACTTGTATAAATACTGCACAGTAATTATACAAGTACTAAATGTCTGCACAGTAATGACTGCGCAGTCAGCATCTTGTGTAGACATGGCCACTTTCTACATGTGCACCCTTACTAGGTCGAAGTAAATAAAATAACTCCACTGTAGAATAGTACTGTACAGGACAAGTACTATCCTATGGCGGAATAATTTATGCTGCTGCAATGCACATGTAGATGGTTACTGGGGCTGGCTGGGGCACAAGGACTCCATGGTGTGTGCTGCCTAAGACTGCACTGTACCATTCTAATTCCTCAGCCAGCCCCAGTCACCTGATCCTGCCACTTAGAGCCTGGGGCTGACACCCCAGACTCTCTGCCAGCCCAGGGCTACTTCACTGCAACTCAACATGATGTGGTCTTGGGTGCATGTGTAAATGCTGCACCCAGGAGAAATTTCTCCACCCTATTTGCAAATGTAGATGCACCCAGTGACTCTTACCTCTATAATACATACCACTCCTAGAGCCCTGCTACATGTTACATATATTAAGCACTTAACTGGTTAATTGTGCAACAAATTTATACCAGCCGCATGTGCAAAGTAATTATGACACAGTAAAAATGTGCATGAAAATGCATGACAACTGTATAGATGGTTTCTATCCAGCTTTAATTTGAAATACTTTTCTAAGTAGCTGGAAAAGCCCTAGATTTAAAATTGGTGGACAGATGCAGCCCTGCATTTTTTGTTATCTGAAATCCCAAGGATTTGAGACATGGAGATGGCCTGGATCTTGTCTTTTCTGTTCCCCTTTTAGCCATATCATATTCCTGTATTAATTGGCAGTTATTTGGGTCAGGATGGTTCAAATTGCCCTGAACAGTTTTCTTTATTATCCTGCTTTTTTTCTTATGGGTTTGGGCAGTTGTTTGAATGGCTTTTCTTCTCCTACAGGATCTAAAAGAGTAAATGGAAGTTCATTTAGGGGACCAGCCACTAACACATTATAACTCAATTTTGCTTGGTTTGATGAAGAGCCTCCTATGGCCCTTGTAACGCTGATCTAATTTTTTTCTCCTTTCCTTGCAACATGCACTTTCACATTCAGTATAACAGTTCTGCAATCCTTCCATTCCTGTTTCAGTTACAAGTTCTGACCCTTTTTAATAGGGAACTAAAATGTTCTACCCTCATGTAATTTTCTTTTTCTATTCTTAGTCCAAACAAGTCATTTAATATCTCTGAGTCTCAGCATTCTCATCTGGAAGATAGGAAGCAAATATTACTGTTACAACCCTTTATAAGAGAACCCATGCCAAAACTATGGTCATCAGTTACTTGTTTGTAAGAATAGAGGGGTGTCAAAGCTTGTACTCATCATAGCATCAACAAGATCAAAGTATTTTAGTGTTAATTAATAGGCTCTGAAAACAAAATTGCATCGTTTCTTCAACATTTATCTAATCCTAAAGTGACCCTCTGAGGAAAAAGGGAACTTTAGGAACTTAGTTTGTAAGTCAGACTTCACATTATGAAGGCTGCTTTACTAATCTGATATTTATAGGTGTGTCACTAACATAAAAAAACTACATAGGAGAGTACAGATTTGAAGATTGATTCTTTCTCTTCAAGGTGTAAAAAGGACAAAAAACAAGCAGAGGGAATGCTTGGGATAATACAAGCTAGAATCGCTAATAGCAATAGAATTAATGAAACCAATTAAAAAGGAAAAAGTTGTATGAATTACAAATATATTTACAACCAAACCAGATAAAGAGAAAATTAACTATGCAAGTCACCAAAACCAGGTCACAAAATAATGCAATTGACAGCAAAAATACAGAATGCTTGATCTTATCAGAGGGGAGAATAAATCATTTACTAGGATATAAATTCCACAAGCTATTATTATTATTATTATTATTATTACTTTTCTTTATGCTTTGGAGCAGCTGAAAATAGGACCCATTGTGCCAGGCAGTACACACATAATAAGACAGTCGAAGCTACAAAGAGCTGTCACAACTGGACAATGGATAAGCGGAAAGCATGGAAAAATCATTATTCAATTTTCAGAACATTTCTTCAATAGTCAGCTCAGCAGCTGACTTTATGTATAAATAGGATTTTTAGAGTGTTATCCTCCTCATAAGAACAAATTGTTTGCCCAGGAATTTGTAACCAGCTTTGATTATGAAGCAGGATATGATAGCAAAGTATTTATTTTGACAGTGTAAACATCAGTGCTGGGGAGCATTTGTTTAAGGAGAAACAAGAGGCACAATTTAAGCTGAATGGGATGAAACTGATCAAAGGGAAATGAATTTCCAGCATTAAGTAATAATAGTTAAGGCTGTTGCCTTAACTTAACTAAGTACACAAAAACTAGTTGTACAGTTGACCAATAAAATCTTCAGAGTAAAATTAGGGAAGTAATCTAGGGTCAAAGTAATCACTGAATAATCTAGATATTCAGTGGAAATAACCTACTGAATTATCAGGTCAAACCACTTGGCCCACTCCTGCACACTGTTGTGCAGAGGATAGAAAGTTATAGGGTTATATATAGTGTTTCTTAATGGTATAGCTACCAGTAAGGGAGTAGAATTGTGCAAGTAATACTAGGCTGTATAAATAAAACTAAATTGATATTACAATAAGCAATTACAGTTGTTTACACCCATTTCTTTTAGAATAGGATACATCTTTGTTAGCTATTTAAATTGGTAGGATTATAGGAATCTAGAAGTAATAAGTCATCACCTTCCTCCACCTTTGGTGGAGACTGCCAAGTTCACATACTAATTTTTAAAAGGTTGTACCCACTAGGTATTATACCTTGCTCATGGGCCTAGGCCAGAGTATTATCTCATTGACAAAGAGAATGGACATTGATGTGGCAGTGTATATTGGAAGTATATAAAGAATGATTAGAAAAGCAGAGTCAACATTAGTGGAAGGATAAAAGTTTCTTGTGTCTTCTGTACACGTCTTTTGTAGGTTTCTCATAGAAAAGGAAACCATGTGGGTGTAATCTAAATGCATCCTGTCTTACAAAGCTTTTATATCCTTAGATATTTATATCCTTAGATAATCACTGGCTTAAATATATCCAAAGGTACAAGTAAAAAAAAAAACCCAACCTAAATATATACCAGATGCAAAAGCACATCTTGAACTGAATGTATTATTAAATACCAAGATGTTATCACAGGTGCATTGCCACAGGTCTATAAAAAACTGTGCAAAAGTATGATGACAATTTTGTATCAATAATTTATCCATCCCTAAGTGCATCTGAGCATCTGTTACCATATATTTTTATGTATAGTAATTATTTAAATAATTATTTCAACAGATACTAAATATGCAATATGAATTATACATATGAAAAGACCATGAACAATATTAACAACATGAGTAATGAGACAGCCTAAATAAACTTGCTGCAAGTTAGAGAGGGTCATTATTTTGCACCAGTTAAAGGAAGGATTGCACCAAAAATTTCAGACACTCAGCTGCTTATCTCCACTGACAGCAGTTGAAATTTGCCTCCAAAATAATTGTGAAGTTGGAAAGGTGATTTTTATTTTGTTTGCTTGTTTTTTATTTTGTTTTGTTTTGTTTCTTACCCCTCTATCTCTTTAATTCTGGCTGAGAGGAATAGAAATGGAGGGAAACAGGCTGAAAATGATGGCATAGGGAACTTTAGAAATCTAACAAAGGAATACAGAAAATAGTTTTCTGCCCTGCTAGCTTTTCCTGATATAATCTCAATTAGCCAAAACCTTGGGAGGCCCAGGAAGGTTTAGAAAGACCAGAATATCTATGCTGAATATATGCTGAATTATGATATGCATTAAGATATATGCTGAATATGTAGTTGGACAACAGCAGTAGAGACCCCACATAGGAGGACCCTCTACTGCTAAGGAAGATTTTTACGGATCACCAGTAATAGATTTCCCCACTGTGATGGATTTCCTTAGCTCACCCCAAAGTATAGACCATAGAATGAGGTGACAAGCCCCTGAAAGACACATCTATGTAAAATGTGATTCAATCCCTTATAAAATAGGAAAGAAAAGCACTATAGTCACTATTCTGCACACTCCTGCACACTTGTGTAAGAACAGTAATGTCCAGGCTGCCCTGACTTAGTGACCTCCTGGAAGTAGTTAGTCATTCCATCAGTAGCTGATTCCACATGGAGTGAAACATCTTCACTTGTTTAAGTCCTGAATATAAACACTTAAACAAGGAGAAATAGATGAAGAAACATCACAGATGCAGATTTTCTGATAAATAGTTTGGTTGCAAAAATATTTTATATCCTTTAAGCCTTAGTCTAGACTTAAATACCTGCTCAAAGAAGATGAGGCATTCAGGTTTATGTTGGGCATTAGGTTTTGAAAAGGAAAGGTTTTTACCATTGAGCCTCATCACAAAACTGGATTCCAAATGTTGTGGTAAGATAACTTTCAGCTTACTTTTAATATATATTTATACAAAACTAATGGATTTCTAAAGCATTTCAATTTACTTTTTGTTTACCATTTGAGCCTGAACTTTTCCTCTTTGTTTGGGCAAAAATTCTATTTGTTCCAGTGGGAATTTTTGGGATATACAAGAAATACGGATGGTGCTTGTTTGTAACACCTTTTCGATATAAAAGTGGCTAAATTTGGAGAACTATTTTTCTGCATGTACAATTTTCTATGCCTATTGATTTCACCAAAAATAATTTTGGCATATTATGGTATATATAATGTGTTTGTAAAACAAGCAGGGTACAGTAAGTTACAATGTTTGACATTGGCATGCCAGCACCCCGATTTCCCCTCATCTGCTTGCCCTTGGAGAGAGATTAACAATCCTGATCTTTTTCTAAGGTGGCTGGTGTCACCAGCATGACTGTAAATCTGATAGTTCCCTTTGTTCCTTGACATTTCTTCTCTTAGGGGAGCAAGCACCATTTGAAATGTTAATTAAGAAAGAGAAGCAGATAGTGCAAGCCATCATTTTGTGCAGTGGAACAGATGGATTGCAGATCAAGGGATCAGTATGTAAAGCAAGTGTGCTGATGTCTTTTGGGACAAATGTCACTCGTTGCAAATGATCTAAAGAAACTTTATGAGAATTAATAGAATCATACTTTCATCCTTACTTCACGCAATAGAGTCTATACGTTAAATGAAAATTTCATATTATATGCAAGTAATACAATATGGTGATTTTTAAGCATAATAATCTACAGCAACAGGCCTTTATTAACTGTTGTTTTGTGTGTTGAGACTTTTTTGCTTTCTTTTATAAATTAAGTGCTGAAATGTGTGAAACAAACTGGAAATCCACATTTCTCGCAATCCAGTATTACCATACCTGGACTGTATTCTAACACCCAGGGTGATGGATGGAAATCACACTTAAAGTTCTTCCACACACAGCTTGATTTCTAGAGAGACAGTCAGAAGAAAATTCAATCTTATGTTAAAAGCAATGATGGTCCAGTTCTTGAATGGTTTAAATTCAGTTACTTCAACTGAGATATGTTATCTTCCATCAGATGAAGTTTGACCTGATAACTCTTAAACTCTTCATTATCATCTTATGAATTTGAAAAGCAAATTTTATCAAATTTTACTCTCAAAGTAAGGGAAAAAGAACTAATTTGTTTAAAGGAAAATGATAAGTAATGGGAAGATCTTGTTATAAATATTTATGCATTTGATGACTTTTTGAAGATTTCCCTCATTGTAGGATATATGTATCTGCCAAAATGCTCAGCTATGAGAATTCTGAAAGATAAGATCAATGGAAAAAATTATCAGAAGTTTACTTAACTGCTGATATGCCCCCAAGGCTATATATCCCATAGAGAGGGAACACTTTGTAGATTGATATGTGTTCTTGAATAACATCCTGATATACTGTACTATTTAGTGTCCATTTGTGCTGTGATTTTTCTATGAAGTTATAAATTATATCAAAGGATACATACATAACTGAGAACATCATTCTAATCATGCATTACTTAATGATTTTCAGGACACAATTCTTAAGAGCCAGACTTTAATATTAACGCTACATTCTCAGGTTTATTTTATTCACAGTGACTGCATTCAGTATGGGTGCAACAATATAATTTTTAGATGCCATACAATAATATGCCCAATTAAATGGAAATATTATGGTAAAACATGTAATAAGCAAAATTGAAAGGTGTAGTGCATGTTTTGGATTTTGATTTTGGATACAGTTGTAATATTGCATTACATCATGATAAAATGATAGTATTAGCTGCATTTACTCCACAATTACCACTCAGCCAGAACTCAGGCATTTTCTTCTTCTGAATTGTAAATGCTTTTTTCTTTAAATAAATCTGGTGTCAACAGAAAAAGAACAGAAATAGTGTAAGTATGAGAAGAAAACATATTACTCATTTCACTTAATATACCTAAATCTATCTCACAGAATGAAAGTAGATGCAGACATGCATGACCTGCATCTAATTTATATTAAATCCTTTCACATCACTATCAATGCACAAAGGTCTGAAAAGTGGGATAAAATTTAATTTGCCCCACCACTTCTAAAGTGATGTCAAATGGCTTACGCTTAAAGACATAAAGATGGTGCAGAGAGGTGAAGAGGGTGATTTCACAAGTGGACAATTGTCACTTTATTTCTGAATTTAATGTGTAATGTGACACGATGGTGGCTTCTGAGTAAGCATGTGTTTCTTGACATACCCACCAACAAAGAGATGTGGCTCCTCCTTAAATAGAAAGGATCCGTGTGTCAGAAATTCTGGAGGTAGTATTTTAGATCGTGTTTCTTTGGGAAGAAGAAAACTGAATCTAGGAGGTCTAAATACCAGGCTATTTTGTTAACCCTGTGTACCAATAAACACATGTTCTCCTTGTATAAACTGAAATCATGCTGGTGGTAGCATAGGGATTGTACATGGTGGATGGTGGTGCCAATTAACCAACAAGGAGGTGACAAGTTCATAAAAGTAGTTTGTTTAGCTCCATTCCATGGTTGTTTCATCCAGGCCAGGATTCAGGGAGACCTTGTGACTGCACGAGACAACGCAGGCTGTTTGTAGTTTTTTTCAAGCACAAGAATCCATTAAGTGATTCAGTGTCCCTATCTGATCAGTGTCTTGAATAAATATATAATGGGTTAAAATATATATGTATTTTAAGTGCATGCACAATAAATAATGCTGGTCTTTTCTGTGGCATGACAGATGCTATGTGCAGCCATATTATTCCAGTGCTCTAAATCATAACATAACCCATTCTCACAGGTGAGTAAACAGAACTGAAACAGTTAAAAAACACATCTTAATCTGAATTCTGTTCTTCCTGTGTTCATTTAAACCTTTATCATTTTCTTCTTAGCTATCTTTCCAGTCCTGGTATAGTACATTTTCCCCAGTTACTGGCACATTAATATCCATTCTTTTCAGATTCAAACCCCTTCATGCTAAAATTTCAAGTAGTGTTTTTTAGAAGTACAATCTCTCACATCTTTTAAAATTTACCAGGACATATTGCTGTAAGTATCTAAGGAAAACTGTGACATTGGGTTACTTGACTTGTCAGTTTTATATTCCATTCCCATTGCAGTCTTGTAAGAATATGAAGTAGAGTTTAGAAAGCAGGTAAAAGTGGCCTTTTACATTTACTGGGCTTGCTCTCCTTTCTACAGGTTGGCTTCAGGAAAGGTGGTGAAATGTGATTCATGTAATTTCTAAAGAAATTTTAGATGGAGAAAAATGTGCATACCTTAGTCACCCTATGACTCAGCTCTCAAACGAACAAATCAGAGGAACTGATCACCCCTTAGCAGGCCTGCTTACTGCAGCAATGCCCCTAAAGCAGCCAGTCCACAGCACAGAGGGCAATATTTTTTATTTACTATAAAGTCTCTGATTGTAAATGGGTTCTGTACAAGATTGTTGGGATATGAATGGAAACAGAATGGATGGGAGGACAGAACACATGCATTTGTGACTAAGTGAAGCAAAATTCATATCCAGGGTGTATGACATGGTTACTGCTGCTGCTAGAAGAGATTTATTTGTTCCCAGATTTGGATACATTCTCACAGCTGCTGCTTTCACCTCCCCTCTATCCAAGTGGCTAAGGAAGACATTAACTGAGACTTATGGTCCTGGATCATTTGAGTCAATGTATAAGAGAAAGTCTTACCCCAGAACAGAGGTCAGCAATGTTTTTGGGTAGGGTGCCAAAAACACCCACAGCCTTGACTTGCAAGATGTTGGCATGCCAGGGGTAGACAGCAGGGGCACTATGAGGGGACTGATCCTTGTTGGGGCAGTGCAGCCCTGGCCCTTTCCCTGCTGTCTGCCCCATGATGCTTGTGCCAAGCAAAATGCCTTTGCATGCTGTGCTCTGGCACCTGTGCCAGGGGTTGCCTACCCCTGCTTTAGAACCTGTTGCTGCTTCAGTAGCTAAAACTGGGAATTCCCTTTTTGTCTCATGTTTGGTTCTTCCCCAGCAGCTGCTGCCTCTCCACCAAGAGGGGAGAAAGGTGCTATAAACAGGATTTGATTCTCCCAGTCACCCATCAATTGAGAAAAGCTAGAAAATAGTGTATAACCCCTCTTGGCAGCTCTAGGAAGGCCTGAAATGTTTATTTTGTTCATAACACGGTTTGAAAAGAAAAAACTCTCTCGCTGCAGACAGAAGTGACAATTTTTGCCAAATCTGGCCACAGAAAGCTGTCTATAGCAGTGACCAAACACAAATGCACAGCTGCAGATATCTTAAAAAAGGCCGATCAGGTGAAAATCTGGCCCCTCTTTGCATGAAGATTTTGTAAAATGTAGCATCTTCTATAACATTGTCTGAGGAGCTCCCAGCTTCTCATTGTTTTCAGAATGGGAGCAAGGAAAGGGAGCAGAGGGAGTTTAGTCTGGGGGGCTTTGAGCACCCTCCCCCCGGACGGTGGGATGGGTATATTAGAGCCCCCCTGAGGTGGGGGAGGGGGCTCCAATTCACCCGCACCACCCTTCAGCACCAGCTGGGGAGCCCCAAGAATGAGCTTCTTCTGCTGCTTTCCCCTCCTCCCATTTTGAAAACAGCAAGCACTGGCAGACAGCCTGGCTGTTGTTGTGGGAACCTGGCTGCCAGCTCCAAGCCCGCAACTAGATTTCCCTCTCCTCTGGAACCAGCAGTGAAATTCTTTTTGGTCTGGGGTAATGTTGTAACTCAGAAAGCTTTGCAGAACATGTTCTGAGTCACAACTGGGAGCTGCACTTCAGTCTGCAGCCTCTAAGTCTATGGAAAAGAGAGAGAGTAAGTAAAGCATGCTATATAGCCTACCACTTTAGTACTTGTATCAACTAGTACTAAATGACTGAGCAGTAACTAGAGTTACTGCGCAGTAGCTTCACCAAACAGCTTTTAGGTGACACTGTGTGCGCAATAGCTCACTGCTACTGAGCAGCACGTGTCATGCTTCCTGCCATGCAACACTGCTGTGCAGTAGTAATGAGCTACTGCTCAGTCAGCATCTGGTGTAGATACAGCCAGTGTTTACAAAGGACTCCAGTGACCTTGCTAAACTAAAATCAAGTGATAAAAGTAAATAAATCTGTCAGTGATCATGTACTTAGGATTTTTTTCAAGCTGCTATGCTGTGACACTATAAGCCAAATTCTCAACTAGTGTTAAGTTTTCTGCTTTGCCACCACTTATGGTGTAACCTGGACTGGTGAAATATTCCTCCTTCATTTGTTGAGTTCTGCACATAGTTGGTTGGTCTCTGTCTCTAGTCTCATTTATTATCAGGAACTGGAATTGTTGAGCAAGTAAAAAAAATACTGAAAGGCCACAGCAGTTGACAGCAGGCTACATTATTTCACTGAGTTGGGCATACACTGAAACTCATCCCCATGACAATGACTCTAACAAGAGAAGAAAATGACACTACATGAAATCATTTTTGGTTACATGGATTGTTATGGGAATAGGAAATGATGCTAATTTAACCCATTCTTTCTTCAGCTTCTTCAGTTTAAATACTATTAATGATTTTCCTTAGATGCTCTTTTCTGCTGCTGCCACTGTCAATCCTCTCCATTGCTGGAGGAGTTCCTAGAAGCGTACACACATACTTATGGAATACTTTGTAGTTAGCATTCTGCCAACCTAGCATAATTGACAGATTTGTTAGTGAAGAAGACATTTCTCTCCTGACAGGCTGAACAGCAGGCTACCTTAATTCACTGAATATGTCAAGTATTATAATTCTATGAAAGCTCCTTCTCCTCATGGAGTTTATAACTACATGATTACCATAAATGAATTCATATTTAGTCCTTCCTGAATGTTTAAAAAAATGGGTACAGGAAGAGGGATTCTCATACTGTTTATTTGAAACACTGACTCCTTTTTTTTTTTAATTTTTGTTCCACAATTATTTCCAAAGGAAGCTTGTATGAAAAACTGTCCAGCAGTATTCCATTTAAAAGAGACCAGTTAACAAATTCTAATTGCTGTAAGAGAAAATCATGAATCCAGGTGTGTCTTTAGTGAAAGGTACAGTAAGACTAATGGCATCTCGACCAATTAAAAAATATCTTTGAAAATCAAATCACTTTTAATTTGATTCTGCAATTTTGAATATGAAATTTTCAGATGTTTAATAGTGAGGATAACTGTAATATCATGATCTTCATTTATATGAAGTGTAGACCATACACATTTTTCCCTTTCCCCAAATTTGTATTCATTGGCTTCTTGAGTTAGTTTAATGTGAAGTGTGTATTAAAAGTCAGCCATTTCTAGCTTCTAGTTCTGCTCTAGATCAGTAAACCATGAAAGTCTAAGAAGGATTATTTTCTATAAATACTACCATGATCAAAAGTAGTATTTAAAAATTATAGCAAAACATTGGTCCACACAGTTCAGAAGGAATCCTAGTATATGCTAAATTAGCTATTGTACCCAGCTCAGTACACTATGCAATATTGTTAATTTCAGCTATTTAAAATCCACTAGTTGGTCTACAAACCAAACCAAAATAACAAGAAAAAATGGGATATTAAAATAGCATGGAATTCTCTTTATTTGATCTCTGTTGATTTTTTAATTCTACTAGACCACATTTGGGCCATGGTTTCCATCTTCCTGGAACCAGAAAATTGCTAGGGTTAGCTTGGGGCACAGGGATGAAGTACGTGGTAAACCAAGTATTTTATACACATTATTAATCATTGTTAATTGCAGCAGTTTGTTGTGTGTATTCAGTTGTGGGTAAACAGACACACACGTACTTGATCACTGTCTCTAAACTATCATGTGTGACATGGTGTGAGCAGCACTGTGGTACATTTTTTATTATCCTGATGACGACAGACTCCTAATAATGTTTCAAAGGGGTCTGGGAAAATGGTGATGGAAAACACCTATTTGGTTCTACGCATAAAATCTATTCCCTTGTCAAGGGCTTTCCTATCTTCATTTGAAAATGTTCACAGTATTTTACATCTCACTGTTGGGAAGTTCTCTTCCTAATATGCAGATTGAGGTTTCCTCATTTAAATTGCATTTCACTTTCTAGTTACAGCTCTTATGCCTGGGCCCCAGAGAGAACTACCTATCCCATATGCTCAAGAGTCTGGTGCATGAAGATAGTACCTCCTAAGCTATTTTAAATCAGCAGAGATTTAAATATGCTCTTTTCATTTATACCTGTTAAGGCAGGGCTGTCCAGCTTGCAGTCTGCAGGCCACATGTGGTCCACAAGGGGTTAACACATGACTTGTGGGCTCGCACCCAGCCTCCATTCAGCCCATTGCTTGTATGGCATTTGTGGCAGGGTCTCTGGGCTCCCACTTCACTCCTCATGCTTTTGGCTCCTGCCCCTGCTCCTGGGGATGGGACAGTACAGTAGGAGAGGTCCGAGTTGCCTTTGCTGCATGCACAGTATGGGAGGGTGCTGAGTTGCATGCACTGCACACTGATGGCTACAAAATAATATTCACAAGTTTGCTTTTGGGAATTGGCTTGTAGATAAAGTAGATATGCATTAGAACAATGGTCCAGGGAAATGGCAAGGGTTAATTGGTTTATAAAAGCCTGTTTATGACAACGTTTCCTCCAAGGCCCACTGGTTCTGAAGCCAGCAGATGGACAGGCTGGGAAATTGAAAACATGTACCATACTGTTCCATAACAGAGATACAGGACTACCTTAGGGGGCCCGGTAAATACCTGAATTAGGATGTGTGCATATGATGTGTTTGTTGGACAAAAAAATATGCTGACAGGACAGAACATGGACAGTATGATGACCACAGGGAAACTAATCAATGGTACCCATGAATGAGGACTCATCAGAGGGAAGAAAGATTACCAAAGGAGGGATTTCAAGAGCAGCAAAGGTTCCCCAAGAGGGGAATGAAAGACCATCATGGACAGAAGGCATACCACTGGTCCACTGGGGGGAGGGGGGGGGTGTTCCTTGGCCTTTGACCTCTAGGTTGCTGACATTCAAGAAATAACCTCAGGGTGAAGCTTACAAAGTGGCCAGATGTACCTTCCTTTTGTGACAGTCTAGGACTGGTGGATATAGAATTGTTTGCATTATTTTTGTCTGCCACCAATGTGTATCAATCAAATTTGCCTATTATTGAATGAAGAGGTGGTAGGCAGTCTGAGAGCTTGGAGCTCTTCCCAGAACAAGGTATCTCGGTCATAAATCCAGTGCCAACACATACTGCACAAAGAAGAGAGCCAGGCTGCCTATGGTAATTACTGCAGGTGGGTGGCAAGGGGTAGGGGTGCTGCTCATGCTGCAGGAGAGAGCCATACTGCCCATGCTGCAGAGTGGACTGCCTGTATGGCGTATGTAACCAAGAGGGAAGGGCTGGGTTGAACATACAGTGGGGGGGGACTCAGGGAAGGGGAGCCCCATGGCATGTGGTCCACACAGTGTGTAGCTCCCAGTTGCCTAGAAGCTGGACAGCCCTGTATTACCGTCATAGTGCATACCATGCACAGGGATACTAATTTAAACTTGATTGGATCCCTTTGCCCTAGTTTGGACCTCAGTTTCTCATTGTTGTTGGGACTGCTTGCTGCTGTGATTCTTGAAATTATTTCTTTGTATCTGTTATTATTATGGGTCACCTGGCTTCTTTAAGCTACTCTTCTCCTGATTTTGATGTTTACAAATGATCACTAACTCTTATGTGTGTGGCTTTCCATTTCCTATAGCACTATTACACTAGTAAGTCAGCCCCTTACTTCCCTTATCACTCCCTAAACACACTGCTAGCTTTTCCATTGGTACCTCCACAAGATTTGTACTCCTGTTGTATGTTTCAGCATACAGAATCTTATGGGTAGGAGTTTTACCACCTCCTTTACTTACCACTTTCTTACAACTCTGTCTACTTTTAGGGATTTAACCCATATTGTATAGTGTTAGTTTATTTATTTGTTTATATTCCTGATTTTTGAAACAATACAATTATGATTATTTATGTTACTAACAGAAAATAAATAAGTGAAGAGAAATAGAAAATATGACTTTATGAAATTGCCTGAAAACCTAAGCAATAAGATCCATGGTACAGAGGTGAATGAACTGTCAGCCACTGTATCTACTTAACTTCTTTTGTAGCAGCTTCTGGCTGTAATTTCCAGTAGTGACTGATAGGTGAACCCAAACAAGAAGGGCATGACTGTTAAAATAAATATTTCCAGCCAGATAGAGAAGCTGGAAATGCCCTACAGTCCCATTAACTGTAGTAATAGCATTGACAGTCTTTTCAAAGGAGGGAGCTGGCTACTTCTGCAAAATGTTATCAAGTGTAATGGCCGTCTTTTTATTGCATAAAAAAGATGAAGTAACCTTCCAAATATACTGTATTCAAAAAATGTGGAAATTCATAGAGTGAAAAATTATGGGCTTAGGTTTTTATAAGATTTGAAAGGTCAAGAGGGCAAGCAGATGGCTAGCTATAGAATTTATTGCGCTTTTAGCAGTTGTTTTGATGTGCCAGGCAAAGCTCTGTAAGCTTATGAGATTGTAAAATCCAATGACCCTGCATTAGAGTGAGGGTTATGCTCATGATACGCATGTGATTTTAGAGATCATATCTATCACCAGTTTATTATCTGCCAAAAACTCATGGGATTCAATGTGATTAATATCTTTAACTATAATTTTTACTGTTTCAGCTCTATGCCCCCTTTTTTGCCATTTTTGTATTTATGCTTCCCTTATGAAAATAATACAACTAAGCTCATGATAATGAAGTGGTAGCTTAGCAATGCTGAAGGATTTTTTCTAGTAACTTTTTTGTACCCAAAAGTAATAAAATTTTACAAGGACTGTAAAGAAGTTAGTTACTCAGCACTATATATTGCCCTCAAACAAGTACAATTACTGTTGTCATCAAGGGATTCCTCATACAGCTCAGCAGCAGCATTGTGTGTTCTTCAGTGACTGCAGGAAATGATGGACAGGTTCAAAACAGATAAGACTAATCTATGTTTAGAATATACTGTGACCTTCACAGATGGAAACCTGTGTTTCCTGGACTTATATTTTTGTTGTTATGGTGATTTGAACCTTTCTGTCTATATAGTATATTGCAATATACATGTCTTCTCACTTCATGGATTTCATAGATTTCATAGACATTAGGGCTGGAAGGGACCTCGGAAGATCATCGAGTCCAGCCCCCCGCCCAAAGGGCAGGACGTCAGCTGGGGTCATAGGATCCCAGCAAGATAAGCATCCAGTTTCATCTTGAAGGTGTTCAATGAAGGCGCTTGAACAACCTCCGGCGGCAGGCTGTTCCAGACCTTGGGGGCTCGGACAGTAAAGAAATTCTTCCTTATGTCCAGCCTGAAACGATCTTGTAGTAGTTTGTGACCATTCGTCCTCGTCATCCCTTGGGGTGCTCTGGTGAACAAACGTTCCCCTAGATACTGGTGATCACCCCTAATAAACTTGTAGGTGGCCATCAGATCACCCCTGAGCCTGCGCTTTTCCAGGCTAAAGAGCCCCAGGGCTCTCAGCCTGTCATCGTAGGGTCTGCTTCCCTGACCTCTGATCATGCGCGTGGCTCTTCTCTGGACTCTCTCAAGCTTCTCCACATCCTTTTTGAATTGTGGAGCCCAAAACTGGACGCAGTACTCCAGCTGCGGCCTCACTAAGGCCGAGTACAGGGGGAGAATGACGTCCCGGGATTTGCTTGAGAAGCATCTATGGATGCAAGCCAGCGTTTTGGTTGCTTTACTAGCCGCAGCATCGCATTGCAGGCTCATGTTCATCTTGTGGTCAATGATGACCCCCAAGTCTCTTTCTTCCATAGTGCTAACCAACATAGCACTGCCGAGCCTATAAGGATGCTGCGGGTTTTTCTTCCCAAGGTGGAGAACCTTGCATTTATCGGCGTTGAACACCATCAGATTCTCGTCCGCCCACTTGCTGAGCCTGTCCAGGTCAGCCTGGATCACCCGCCTGTCTTCTGGCGTGGATGCTTTGCCCCAAAGTTTGGTGTCATCGGCGAACTTGGCCAGTCCGCTTCTGACTCCAGTGTCCACATCGTTAATGAAGATGTTGAACAGTATGGGTCCAAGGACAGAGCCCTGGGGGACCCCACTGGTCACAGGACACCACGATGAGTGACTTCCATCAATTACTACCCTCTGGGTCCGACCCCGGAGCCAATTTTCCAGCCAGTGGATCGTGGGGGACCCAAGGCGACAATTGGCCAGTTTCTCCAAGAGACGATCATGGGACACCAGATCGAAGGCTTTTTTGAAGTCAAGATATATGACATCAATCTCATCTCCCTTGTCCAGGTGATAGGTCACCTGGTCGTAGAAGGAAATGAGATTGGTCAAGCAAGACCTACCCGCAACAAACCCGTGCTGGCTATCCCTTAAGATGTTGGCGTCGGCCAGTCCATTAAGGATGGCCTCCTTAATAAACTTTTCTAAGATCTTCCCCGGGATAGAAGTCAGGCTGATGGGCCTATAGTTAGCCGGATCCACTTTCCTCCCTTTCTTGAAGATAGGCACACGTTGGCCTTCTTCCAGTCTTCGGGCACTACACCAGAGTGCCAAGAGTTTTCAAAGATCCGCGCTAGAGGCTGGGCTATGATGCTCGCCAGCTCCTTGAGTACCCTGGGGTGAAGATTGTCAGGGCTGGCTGACTTGAAGGTATCCAGCTTCTCAAGATGTTCCTTCACAAAGTCAGCATTAATGGAGGGCAGGGGATCACCCTCACCCGGACTTCCCAGCCCTGTAGCAGGCACGGGCGTCCCATGGGGCTGATGAAAGACCGACGCAAAGTACCTATTTAATAGGTTGGCTTTTTCCTGGGCGTCAGTTGTCAGTTGCCCCATCTGGTTCAGCAGGGGTCCAACGTTGCCCCTCCTTTTCCTCCGGCTCCCCACATATCTGAAAAAGGACTTTTTATTGTCCTTGATGCTCAAAGCTAGCTGGAGTTCAGTTGCAGCCTTGGCTTTCCTGGTCTGCTCCCTACAGGACCGGACCAGTGCAGAATAATCCTCCTTGGAGGTGACTCCCATCCTCCATCCTTTGTAGGCCTTTCTTTTTAGCCTCAGGAGGTCTGCTAGGTCCCTGGAGAGCCAGGGGGGCTGCTGTGCTGTCTTGCTGCCTTTCCTCCGAGATGGAATAGACTTAGTTTGTGCATTGAGGATCGCTCCCTTGAGGAGCAACCACTCTTCTTGAACTCCCCTCTCCCTGCGGTCACAGTCCCTTAGGGCCTCACTGACAAGCCTCCTGAGCTTGTCAAAGTCGGCTTTCCTGAAGTCAAGGACTTGCGCGTTGCTGACCGACTTGCCAGCTTTTCGGCGGATGGTGAAGGTGATCAGCTTGTGGTCGCTGTCACCCAGCTTCCCATCGATCACTAGGTCACCGACTAGGTCCTCCCCAGTAGCCAGCACCAGGTCGAGCAGCACTTTGCCTCTCGTTGGCCCATAGACTTCTTGAGTCAGGTAGAGGTCATCCATGCACGAGAGGAAGCTCTGCGACCGCTCAGATTTTGCTGAGCGATCCTCCCACGAGATGTCTGGGTAATTGAAGTCACCCATGACAACCATGGTCCTGGAGCAAGCTGCCTCAGCCAGTTCCTGGGCAAACTCCTGGTCAAGCTCAGGACTTTGGGTGGGAGGTCTGTAATAGACTCCCACCATTGTGTCCCCTGTGCCGTGTTCCCCACGGATTTTAACCCAGAGGGTCTCCAGCCGTCCACCCTGGTCGCCAATATCGGCTTGCAGGGACGCGTAGCTTTCTTTAACATAGAGAGCTACACCCCCGCCCCTTTTCTCTACACGATCCCTCCTGTACAGGGTATAGCCATCTATCCCCGTGGTCCAGTCATGGGTGGAGTCCCACCAGGTCTCCGTGATCCCTATGACATCGTAATTGTTTGCACTGAGCAGGAGGATGAGCTCCTCCTGCTTATTCCCCAAGCTCCTGGCATTTGTGTACAGGCAGGCAAGCGCCCCCTGGGGGGCTCCTTCCTTGCCCACAGATTTTACCAGGGCTGGGGCTGGGGCGGGCTCCCTTGAGTGCCGTGATCCGCTGGCTTTGCAAGATTTGCTCAGCAGGCCAGCAGTGGCGGTCGTGCCCCCGTCCCCCAGCGGGCTTAGTTTAAAGCCCGGTGGAGCAGGTCAGCCAGTCTGGCTGAGAAGAGCCTCCTCCCTAGGGGAGAGAGGTGGAGACCATCTCTTCCCAGCAGCTCGCTGCCTCTCTCGCCAAAGAGCGGGCTGTGGTCATGAAAGCCAAAGCCTTCCTGACGACACCAGCGCCGCAGTCTTTGGTTGACCACATAGATCCTCCTGTCCCTTCTCAGCCCATAGTCTGAGACTGGGAGGATCGACGAGAACACCACCTGTGCCCCCAGACCCTTAAGCCCCGCTCCCAAATCCCTGTAGCGCCTCATGACCTGGCTGGGAGTGCTCCGAGCCGTGTCATTGGTGCCCACATGAATAAGGAGCATGGGATAGCGGTCTGTGGGTTTGAGGAGCTTGGGGATCCTCTCCGCAATATCCCGGATGTGGGCCCCTGGGAAGCAGCAGACTTGCCGGGCTAAGGGGTCAGGGTGGCAGATTGGCCCCTCCGTCCCCCTCAGGAGGGAGTCTCCCACAACAAACACCTTATGTTTTGTCTTGGGGAGAGCAGGGGCGGGAGTTGCAGTTGGGCCCATGTTGCCTGTGGGGGCCGGCAACTCAGCAGGCTCTGCTGGGGCAGCAAGAGGTGCATACCTGTTGCTCAGTTGTGGCGGGGGTGGGGCCTTAGTGTGGCGGGCCTTAGGGCCCTTGACCACCTTGGTCCATGCCCCTGGCTGGACACAGCAGGAGGTCCCAGAGTCCTCCTCTGGCCACTTAAGGTCTCTTTGCCTAAAGAGTTATGCCCAGCTATATAGACAATTTCCCACAATGGTGCATGTGCTAAAAGACTTCTTTTGGGTTTGCAGAAATAGTCTTGATCTGAGTAGTGTCTGAAAACAACAAAGGATACAATTAATGCAATTATAAAATCTTTGAGACAAAGACCCTCTTTTTGCTCTGTGTTTGTGCAGTGCTTAGCACAATGCACTCCTGGTCTATGACAAGGGATTGTAGGTCTGGCTGCATTGCTAATAATAATATAATAATAATTGCTCTGATGCCCCAATATATTCACATACCTTAGAAAACAGGATAAAGTATGCCCCCTACCCTGAAAAGCCTGCACTCAAACTAGACAAGAGAAAGGATGTTGAAAATAAATAGATGGAAATACTTTTTTCACCGACTGCCTCTTTTCTACCTGGGAGAGCTCAATTACAGCAGTCTCCCTTAATTACCTTTGATGTTATTTACCCCTAATCCCAACCCCCTTCCCTTCTCTACCCTTTTTTTTCCTACTTTCCACCTATTTACATTCTCACTGACATCATGTCACACTTTTAGCTTCTTTCATTCCTTGGAGATCTCAGAATAGCAGAGACTCCCTTGCCTGAAGAAGGGTGCTTATTCCCAAAAGCTTGCAAAGAACCATTTGGTCTACTAAAAGATATCTCATGTGCCCAAAAAAGCTTTCCTGCCTTAGACCAACACAGCTACAACCAGAAACACTGCAAGGCAATGAGTCTACCTATACCTGTACACTACAGTATTTAGCAATGCATAAGTCATTTAATCATTTTTATTCCCAAACTAGTGCCTCTAAACAGTTGTTGTGCTCCAGCTTAGAGGGTTGCTTTGTGGTTTTGGATCCTTGTATGTGCCCTATATACTGCTTTTCACCTATTGGATGAAGTTCATGTATAAGATGACATATTAATGATAACTGACGTTCTATTCAAGTACCCTCTGAGTGTACAAATTCAGTATGAAACAAGATTGTGTCTTAGTGTTTCATCCTCCAAACTGCCCCCTTGACATTCTGCCGCCTTTGACAGGAGAAAAAAAATCCTATGGCAACTGCTATTAAAAATGAAAGTGTTGCTGTTTGAAGTAATTTGCCAACTCTTCTCTCTTGTTCAGTTCATGAACCTCTCTATTTACTGAAGTTTGGGTATAGAGTTTCAACACAAAAATGAGCAGTTAACAAAATGCTAACTGAAATCAGCATGTTGGTTTACTGTGCACAGTAGGAGTAGTCACACAAGAGCATGATCTTTAATTATTTTTTTCTGCTTTTTACAGCAAAATATAGAATATTTGAGGAAAAAATCCTTATAGAATGGTTTAGATGAATGCTACAGTCTGGCCTAGGAGACCTGTGATGGGTCTGAGCACAAGTAATTCTGTTACTGCCTCCCATGTCAGGACATTCGACACGCTCTCCAAACTCGGTCAATATTCCACAATTTCTAAAGACCAGGTATTGCAGTTTGGTAGATTGTAAAAATTACTTGTATCCAGTAGGAGGAATCCCTATGGGCCTCATGCAAAATTTATTGAAGCCAGTGAGAATTTTTCCTTTGACTTTAGTGGGCTTTGGATTAAGTTGTAAAAGGTCTTGTGATAGAAGCAGATAATAAAGAGGGGGAAGAACTAGATCAGATGGGTGAAAGAAGCAAGCCGACAGTAATGAAGGAAAGCTTCAGGTAATATAAATGAACAGGGTCAATTGGTTCATCTGTGACCATATACTCATATTTTAATTTCCAGATAGTGGAACATAAAAACCAAGAGGGGTTGGTAGCACTCAAAAATGCTGCAGCTATAACTGTTGATAGGCCAAGTTCTTGGCAGAGTTCTGTTGACACTGGCAGAGATTTTATCCTGTGGCTTGTAGTATAGTAGATACCTCCTTCAATAATCCTAGTGCAATAGAGATGTGTGTTTCCAATGCATTTTAAAACACAAGCATATATTTGAATCCATGTTTACCAGCACATAAAGAGCACAACGTAATACAAGGTGTACCCGGCTTGGCTGTGTGCGTGCTCTGCTGTCTTCCTGTGTTTGTACAAAACATCCACAACCTGGAAATTTTCTATGGCTTCCCCATCACTACCACATTCTCATTATCTTGTTTACAGTTTCATTTAAATAAAGCTATTTAGCCTCTAGGAGCCTGAAGTTTCATTTTCAAACAAGCCACTTGAGATCCATCATGCTTCCAGGTAAGCTTATTCAGCTGTATCCTCCTTTATTAGCTATCTGCTGGTTAGTGCAGGGCTTGCATTGTTTGCATAGACTGCAGAATATCTCAGTGTACAGCAGCAGATAACTAATATGTTACACATGAGTTGCACATAAGATAGCAGTGACAATTGAACTGACTTTATCAGCAACATTTTTCTATAAAATCTTAATGCTTTAGTGACTGAATGTGACGAAGATGCACTTGGATGAGGTGTGTTAGATTTGCAAGAAAATATATTCTATTCCAAGGAATTATATTTAGAAATTTGCATTTAATTGAGAGTTGGGACCAAATTTCATATTCCTCTGGTTTTGCTGTGAGTACAAGAATGAGAGCAGTGGGTGGCTTTTAAGTCACTTTTAGCCCTGCCTGAATGCCTCACTGCCACAGCTTAGAACAGCCTCATGAGTGCCTTAAGTTGAGCCAGCCTATAATGGTCTTCTATGGATGATTAACCAGCCCAACATAGCAAGCACATACTGTGCCCTTGCTATACTCTTTTCCAGGGTGTTACAGTTGTACAATCAAAGTAAATTTTAAATATGGTGGTAGAGAGCCTGTTTCAGTACACATGGGAGACAAAAGGGAGCAGGAATAAGCAAAGCAGCACCAAAGAATCAGTAAAAGGGAACAGCAGGGGCTAGGCTGAATATTTTCTGTGTCTTTTTATGCAGAATGTATAGGTTGCTTTGTAGGCATTTACTGTATTAATGTAAGTCCAAGCCCAAAGAGGTCACAATTGACTATGTACAGATAACACAAAGACCAATGGACAGAAAAAAGAGCACAACACATTTATTAACTTTAATATGTCCCCATGGGATAATTTCCTACCCCAGACACATATTTTGGGCAGTATCTTAAAGTTAAAAATTCAAGCTATTTTTTTTTTCTTTTTAGGACATTGTCACTGGCACCACAGCGCACAATATCACCAAAGAACTGCCAGCTTACCTGAATGGTTTGCTCTGTGTGGATGAAAAACTGCCAAGAGTAATATGTTATGCCAAGCATGAATGTGTTTTTCCATATGGGGTAACAACTGGCCCCAAGCCCATGTTACTTGTTACTCCAATGCAATTTCTATATAAATGACAGGCCTAGACCTCTTTGGCCACTTTGGGTGGATGCATCTGAAAGGTCAGAATTCATTCATACCTCATTCATGTCCACTTTAGGTATCCATGGTAACTAATGGATAGCCACCCTCCACTCTGCTTTTGCTTTTTATGGGGAACTCACCCTAGTTTCCTATGTTCCAAAGAAGTCCAAAGTTGTGCTGTTGCTGTCAAGCATGGACCATGACCTGTCAGAAGGTAGAGAGCAAAGAAAGCTGGATATCTTCCATGACTACAATAAAAACAAGGGTGGGGTGGATAACCTTGACCACTTAGTTTGACCAACTGAAGGTGGAAAATCAACAGATGGCCAATTAAACTATTTTTCAATATACTAGATGTGGCTGCCATTGCTAGCCTCATCATTTGGCTAGGCCACAACCCAAACTGGAAGCAAAGATCACATTTAAGAAGACAGTGCTTTTCTTTGCAGGAGCTTGGAGAACAGTTGATGAATGGACAAATGAAGAACGATGGATACACATAATCTAAGTTCATCAAGTCTGGTATGACTGCCTTAAATTACAAATTACCACAATGCACCCCAGTAGAACCTTCTGCAAGCATGAGTGGACATTGTGTTTTTTGTCCAAGGACAGATGACGGGAAAACTCAGAAACAATGCAAAGATTATAAGTGATTTGCTTGTGTGCACCACAGTACATCATTGCTGCTTTGTGAAGAATGCAATATTTAATTAAAACAGTTAGGAAATGTTTCATAGTTTCATAGATGTTAGGGTCGGAACAGACCTATTAGATCATTGAATCTGAGCCCCTGCCCTGGGCAGGAATGAGTGCTGGGGTCTGTCCAATCTCCTTTTAAACACCTCCAAGGACGGGGACAGCACCACCTCCCTTGGAAGCTTATTCCATATTTTGGCAACCCTCACTGTAAAGAATTTTTTCTTGATGTCCAGTCTGAATTTGCTCTCTTCCAGTTTGTGGCCATCATTTCTAGTTACCCTGACAGATGCCCTGGTAAACATTGTATCCCCTATTTCTTACTGTCCCCCCCCCCTACACCCCCTCCCCCGATGAATCTTTAGGCATCCACGAGATTACATTTCAGCCTCCTCTTGTGGAGGCTGAAGAGGTTCAGGTCTCCCAATTGGTCCACATAAGGTTTTTTCTGTAGGCCTTTAACCAGATGAGTGGCCCTCTTCTGAACCCTCTCCAGGCCATCCATATCCCTCCTGAAGTACAGTGCCCAAAACTGGATGCAGTACTCCAGCTGCGGCCTAACCAATGCTGCATAGAGGGGAAGTATCACCTCCCTAGACCTGTTTATCACGCACCTACTTATGCAAAAAAGGGTGCAGTTAGCTTTATTTATTACTTCATCACACTGGTGACCCATGTTCATTTTGGAGTCGACTATGACTCCAAGATCCCTTTCTGCAGTTGTGCTACTTAGAGTGGTACCTCCCAGGCTATAGGAGTGTTATTGATTCCTCCTCCCCAGGTGCAACACATGACACTTATCCTTGTTAAACTGCATCCTATTCTGTTCGGCCCATTTCCCCAGCCTGTCCAAATCAGCCTGGATTCGCTCCCTGCCATCTAGTTTGTGTATCTCCCCCCATAGTTTGGTGTTGTCAGCAAACTTAGACAGGGTGCTTTCTACTCCCTCATCCAAGTCAGGAATGAAGATATTGAATAGTACCAGTCCTAGGACAGAGCCTTGGGGGACTCCGCTGCCTACATTCCTCCAGGTACAAACTGACTGATGCACCACCACTCTCTGGGTACATCCCATAAGCCAGTTTTCTACCCGCCGGACTGTGTAATAATCTACATTGCAACTGTTTATTTATAAGAATTGGGTGTGACACTGTGTCAAAGGCCTTTATAAAATCTAAATAAATAACATCTACCTCTGTTCCTTTATCCAAGCATTTTGTGACCCAGTTGTAAAATGAAACCAGGTTAGTCAGGCAGGATCTGCCTGCTATGAACCCATGCTGATTGCCCCTTAGCATCATTTTACCAGCTGGTCCCCACAAATGTGATCCTTAACAATTTTCTCAAAGGTCTTGCAAAGGATAGAGGTGAGACTAACCGGCCTATAGTTACCCGGTTCCTCCTTCTTCCCCTTCTTGAAAATAGGGACCACTATGGCCCTTTTCCAGTCCTCCAGGACCTGACCCAAGTGCCACAAGTGCTCAAACAGCTGTGCCAGTGGTTCTGCTATGACACCTGCCATTTACTCACATACTACATGCACCTTTAATTAAAATCAGTCATTCACATTTGGTGTGTGTGCCTTAAGCAAAAAAAAGTGATTTCTGCCCTGTAACAGGGGCATGTGAATACTGGAATATGCTGCTGGGGCTAAGTCCACTCATCTTTGTCACTCATCTACCCCCTGAAGCTAGAGGTTCACAGCTAGAGCATCCACTCCACAGCTAGAGGTTTAAGCCTCTCACAGCACCTTTGTGAACTGGCAATAGCTTTTGGCTAAGGAGCCAAATGGAGGGACCCGTCAAGAGATGGTGAATGAAGCTGATGAGCAGACTCCATCCCTCCATGTATTTGGAGCTCTAACATGAAACAAAAAGTCACTACATTTATTGTGTATTGTACTTTAAAAGCATACATGTGAAATAATGTAGAAACTACTTGAAGAGAAAAGGTCTATGCTTCCAATTAAATTCAAAGGTCTGTGCTCATTTTCATATAGGCTCAAGTGTGACATAAATGGGATTGAAGTGGCCCTCTGCCCTCTTCACAGGTACAATTTCACCATCATGGGTAAGGGTTACAGTTTAGACTCTGCCCCATATTAAGAAATGCAGAGTGCCAAATCAGTGCATGCCACTTCAGTTTTCATACAAAGGCACTCTATTCATTAATATGCCACATAAACATGCTATGCTAAAGTTTCCTGCTTCAACTATTTTAATTTTCCTGATATAATAAATTTGAGGTCAAACATCATGCAAATCTATAAAACTATCTACTACAGATATTCAGATGCAAGAATCCAGACATTATCAAGCACTGCTGTAAATGCAATTAGGCCTAGGAGTTAAATGAATAAAGTAGATAGAGAGGTGTGTCATATTCTTTATATCTTAATTCTGTAAACTTTCTTGCTTAAATGTGAACTTAAGACCTTGGCCCATATTTTTAGTAGAAGCCCATAAATCCCACTGAACTATTCAGGCTCTTTTTAATCATGCCAAAATAAATCTGGGGGAGTGAGGTCAAGTTTTAGTACAACAATTACAAAGATGAAACATCCTATGTCTTTTTCACTAATAGATTCATAGAGTTTCATGCATTTTCATAGTTCAGTGTAATTGTAGGTTGACATTTTGCAAACCGCATGACAGAACAGTTACCATTTTAATAGGCTTCGCAACTGGGGTAATGGTGACTAGCTTCCCCAGCTTTAGTTGCAGGTTTTCAAGTAAAATTAAATATCCCATGCCCTAGCAAACACACCCTCTTTACTTAAGCTAAAATCTGTCAAAGCACTTAAAAATGTACTTCATGTTATGAATATAATAACCCTATGGACTTGAATGGGAACTGGATCATTCTACTAATAGCTCAAGCTCTATGCAGGCTGTTGAGTGCATAACGGTATTCTTCTTTGAATCACTACTGATCATCTGAGGTATACTAAAGCATTAAGGAATCTTTCCAGTTTGAGGAACAGCTGTTGTTGCAGCTTCAAAAATCAATTGGCTCTTATCCATCAGATAGCACAAATCCCTCTGTGATACCTGTGGCTTCTCAGTGGATGCCAACAATCTATAATGATTCGTTGACACATATGAATAGACACAATCTGAAGTGCAGTCCAGCAAAATTTTAAAATATATCTTATGAACTTATGCTGTGAAATCATAGACCTCCTTAAGCTAAAAGAGAAAAATCTTTATTAGCCATGAGGGATTCTTTTGTCTTTATACACTGGCTCTGAAAAGTTTATCAATAGGGACACTCTGATATGGCCTAATTCTTTTTGGTATGACTGAGATAAACATTCTGACTATTAGCTTCTTACCCCTTGCTAAATTCCTATTCTAGTTCATTATACATAGAGTATAACAGTAAATTATGGTGTTTAAGACATCACAAAGCAGTCATTAGCCTCTATGTGAAGTTCAGTGAGCATTCATGCACATATAACATGACTCAAACAAGACAACATATGTCTATTGTTCGTATGGGAGCTTCTATATGCCACATTACATAGGCCAGATTGTGCTCCCTAGATCAGTACTGGAAAATCTTCACACCATGCACATAGGGTTTCAGTGACCTCTTTTTCATCACTTTCTTCATAGACCTCAGACTTGCAGAGGCTTTGTTACTTAATTCAGGGTTGTACAACTGGTGACCAGTGGCACACATTTGGCTTAGAAATGCTTAACTGCCATCACCCTTACAACATTAGGTCTTTGTGCTTTCCCCCACAGGTCTGGGTACTGATCCTCCCACACAGCTGCCACTACCATCCCCCCATTTCCTCCTGCTGCTGCTTTTGCTACCTTCTCCCCACCCCTGGGGTCACTAGGGTCTCCAGGTTCCCCCTTGTTAGAAGTCAATCTGCCCTCACAGCTGGGCCACCTGACCCCAGAGCAGCACCATCTCTGAGCACTGAGCTGATCGTGTTCAATATATAAGCCCAGACTGTGGACCGTAGTACCTTGCCCCTGCTTATCCTGTTGTGAATCTAGATTTCCAGGGTTCTGCTTTCAGCCTGACCTGAACTAGAAACAAGGATATTGTTTTGCCTTAGGAAGGTGGGACTAACTTTTTCACATCCTCACCTTCTAAAATGGTCTTTCAGCATGCTCAAGTATTTTGCTAACCCCATGCTCCACAAGATTGTTTATACCCCCATCCTTATGCTCTCTTTCTCTTTCAGCTTCTGCTTCCTGCTCTCTCCCTGTGAGAAGGGAAGTACAGCCAGCAGGGGAAGCAGCAACTGGCAATGGGGCCAGAGACGCTTAGAAGTTGGAAAGCCGTGTCTTGATTCATGGCCCCTACTGATGCAGAGACTTAAAAATAGGCAGTGGGGGAGGGACACCACTCATCATACCACTTCTGTTTGCTTAGGAATTAAGTGAAAAAGATAAACACAGATCTATGTTGCTGTTCTACATATCAAATATTATAATGCTTTATATTAAATATGGAGAGTAAAAACAATGCGCCATGTACTTTCTGTTCTAGAATGGCCCTAAAATAGAGAATTACAGGTTAATTTACTTACCAAAATAACACCCAGTCAGTTCTGTGTGTCATTGTAGATTCCCGTATCTTTCACCTATGCGTCGAGGTCATGTGGATTCTTCTGGCTTCACCACAGCTTTAAGGAAGGAACAGGTTCATTAATGTACTGGACCTCGGTCAGCACCCCAGGGGGTCTTGCCTTCCACATCTTTGCTGGAAAATTAAGGTTAATGGGGAGGAAGGTGGTCTATCCCATCCCTCCTGGTACCTTCCTTCAGTTCTTCTAGTTGTCTTTCTGCTTGGGGCTCCGCCTTCCCTACACCCAGCCTAATGCCAACCAAAGATGTTGTTGTCTGGGCCACCAGCATTAGTCTTATGCATGCTTTGTATTCTTGACCCTTTTCATTTATTACGGAGTGATCGGGGCATTATTTGACCTGATTATTCCCGGCCATGCTTTGCCTTACTTATGTGTCAGGTCTCAGATTGTTATGTTCCCCAGTGTCTCACCCTTGATCTGAGTTTTTCACCCACCTTGGGTCATTTGTTCATTGGTCCTTTCTCTATCTGGTCCCTCCAGGATCCCGTCTGTGCTGTGGATCTCTGAGATCCACGGAGTATCCTCTGGTAAGTTATAGAGCTGTCTTTGGCTCTGACTCTTCAAACAACTCCCCTTGGGGTAGCCACCATGTCCCTGGGCTGGGACTGTGTTCAGTATTTTGCCCCTTTGGGCTGGTCAAGGACCTCGCTTCCGATTCCTCCTGCTGATTCCCTGCTGGTCCTTTTATTTCTGCTTCGGGGTTCCAGGCAGTGAATCAGCCCTGACACACTGTTATAAAGCATGCCCATGCCGACATGGGAGCCAATTCCGGCCCCTTCCACCTCAGCATTTTTTTTTCCTTTTCTTCCTTTACTGCAGCAGCTGGGAACACCGTGGTTTTACATTCACTTTCCAGCGCAGTGTCCTGATGGCTCCTCTTGTCATCTGACAGATGTAAGTCTTTTCCACAGTCGTACATAGTAAATATAGTTCAAAAAAATCAGTCCTTGTTAGTGATTAATTTTATTTATGCATTCAGAGGTTTGTATACTCTAATTAGTAGGCTAAAATGGAGTGTATTCAAGTTCTAATAATAAGTAAACTCTTATGGAGGTCTAGATAAACATATCATTCCAGTTCCAGTACTGATTCAGTCTGTCTTGTGCACCTTACTTAACTGCTGTGCCTCAGTTTGTCCATTTGCAAATAGTTACTGTTATTATTATTGAAAGGATATGAGGAACTTTGAGGAAATGGATAAATTGGAGTTGATGAATGATGCTTAGGCCCACTAGAAATAGTAAGAAGTCTCAATATGAACAGTGTTAATTAGTTTTTAATTGTTTTCATATTTTTAAATCTTTACTGTTTATCTGTCTATTCACTAATATGATCTCAGCTACATCAACATGAGATGCTGACTGTGCAGTTGTTATTGTGCAGTCATTTAGTACTTGCATATGCAAGTACTAAATGACTATGCAGTAGCTGGAGTTACTGCACAGTGGCATCACCAAACAGCTTTTAGTTGACACTAACTACTCAGTAGCTCAATACTACTGCGCAGCAGTGTCACATCACACCTCGTGTCATGCAACACTACTGTGCAGTAGCAATAAGCTACTGCGCAATCAGTGTCTCACATAGACGTGGCCCTTTTCATTTAATCTAAGCCTCTAATTGCAGAATATATTACTTAGATTGTTTTAATTTAATTTTAGTTAATTTATTCAATCATTATATTGTAAGATGCTTATTGAAAACCTAATAAGCATGCTGTCCAATTTTTATTGGGGTTTACATAAAACATCTAAATATTTACAGTTTCTTTTGTGCATATAAATATCCATTAGCTCTAAGACAAGTAAGATGCATTTACATCTTATGAAATTCTGTAGGTCTAGGAGTCTGACATTGGGTCACAGCTGATGACTTGTTATAAATTGAAGGGAATGTTTTAAGGAGAATTCAGCTGAGGTGAATTTAAAGGGTGAAATAGAATGTGTGTATTTTCTAATTTTGAATGTATGAACAGTCTGAAAACTGTCATTTTAAATGTAGTGTGTATGTGGGGAGATGTTAAATAGGCACCAAGGTTATTCAAAGTTAAAGAATCAAATACACATTGAATAAATTATTGAAAATAATATTTTTCATGCTCTTTATCCCAAAGGATTCCTGCTGAAATGAAACAGCTAATTTAACAATACATTTGGCACTAACCATTGTAAATACACCTGATTTTTTTTAAATGTATTTAGCAAGTGAAAAAGGAGATTTTTCTAAGCATTCTGAGAATTGTTCTGTAGAACAAATGATTTTGATACATTGAATATATTAATATTAAAATGTTCATACAAGCATACAAATTGATTATAATGTTTTTTGTTTTGCATAGTCCAGTACAATTCCTTTAAGCTCCTCTTGAGAATCTATCTTATTTTTTTCTTCTGTTGAAATTGGAGAATAAAGGAATAGAATTTCTCACTCTATGTATTTGATTTAATTTTTTTTTCCTTTTCGGGTGGTTTTTTTTTTGGCTGCAGAAGCTTTTATCCAGTTCCTTATGGTCTTGCAGTGTGTCCTCAGAATTCTTTTGTATAAACTACATAAAAAAAATTCTCCTTGGGCCAGATCTTCAGCAGCGAATAAATGCAGAAAATAATTCATGTATTGCATAGTGCCTAATGCCCTGGAGTCCTGTTGTCTGTAAGAAGCACTTTTATTAACCTTGCAAAGTAGATAATGTTAATCAAGATAGCACAGCTCTAAAGATAATGTTGCTTATTAATACCATCTGAAAGCTCTATCCTTTTATTTATGGTAATTAAATGGTTAGCAACCTGTTCTTTCTTGATCATTTAATAGTTTTCAACTCCTATTTGGGGGCAAGCAGTGTAGCCGTACTTCTGATATTTCTTGCATTTTCTATCTAAATCTCTTAACCTTCTGTTCTTGACTGTCAAGACAAGATAAGTGAAAAATCACCTAGAATGAAAGGAACTGGGATAAAATTAGCAGTATTTCCACATAATTACACAGTACAGCTAAAATATATCTGGATAGTGCAGTATATGTTTCAGATCCTGTCTAGCCTTATACAGAATGGTCTAATGGATGCTGTTTGCAGATATGATGTCCAGAGGCTGTGAAATATGTATCTGCAGAATTTGTATTTGTCACAACATTCCTCTATGGTATTTATATTATGTTAGTAATTTGTCACAAGTGTTTGTTGTCTTGCCAGATGACAGATAAAACAGAGATGCCTTCCAGTCAATGATTTGCCTTGAGAATGTCAGTGTCAGGACTGTAGGAATAGCCTGTTAGCAGTGCTGAAGTATTTGAAGAGTTTTGGAAAGATGAGCTGTTGATAACAACCTGGTTATAGGTAAAATGACTGTTATTTTAATGAAAAGAATGAATAAACATGTCCCAGCTTTCATTTACAATATTTACTTGCTCAAACCACTATTCCCGTTTTGCCAGCTCTACTGGAAAGTGTTAAAAGTTCACAAACTTAACTCCTGCTCTTAATTTGGACTTGAATGTGTGGTGCCACTAATGTATAAAAATATTGTCCAAAACTAATCAAGATTCAGTCAAGAAATATTAACAATATTTGGAAATAGTTTGTGAGTATGATTTCTAATATTCTATCAGTCTTGCTTGAATGGCTCATCTCTCCTTTTGACAATTCTCACACTATAAGGATAATCTAATCCTGTAACTATTATTATATTTTATCTGGTTGCTTCCAGTATAAATGTGTATAAATGAATGTGTAAACAATAGAAGTTCCTTGTATTATAGAGAAAAATAACCTTATAATTGAAGCACTGAGTTGGAACTTGTGAAATCTAGGTTCAGTTGCCACCTGTAACATGGATTGATTGGTTGACCATTGTTAGGTCTTTCAATCTCTCTGTGCTCACTGCCTTGTTATTGAAATAGCATGATCTGTCCATGACACTGACTTTCTGTCTCTATCTTTGTCTTCAATTAAAACTCATTGAAGTCACTCTTTACTATGTGCCCATGTAGCTGAGTGGGACATTGATCTTATTTGGGACTTCTTTTGCCATAATACAATATAATTCACTTGCTTCAGTGTCATGCTGCATGGAACTAAAAGAGAAACCCATGAGAGAAAGGTCTAGTAGGATCAGAGCACAAAAAGGCAACCCAGTGATTAGACTTGTCACTGATGGCAGATTCCAGGCATAGACTATTTTCATCTCTTTAGAAAAGGCAAATAAATATACCTATGGCACAGGGAAAATATTTTGTTGAAGTGCCAATGCAAATGTAGTAAGGAAAAAATAAAGAGGAAAGTAACGTAATGAAAAAACATAAAAGAAAAAATTATCTGTATACTGATTAATAGAATATAGCTCTGGTACCTGAATGGATCTCCTGACACTATCACAATGAAAATAATTAACAATAGAATCATAGAAAGTTAGGGTTGGAAGGGAGGGATGTCAGGAGGTCACCTAGTCCAACCTTATCTCAAAGCAGGACCATTCCCAACTACATCATCCCAGCCAAGGCTTCATCTAGCTGGGTTTTGAAAACCTCCAAAGATGGAGCTTCCACCACCTCTCTGGGTAACCTGTTTCAGTGTTTTACTACCCTTGTAGTGAGAAAATTCTTCCTAGTATCTAACCTAAACTTCCCTTGCTGCAACTTGAGACTGTTGCTCCTTCTTCCATCATCTGCCACCACTGAGGACAGTCTAACTCCATCCTCTTTCGAACTCCCATTCAGATAGCTGAAGGCTGCTATCAAGTCCCTTCTCAGTCTTCTCTTCTCAAGACTAAATTAGCCTAGTTCCCTCAGTCTTTCCTCAGAAGCCATGTCCCTCAGCCCCTTCACCGTTTTTGTTGCCCTCCACTGGACTCTCTCCAATTTGTCCACATCCTTTCTGTAATGGGGGGCCCAAAACTGAACACAGTACTCCAGCTGTGGCCTCATCAGCCCTGAATAGAGGGGAATAATCACTTCTCTTGACCGTCTGGTAACTCACCTACCAGTGCAGCCCAGTATGCTGTTAACCTTCTTGACAACAAGGGCACACTGCTGGCCCATATTCAGCTTATTGTCCACTGTAACCCCCAGGCCATTTTCTGCACAACTGCTGCCCAGCCAGTCAACCCCCAGCCTGTACTGGGTGGGACTGTTCCTTCCTAAGTGCAGGACTTTGCACTTGTCTTGTTGAACCTCATGAGATTACTTTTGACCCATTCCTCCAATTTGTCTAGGTCACTCTGAATAGTGGTGGTGGTATAAAAGTGACTATCAAACAAACAAATATAATGTGAAATACTTAACGTTAGGGCTGACAAATGATTTAAAAAATGAATCACAGTTAATTGTGAGATTTAAAAAAGTTTCAATTAATTACATTTTTAATCTCACATTTTAATAGTCAGTACCCCCCCCCCCACACACACACACCCAATAGCCCAGAGCCCATGAACCCTGTGGTTCCTCCCTGCCACCACCAATACCACAAAGCCCCAGCCCAGACTGCAGCCTGCCCCATGCCTACTCTGGACTTGTCCTGTCTAGAGAGCAGAAGCTGGAACCTGTGCAAACCCTGGCCCACACCACATCTGCTGTAGACTCATCTGCCCATTCTGAGCAATGGCTCCCACCACCATGCTAATCATCACACTCCAGTAGCCTTGGTGTCATGTGTATTCAGTGTTCCCACACTTCAAGATGGTGGCAGGGGCACTTTAACTAAAGATTGTTCAACAAGTTTTAGTTTAAGTGCCCCTGCCACCATTTTGAAACAAAAGATACTGAATACACAAGATACTCTAGAGTCTTCAATTAGAGCAGCTCCTGAAAGCTGCTCTAATTAAAGTGCCTTGTCCTTCACCCCAGAGCACATGTAAAGATGCCCAATGATTCCCATATCTCTTTTCTGTGTGGTAACCGTTAATGTAGAGCCCATCATAGTGTAGGTATAGTGTGGGTTATTTTTGCATAGGGCAAATGAATGGTAACCTTAAAGGGATCCTTAAAAGGATCTTCCCATAGGCATTCAGTTCTAGTCCCCTTTATACATCCCATACAGAAAGTCAGTGACAATAGCTATTTTTATTAATGTACCTGTTTTTCCAAGATAGCTTTTAAAGAAAATATTAAATATCTGTTTGTAGCAGGAGAAAACATTCTTAGACTACCTCATCAATCACAAATAATTAACTAAAAAAAATAAAAATGAATGACAATGCAAAATTCTTCCTGCAATATGCTCTGGATATAATTTAAAAAAAATGTCCAAATACATTTATAGATTTCATAACAAAGCTATTCATGATGTAATCATAAAGGTTTATACTCCATTGTTCATGGTTGATAACGATTTCAGGTTTTCTGACAAGTTCACAATCTAGAATCCACAAAAAAAGAACTTAATTTATCTACAAGCTGAGAGAGAATTTCTAAAGCATGCATCCTGTATTGTGCTTCCATCTAAGCAGACACTGATAAAACTGAATAACTTTCTATACTAATAATAATCCTTGACATGGTTCACCTGCTCCTTTAAATTTGCAAGACTCCTTGGACTTCTCCTGTTAGAAAGCAACCATCAAAGTTATTTGTCAGAAAAATATAAATATTTTTAGTTTCCACATTTTAAAATCTAAAATGTCTAAAATCTAAAATGTCTAAAGTGTCTAAAATCTAGTGTCTGGGAGAAATGAGATACTGTTGATATTATTAGAATATTTTCTGCCTGAATCCAAGCAATAATACCAGGTGTTATGGTCTATCTTTATAATAACAGGGTCAGGAGAAATATTTTTTTTGGCCCAATCTAGATCAGGTAAAATATCAAGACTGTTGGGCCCACTGAAAAATCTTTTGTGAATAATTTTGGAGAAGGAGAGAGAAGATTAAAAAAAAAATAAATAAAAGTCCCATCAACATATAATCACTGGCCAAATCCAGATGAGTGCAGACGTGAGGTATGTGGCTCCACAGACCCATCTGCAGTGCCACACACCACATATGCAGGTGTACCCTACACTGCTACTCTGCAGTACGGGGGGGGGGGGGGTTGACTCTGGAAGATTCTTGGATCAAAAAAACCCACACCAAAAAAAAAAGTGGGGCAGCGCACAAAACCCAAAAACAGAGCCACACTTCAGCTGCTGGCCAGGCTCCCAACTGCAGGAGCCTGCAGCTGCAGCTGTTCAGGGCCCCCAGGACCCCAAGTAAGGCTGCTGGGGCCAACACAGTTGCTGGCCCCATCCTGTCCATCCCATCTGGGGTCACCTACCATGTGCCAGAGTGCATATGGCACAGGCATTCCCTGGGGACAAGTAGCAGCAATAGGCACAAGGTGTGCTGCCGCTACTACTTGTCCTTAGTGACGCAGTCACCAAGGACAAATCATGAGAACAAAAAATGTCTGTTTTACCACCTGGTGTATGGATAGTCAGATAATTGGAAAACACTAATTTTTTTCATCCATTTTTGTCAAAAGCCATATCACACTCTTCATTTTTCCCTTCCTTTTCATCCCCACAAGGCCTCTGATAACAATAGCTCCAGAAATCTTTCCTCAGTTAATCCCTTCTTCCACCATCAATGCAGGTCAATTGTTTACAGCTGCACAATAGTATGATTTGATACATTGACTGTGCACACATTCCTTCCTCATGTGACCTGACTCTCTTCTTCTGTTCCCTGATCTGAAAGATAAGTAGGGAATTAACAGCAGTATCATCCATACAGAAGAAAATCTGAGTATCGTATAGGAAGACCTGGATGACTGTGAGGGCTAAAGTAATGGAAATGGGATGAAGTTCAATAGTATAAGATGTACTTATGTTTTCTATTAGCTGGGAATGCATTAGATGGAAACAGAAGAGGAGAAAGTATATCCTGGGTGCATATACACAAGATGCTAACTGTGCAGTAGTTTAATAACACTGAGCAGTAGCATGCTGTGCAAAACCTGTGCTAATATGCTACTGCACAGTAGTATTAGACTACTGTGCAGTTAGCATCTAAAAAATCCCATGTGCCAGTGTTACTATACAGTAGCACAAGTTACTGCACATTGATTTAGTAATTGGTTATCCAAATACTAAACTTAATAGTATCTATAGTGCATTAATGAACATATAGATGCACACCCGGTCTATAACAAAGTGACTTTCACCAATGTGATGCACTCATAAAAAGGCAAATGTTGTCAGGTGTGATAAGAAAGTTTTACTGCCATCATAAAAGGCACAGGTGAAACCTCTCCTGGAATTCTGGTCACCAATGTTCAAGTAAAATCAATGAAAATTGGAACAGAGTCCAAGAAGGTCTGCTAGAATAATCAAGAGAATGAACACAAGACCTGACAAAATAAATTGGCTGGGTTAGCCTAGCAAAATGAAGGCTGAGGGGCAATCTGATTGCTGTCTCTGTGTACATCTGATTGCTGTCTTTGGAACTCTCCCTTTATATTGGGAAGAACATGGTGTTCCATCAGCCTACCCCAGCACAAGCTGCTCCCCTGTCCCCACAAGTTACCATTGGTAGATAACACCTGGAAAACATGGAGCATTTCCCACACCTTGGCAGCCACCTCTCCCAGTCAGTCAGTCTTAATGTAAATGTGAACATAGGATTTGCTGTGCCAGCATATCCTTCAGAAAGCTGCTTCACCAAGCCTTTGCCAACTGAGATCTGCAGATGGAAACTAAGATCCTGGTCTAAAATGCAGTGGTTATTGCCATGCTCCCCTGTGGGTGTGAGAGGTGGGTGACATATCAAAGCCATCTTTGGCGCCTGGAATAGTTCCATCAGAATTGCCTCAGGAAGATCCTTTGTATTAGATGGGAAGAACACTGCACCAATGCCAACATCCTCTTGTAACCAGCATTGAGGCAAAGATCATAAAACATCAACTCCGCTGGGGTGGCCACCGTGTGTGGACGCTGACACTCGTCTCCCAAAGCAAGTCCTTGTCTCTCAAGTCAGTCATGGTAAGAGAACCTACAGAGGACAGCAGAAGCAGTACAAGGACACTGAAAGAATAGCTTAAGAAGGGTGGCATCAACCTTACAAACTGGGATGCTCTGGCTGGTAACAGGTCGCAATGGTGCTGCACCATACATCAAGCTACAGCCCACTTTGAAGAGAACCATCTTGCTCAGGAAGCTGAGAAATGACAGAGGAAGAAGCAAAGCACACAATATCTTGGCCAACAACTATGCCCCACTTTCTTTCCCCCCCCCCAGGCACCACCTGTCATATCTGTGGAAAAACTTGCAGAGCATGAATTGGACACTTCAGCCAGCTTAAAACACACCGATAATTCCCTCCCCCCCACCAAACAGACACCATCCTCATATCAAGGGATAGCCATCAAAGGGGATACACACTAGGGAGGGTAAATAACTTTTTATGGTGGTACAGGAACAAATAGGTATAGGCTGATCATGAATAAATACAAGCTGGAAATCAAAGTTCTCTGACAATCAAAGAAATAAGAAACTGCTTTGGAATACGAGTAGTGAGAGAGTAGAGAAATCTAAGTCATTCTAAAATGGAGCTTGATATGTTTGTAAACAGGATCATATTACGGGGCTGACCTAAATGACAGAGAAGTCCCTTATGCTCCTGTGTTCCTAACAAGTTGAAGGGATACAAGAAAATGTGCATGCCGTGTGGGTTCAAGAATGGGCAGCTGAGTTAAGAGGAAAGTATTCCATCCTAGATTATGTGGCCCCTATTAACTACACTAAATACCTATCTACAGTATCAACAATTGGCAATCCATTACAGCCCTAGAAGTGACCGTCCTGAGTAAAATTTTGCTTTTTTATGACAGTGGTTTTTAAAAGAAAACAACTATACAGAAACAATGCAAAATATCTAATAAGAGAGTTCCTCTTTCTTTGTTGTCATCTCCTTTCTTCTTGCTGCCCAATGATGTATGTATTTATAAGTGAAGTGACTTTGCTAAAGGTTATTTAAAATAACTTTCAGGATTTTAATTCTCAAATGAGATCTGGCAAGAATCTACTGCACTACTTGGTATTATGAGCATTTTTTTAGTTTAGGATGAGAAAATGTGTATCATCACCAAGAACAGTGCACTTTGAATAACCATTGTTTTGTACCTAAATTCTATTGTTTCATTTTCTCTTGTTTGGGTCAAAAGAATTACCTGTTTATAAACTGTTTAGCAGGTTAAAAGGAAAGTTTAGGTTAGCACCACCTCTTTTTTCTAAAAGCCAGCGTTCTGGGCTTCACCAGCTGTAACACAGAACACAGATGCATTGTACATATTGTGGTGACATCTGTGAATGATACTAGCTAAATGGAATTCTTCTCATAGACAACACTCTTTTCACAGTGGATTCATCAGTAAACTGCACCTTCCATTAACTTTGTCAAAGATTATCATATCATATCTGAAATGTTCCTTTTCTTCCTTTTCTGCAAATGATAATGATATTTCCTCTGTTTACATTAGTGTGTAGAGTTTAAGAGAAGCCAAGATTCTCTAAGGTAATTCTTGAGTTATTGTCCAGGGTAGTAGGATGTAAAATAATTGAATGCAGAGGCACTATAGAGATTATGTGTACTTTTATACAAATGCATTTTTTATTTAATTTTCTCAGCGAACATCAAAGATAGAAAATAGGAGTGGAAGGAACCTCAAGAGGTTATCTTGTCCAATCCACTGCTCAAGAAAGGATTATCCCTGTCTAAACTATCCCAAAAATAGAAAGCCACAAGGAGGATTAGAACCCATAGTACCTCTCTGAGCAGCTATTAGTTCTCTCAACACTTCGGTACTAGCTGAATTTCTAGATGCAGTTTTTACCCACAAAATATAAACCTTATGGTGTTTACTAAGGAACATTTCTTTTTAGTTTAATGAAGCCAATTATTAAGTTTTCAGTACGGCTGTCAATTTGCATTAACTTGTGTGATTAACATAAGAACACATTAATTTTTTTAATGCATTAAGTATGCACTTGCTTTTGGAGCCTATGTCCAGACTCCTCTCTGGGACACCGTGTGCAGGCACACAGCTGCAGCATGCACACAGCCAGGAATGCAGCCCAGCAGGATGTCGAGCAGCACCCAGCAGCTAAGTCTGTAGAGTGGGAGGGGAAGGGGCAGAAGGGCAGATTGGCGCCCCCATGGTGAGGGAAGGAGTCGGGCGGGGGGGGGCTGGGGTGAATGGAAACCTGGGGCCAGGGCAAGTCGTGGGATGGAGCCTGGGGAGGCTCATCCAGGGGTGTGGGGGGCATCTCCTTTCTGATGTGCACACCCCCAGGGGAGGCATCGGGGCATGTGCCCCCCAGATTTGAACAGGGGGCAAAGGCAGGCTACCCACTCTGGGATGGGGCTATATGCCCTGATGCCTTTGCCCCAGAAGCCACACAATGCCATGTTGTGCCACCCCAGCCCACCACTTTACTTCACAGCAGGCAGCCCAGACACAAATAGAGGGGGCACATGCCCCCCCATGTCTCCCCCAGGGGTGTGCATAATGCTGGGGGGACTGTCCCCCCGCACCTCTGGACAAGTCATCTGTGGCTCCATTCCACTCCCTGCCTTGGCCCCAGGGTCCCATTCACTCCAGCCCAAGCCCCTGCCTCTGCCCCATTACCTCTCTCATTGTGGGGGCCTCGATCTTCCCTCCCCCACCCCCCCTTCCCTCCCCACCATGTCTTCCCCTCCATAGACTTGCCAGCTAGGCACTGCTCTACACACTGCTGGGCTGCATTTCTGTAGGATTTACCATATTTCCAGTTTAAAAATGAGGACACCTAGTGTGGGGGTAAGATTATTGTGGAGGGGGCAGTGATTTGCCCATGCTCTGCCCTTGCCCCTCACTCCCTCATGAATACCCCAAAATTTGGTGGGGTTTGTGAGACTGGGAACTTGAAGGAATTGGAAGAAATATGGTAGTTAGGGCAAATGGCAGTAAAACCATTAAAAGAGTTTGGGCAAACTTTACCATTACACATAAACCAGCTAGTTCAAATTGAATTCTATGAGCATTAATTACTGATAATTCAGTCAGAGAAGAAATTAAGGCAGGGAAGCAGATTAGGAATATCTGTTATTTTCTCTGCAGAGTATTTTAAGCTCCAAATACATATTGAAGCTGAACTACTGATATACAAGTCCATGATAATGTTTATTATGTTATAAGAATGTGGTACCTAGGTATTTACTAAAGGGATAAAAAACACTAATAAATATCATAAACACATATATACACACATCAAGTTCCACCTAAGATGAACCTATGTGGTTCATTAGACTACTACAATTAAGGCATGCCAGTTCCTCTAGTCCAGTGATGCTCAGCCTTTTGGCCCCATGGGCCAAAAGACTGGGGGGCCAGTCCGCAGACTAGATTGAGCACCCAATGCCAGGATCAGGCCCTGAGGCCTGGCACTGCCCGCTTCTGCCCTGCATGCTGGAATGGTCCCTGGGAGCCTGGCACCACCCACTCCCACCCTAATACCCTGGAATTGAGTCCTGGGGGCACGTCCCAGCCCCCTGTGAGCTGGGATTGAGTCCTGGAGCCTGGTGACACTCCCACTTATCCCTGCATGCTAGGATTGGGAGGCCAATCCAGCACGAAGGGCCTGGGGCCTGTCTACTGTGTTGCTGGGGGAGTGATGCTACTGTTCTCCCACTACTGAATTTCCAGACCTGTGGGGAACCCCAGGGGCCAGATGACATGGTGCTGTGAGCTGAATCTAGTCCATGGGCTAGAGGCTGAGCAGTCATGTTTTAGTCAAAAGCACACATAGTAGTGGGTTCACCAACATATCTGTCTGCCTTTAACTCCCTAATCTAAAGAAGCAGGTACCAACTTATAGTTAGCTCTTTGGATGAAGTCTTTGGTGTACCAGTTGTGGCAGAAAGCCACCTCTGTTTCTCTCCCAAAACTCTGCTCTGTGACAATTTGGTTAAAATGGGCTCTGCAGAGGGCAAACACCTTACCTTATTTCTTTAGGTAACCTGAGCTGGATACATTCCTGAGGGAGTGGGGAAACCTGCTCCCTCTGCCTACGTGACTGGCATCACATACCTGGGTATGGGGCTTGAGTTCCCTGGGAAGCTAGGAACTGCCAGTCTGCCCAGCAACTAGTGATACATTTCAAATTGGTTGGCTGACAGCCAACAGGTGTTGGCCTCCATTGGACCAGGTAAATGAGGTCATAAGGGCTATATAAGTTAAGGACTGCCCAGAAGGAGGGGGCAGCAGCCATGAGGAAGACTCAGAGAGAGAGAAGAGTTGGACCATCTGAAACTTGCTCTCTCTCTCAAAACTCATGATCAAGAAACTGCCTGCCTCCAGAGGGAATTTCCATGTGCCTCTGGATGATACTTGTGAGTAGGCTACCTGAGATCTAACTAGATATATAGCTTGCAGTAACTCAGATGCATGATCAAAGGCTACATGCCAGTTTACTTTATGGGATTTCTCTGCTATTTCTCTACCCTGTATCCTATTCCAACCCTACCCCTTGTAACCAATAAAGTTCTCCTTTGTACCTAGCATGGGAGACTTATTGGGAGTGGATCTAGATTATGCCTTGGGGTCCCCTTGGTTTGGCTGACTAAGGGAGACCACTACTTGTGCTTCCAACTGAGGGAAGCATCCCCAAGTGCTTGAAGTGAGTCAAGTACCCCCAAGGGCTACTAGGCCTGTGTTACCCAGGGGATGCAGAGCCAGAATCAAGCCCAGCCCTGGGTGGTGGCAGTTTTTACCCCAGGCTAGAGGGTGTGCTCCAAGAAAGGGGTCAGTCAGACATGAGGCACCCCTATGGAGGCACTCAGAGCCTGGAATGTGGTCGGGCGCAGTGAGGTGGGTGGCTCAACACAGGAGCACCCCCTACTGGCCGCCACACCAGTGAGGCTCAAGTTCATACTATATGATCTACAAAACACCTTAAACTCCCTCACCATTCCCTATCATCAACAAGAGTAAATGCTGTGAAAACTCAATGATCTGATAGGAAGGGCATACGGCTAGAATGATGGAAGGTAGACCAGCTAGGCTTCACTTAGAAGATTTTAGTGGGATTAATCTCATGGCCAAAGGAGATGTTCTTCATCCTTACTGTGAATAACCAACAATTAGTCAGAAAGAGGTGGCCTTGACAGAAATAATTTGAATCAAATTATGAGGGTGGCCAAGAACCAACAAGGTCTCTAGATCTGTGTAATAAGTTATCAAGTTCTCCGTTGCTTCAATGACAGCATATATACCATGTAGATACTCTCAGAAATGCAGTTCATCATGATTAATAGTAGTTTGTTATTAAAAGTTTCAATAATTTCCTAAATATGCTCATAGCTTTTAATAAATTCATGTTAGTATGAGTGAACTTTGCAAGAGGCTTGTTTCATTATTATAAATGAAATTGCAGTCCTTGTGTAGGTGGTAGGATGGAAGAAATAGTTCATTGCTTTTTTACCAGATCCAGAAAATCAGCCACAGTTTTTGAAGGGCATTAAAAGCCATCCACTATTGTTTATTGAACATTGGTTGGGGTTGGGGGGTTTTTAGAACTGGGCAGTATGTTGTGTATTAAATTATTCAGACCATTTTTACAGTAGATGTTCTCAGGCCTCAGACCTTTGGATATATATTATAAAATTGAACTGATGGCCAATAGCTGTACACGTTGTCAGGCTCTTACACAAAGGATTGATACATGAGAACGATTATATAAATCTGGTTGGAAAATATTGATGAAGATGACCAGGCAACTGCTGTAGATTTGAAGAGAATAAAATGCCTTTGTCAGCAAGATCATAAAAGTTACGAAAAGTAATCCCAAAGAAGAAATCGTTTGGAAGATGAAGGTCTTGTGTCAAATGAAAAATGAAGAGGAGAGAGAGTTTTTTTTTAAAAAAGGGAGTGAAGGTGATTTAGAGGTGATAAAAGGAAATACATATGCTTGGAGGCAAAGACTTGTATCTTTAGGCCCCAGCACAGTGGGAATCTGATCCACGATGGATGTCTTTAGGTGCTATCACAATACACGTAAATAAAAATAATCACTAGAAATTAGGAAAATCTGTATCCCTCATCTGTATACACTTCAAATACCTGATGCCCTTTATTTCCAAATTGGAAACTCTCCCTAGTCATTATCTTGGGCTAACCATATATGGGCTTTTCTCCATACTGTTTTGCTAAAATCACTAAAATGTGTAAGTATTGTTACAAAATGGTATATACTTAAAATTTATTATGCTGTGACATCTGTGTACAATAACATACATAGTTAACTGGATAATAGAATTATATGTGGAATGAATAAAAGAAAGAAGTGTAAAGGTATGTAAAACTGGAAAACCAAGTACAGTGAATTACTCTGAAGAGGCTTTTTCCCCCATCATGTCCATGAGGGCATGTACACATGCAATAATGTGCCATTGCTACTGCACATTATGTTTAGTACCTCTAATCTGAGGTATTTAACCAAATACACAGGAACTGGTGCTTCTGCACAGTAGCAAAAGTGCATGGACTTTTTGTGATGCTTAATGCGCAGTAGACTAATTCTACTGCATATTACTGCAATAGCATGACTTTTGCCATGATGTGCTAATGAGCAGTAGAATTAGTCTACTGAGCATTAAGTGTCTCGTGTAGATGCGTCCTCTGAGGTGTAGATTAATTCCATTTCTATTTAAATGACAATTATTTGGAGAAGGGATGGGACTAGCTAGAAGACTAGTGTTCTGCTCTTGGCTCTGTCAGTATTTTGTCTGCAAATTGATAAATGTCTTCATTACCTAATACTTTAGTTTCTCTTTCTTTGAACTTAAAGTAATTATACCTATTTTAAAGAATTTGATAGTACACAAGGGAAAAATGTGGTAAACATCATATCCAATTGCCTTTGACTCCCCAGCTGAATGACCAGGCACTCAGTTGTAGTTGGGTCACTGGAAGCAGTCTTCAGTACAGGGCCAGAGCAAAATTCAAACTTACATGTGATGATCCATAGCAAAACATAGTGAGCACTCTGTCACTTGCCCTCCATCAACAAGAATGACAGTAAATGTAGTGAAATCATTATGAGTTTAGGACATCATTAAGTAATGTTTTGAATATGTTCTTATAAAAGAGAAAAACATGAAGTATATTTAGGGGCCACTGATAGATAAAAAATATTAAAGTGTATTGTCTTCAGTCCTGTAAAGACTAAAGGTACATTGGCTTCCACCACTTGTTCTGTCCTTTCTATTCCTTAACTCATTAAAAAAATGAAAATCCCATTTGAAAATGTTCAGGCAAACTTGCTTTTTTCAAATTAGTAGATTTGAAAAATGCTCAATCTCATGAGATTTTAAGAAAAATCCCTATGTTTGAGGGGCAGGATATTGAAGTGCCAAAAAGAGTATATCTTTGAAGAATGTAAGTTTAGGACCCAAGACCACCCTGAGGACTAAAGAAAGGAATGAATGTATATGTTTACATAGAACCAAGTTCTTAGTTGGTATAATCTAATATGGTTTCCTTCTCCACAATGAAAGAAGGGTGCCACAGGTTAGCTTTCATTTACCACAGACAAAGGGGACATACAGGTGTTACATTCAGAACAATATAACCAGGGTGAGGTTGATCTCAACGCTCAGTTGCACAGGTGTGCAGAGGGCTTAAATCACTGCAAAAATGGTGTGCCCAATCTAAGGAAGTTCACCTGAATAGGTGTACTAATTTAGATCAAATTCAGGATAACCCAATCTAAGAAAGTGTTAATTTAATCTCACAAATTCCTGTACACATTCATAGCACAGGCCCGGAACTGGGAAAATGCAGTTGCTTGCCCCAGCCCCTGGGGCCCTGTTGTTCCCACCCACTGATTGAGTTATTTATAGCCCCCCAACTTACCTCTCAGAAACTGTCAGACTCCACCCCTCCACCCCCGATCCTACACAAACCTCTTCTCCTCTCCCCATGGCCCTACTTACTTAGACCAGTTTCCCTATGCAGGAGCAGCAAACGGCTATACATGCTGTTTCCAGTCTATGTCTATGCAGCTTAAAGTAAGCTGCAAGAACAGAAACACAGTGCACCAAATGGTTGTTTGCACACACAGTGTGTGCACATGAACAGTTACTACCAAGTAGCTTATAAGGCAAAGGAGACCAAGAATTTATAGTAACTTGTTTGTGTGACCAGGCCCTGACTATTCTTGCTTATCTTTAAATGTATATAGTATTATATAACTACATTTAATATCATTATTCTAGGAAAAAATCTTCTATGTACTTCAATGTAATTGACAGAAGTCAATCATCATGGTGCCCTGTGACCAGTGGGGTCCCCCACGGCTCTGTCCTTGGACCCATATTTTTCAACGTCTTCATTAATGATGTGGACATTGGAATCAGAAGCAGACTGGCCAAGTTCGCTGATGACACCAAACTTTGGGGCAAAGCATCCACACCTGAAGACAGAAGAGTGATCCAGGCTGACCTGGACATGCTCAGTAAATGGGCAGATGAGAACCTGATGGTGTTTAACACTGAAAAATGCACGGTTCTCCACCTTGGGAGGAAAAACCTGCAGCATCCTTATAGGCTTGGCAGTGCTACACTGGCTAGCACTACGGAAGAAAGAGACTTGGGGGTCATGATTGACCACAAGATGAACGTGAGCCTTCAATGCAATGCTGCAGCTAGTAAAGAGAGTAAAATGCTGGCTTGCATCCATAGATGCTTCTCAAGCAAATCCTGGGATGTCATTCTCCCCTTGTACTCAGCCTCGGTGAGGCCACAGCTGGAGTATTGCGTCCAGTTTTGGGCCCCACAATTCAAAAGGATGTGGAGAAGCTTGAGAGAGTACAGAGAAGAGCCACGCGCATGATCAGAGGTCAAGAAAACAGACCTTACAACGATAGGCTGAGAGCCATGGGGCTCTTTAGCCTGGAAAAACACAGGCTCAGGGGGGATCTGATGGCCACCTATAAGTTTATCAGGGGTGACCAGCAGTATCTGAGGGAACATTTGTTCACCAGAGTGCCCCAAGGGATGATGAGGTCAAACGGTTATAAACTACTGCAAGACCATTTCAGACTGGATATAAGGAAGAATTTCTTTACTGTCGGAGCCCCCAAGGTCTGGAATAGCCTGCCATAGGAGGTGGTTCAAGCACCTACATTGAACACCATTAAGAAAAAATGGGATGCTTATCTTGCTGGGATCCTATGACCCCAGCTGACTGGATGATCTTCCGAGGTACCTTCCAGACCTAATGTCTATGAAAGCTATAATCCATCTTGCACAGTTAGATACTTTGTTTGTGTAGGAATATCAAACATAATCATACGAATATCATACACGTAATTAAATATTGGGCAATTACACTTTTTTATTGAGGTTGATTTTTAGTTTCACTAGAGCTTAAAAAAGCTGAAAACTGTAAATGTCTAATTATTTCATATTTATACTTGTAACCTAAAATAAAATCAGTTTTGTTGCTTTAATATTGTTAAAAACAAATTGCTCTCAGACTGAGACTGGTTATGTCAAGCATCATCCTGGAGCAAAATTTTATGCCCTGGTAATAAAATCCCTGAAAATATGGGTTTCATAGTGGAAGTGCTGACACAAGCCTAACTATAGAGTCACAAATGGCAACAACATAATAACTCTTGTTCAATTTCCAATCCAATGGATGCAGCAGGGAGTTGAAATGTTTGTTGGAACGCTACTTCGCCAGTAAGTGAGCTCTCGGTCTGCCTTTTCTGACCTGTGAATCAGATCAGAAGGATAGTGTGTGTGTGTGTGTGTGTGTGTGTGTGTGTGTGTGTGTGTGTGTGTGTGTGTGTGTTCCTTTTATATCAAGCTTGTATACGTGATGATAGTGCCTAAATGCTGAAATCCCTGAAAAATGCAGTACTTAAAGGGAGAACAACAGAAGCCTGGCTTTATCACACCGTCAAATTATCTTTCCCTAAGAAAGACAGCCCCAGTCTCTGCCCTATTCAGCACATTTACCAGATTAGGTAAATCAGTCTAAATTATTATATCCCATGCAGCCTAAATTGCCTTTTCGGACTGATCAAGATTCCCTTTTCCCACCATTTTCCTTCAGAAACAGAATTATACATCCATTAATTCATATATCTAGTTTTAAATCTGTTCCTTCAAATATTGGTCTATCTGGAAGCAACCCTTTCTATGAAATTAAAGTCACAAAACAATTGGTTAAGAGATGTTTCTGGAAACTCTTTTCCCAGTTAGTTTTAAAGACTATGGCAGACAGAGCCACTATCAGTATAATTGACTTGGAGGAATAACAGGAAATGTGATTGCTGTATTGTTGACATTTTTTTAAGTGGGCTGGGAAATGGCACATAAAGATTTGATCATGAAATGCAGGCAAGGAGACTAGAAATGTGGCTGAATGGGAAAAGGAATTAAAAGGGAAACATGAATTATGAGTAATGTTTTGCACATCAAGTTTCTTTAAAAAAAAAAATGTCCTCAAAGAAACTCAGTACCTGATTCCAGGAGATGTTGCTTTATTTCATGATGTTTGATGCTTACATTGACAGTGATTCTTCGCTGTGCCTGATACACAGGGATGTATTCTCTGAAGTAATAAGTGACAATACCACAGGCTGGAAAGGAAGATAAAGCCCAGTACAAGTAAATAAAACAAATCCAAGCAAATCAGTCTTGCACCAAATATAACAGAGAGGAAAACATTAGAGGAGAGGAAAATTAAAATTAATGAAAATCATTAAACTAACATCCCACTGTTTAATTCTCATAAACCCTGCAACCCCTCCTTTTCTTGCCATCACCTCATGGCAACAGATAATACAGATAAGGTAACATGTCCTCACATAGGGTGCAGACAGACGTTCCATTTGTTGTGTGATTGGTCCCTTGAAAGTGCTCTACAGCTGTGTCCTTACAGAAGTGCATAGTTGCAGAGTGCTTAAAAAGTGCCCAAACACACAACAATCTGAACCCTCATTAAATGAGGGGACAGATGAAGGCACTCCAAAGTAGAGCATCTTCATTAACGTCTGTCAGTGTACACTGGGCACAGGGCTGGGCTGATATAGCTCGGTCCCACGCCTGGTGCTTTCTTCAGGAGGAGAGAGATTTCTGTCTGGGGTTTTCTGAGCCCGTGCTGGAGGGTGGAGTGAGTGGACTAGAGTTCCCCTGATGCTCCAATCCACCCACCCCACCCTCCAGTGCAGGCTGGGCAAAACCCAGATGGGACTCCCTTCCCCTCCCTTGTCCCCCTCCCATTCTGGAGACAGCACAAGTTCTGGAAGGGAGCTAGGGGAGAGTAGCTACAGACACGCAGCCACTCCAAACTAGAGCTTGATCCGCCAACCCCCCAGACCAGATAGTGAATGTCTGTTGGATCAGAGGGAACATTGTAATTCATGGGGCTTCCTGTGAAGCTCCATGAGTTCCAGTGGGGAGCTTCATGTCTGTCAGCACCCATAGTGTCACAAGCTACAGCCAAATTCAAGTTGTCTTTCTCTCTATCCATCCACGAACCTATTCCATTTCGAACTAGGTTTACTGGATGCTCCAAATGCCCTGATGGAAAATACGTAGGAGAGACCAAGCAACAACTGTGCGCACCAGAATAAACGCACACCGGAAATCTATCAAAGACAGAAATAACCAATTACTGGTGGGGGCACATTTCTCACAAGCAAACCACTCTCTCTCCAATGTCTCAGTCTTGATCCTCAAGCGAAACTTACACAACACTTCCCAGAGACGAGCCTATGAACTCCACTTCATCAGCCTCCTGGATACTAAAACTCATGGACTAAACATAGACATTGGATTTATGACACATTATAACTTGCCTGACATCTGACTCCCCAGGTACTTCTCCATTATTCATCCCCCTTCTCTCTCCCTCACACTCAGCCTGTCTCTCACCCATTGTCTCCTCCATCTACATCTTCACTGACTGCCTGTCTTGTATGCAAAACAGCCCAGCCCCTGGCTTCTTTACTTTTCACTCCATCCAGCAAGAGCACACACCAACTGCTGACACTTCCTTAGCCTGACGAAGGGTTTTTGAACCAGAAAGCTTGCTTAAAAATTGTTTTCCAACTATTTAAGTTGGTCTAATAAAAGATATCAGATTCACCCAAAGAACCTTATCTGCCAATGATTCTGATAGGCATTTGATTTGGGTGGGGAGAGTGTTTGTTTGCTTGTGGTTTACCTCTCATGTCCCACTGACAAGTAATGGGATAGCTGTAAATAATTGTTTTCTGATATGAAAAGGAAAATAGCTACCTGTGGGTAAACCCAAGAAGAAAGATTCAGGGTGCAGTGCCCACACAGAATAATATGGACAAAAGAATTAGCTTTTCAGGGGTCAGTCTAAAGTACTTTAGATAGAAGCCACAACACAATATTAAGTGCTGGGCACCACTCCAGGAGAAGTTTCACACTATACACTGTTTGAGATGCACCTCCCAAAGCTCCTAGGCACTGTGGCATACTGCTAAAAGGAACAACATGTGTTTCCTTCCAAGACTGATCAGCTCTGCTGGCCAGTGTGGAGGAGGAAGAGAGCCACATCCTCTCTGGATTGCTGCTCCCTCTACAGGAATCAGCACCACTGATGGAACCAGCCAAGGGTAGTAATTGTCTAGGTGAAAGACTACACTTATAACTGCATGTAAAACATGCCCAAGTTTGTGGAAATCAGGATGGAGATAAGTATAATTTATAAATATTTTATTAGGTACATATATCTTCAAATAACATAACATCTTAACAACACACAATGTTTCAAATGAAATAATAACCTTAGCTACACTGACTAACCAGAAACTGTGTTACAAGCTGTGTCTGTATAAAACAACAAAAAGAGGTGGAAGCCAAGTAAAAACAGTAGGGTTTAATCCAGGCAGATTGTTCCAGGCTTTGACTCATTAAAATGGGTGTGGGGGACATCTGTTTACACACACAGCTTGAATGAGAATTAACTTGAAATAGCCACTATTGTCCCAGGACAAAGTGTTGATTTGGAAACCTCACAAGTACTTCATATGGAATAGCAGGGTTGGCTGTCCTTTCACAGCATCTGATGAAGTTAACTTGGGTTCATGAAAGCTTGTGCTCTCTCTATATATTATTTAGTTAGTCTATAAATGTGCCTATCTACCCTGTTTTCTGTAGAAATCATAGAATTGCATTGCCCTCATCACAAGTCCACTGTAAAAGCAGGGAATGAAGGGAGCAAGTGCTTGTTTCCATTAGGTTGCCTTAAAGTTTTTTGTGGATATTCGTATTTGCATGTGGGGCTAGCATGTTTGTTGTTAATACAATAAGTCTTGATGGTTTATTAGAAAATAAGAAATGCCCTGAGAAACTCTCTCTGCTGTGCCTGCCTAACTTCTGAGTTAACACCCAAGACAGCCTGCTTACTACAAATAGCTCTTTGTTCAGTATCTGTGTTTCAGTATCACCAGACTGTGAGCTTCATTTTGATTAGATTCATCATGATTTTTAAAGATGAGGGAAAATTTCTAATTAATTAGACCTTTCTTCCTTTTCCCTTTTTTTCAAAAACTGCATTCACATTAGACAAAAGCTGAGTGATGCAAGTTAATCAAGCCTCTGCCTCTTCATTTTCAGATCAGATTTCTTTTGTGAGTGAGAAAATGGAAGGACCTCTTTAGGGCAGTACAAATCTTAGAAGTCAAAATGTGAATATCCCACTTGCAAAGAGCAAAACAAATAATTTCCTTATGATATTTCACTCTTCGGTACCAAAAGCAGGTTTCTTTAACTGTTTACTTCTAAATTACTTCCTTTAGAGAGAGTGCTGACCACAATATTGTAAAATAACACAAAGAATGACTGTTGCATCTATGCTCCTTTCAAAAAAAAAAAAACTGGGAGCTGTACCCATTACAAGATAGCTAGAAATGTACACTGAAGGCCAAAACCTGCAACCACAGATGGAGCTGTTATTTAAGAGTGGTTCATGTGAACTCAACCACAGGAATGAAGTCAGGGGTCTATATTGACAGTGGCAGCTGAGTTACTATAAAAGAGGCTGAAGAGCTAAATAATTTTTAGTGAATCTTGTGTTCTTTTTACCTCTCTGCTAGCTCAGCACAGAGCAACTTCAAGACTTATCTAAGTTACACCCTTCTGACAGTGAAGCCGCAAAGGCTATTCTGTAAATCTTGGAATATGGCAATCAGTTGGACACACTGTGTTTTCCAGTTATGCCCCTATGAAGAAAGAAGGGAAGCAAGTCAAAATAGGCTCAGTAGCAGCTTTGAACCACCAAATGAATCAACAGCCAAGAAGGGACCTTTGCTGTGTGGTTGAGCCAGGTTTTCAGGCTGCTTTCTATCACTACAGCAGTATAAAATAGCCTTTACAGTGATGGGATTATGGCCCAGTGAGTTGTCTTAAATTCATAAAGGCTATTTTGATGAAAGGCTGAAGGATTGGACCCTTATTCTGGAATTCTATAAGCAACAGCATTTCAGATGCAGGTTTAGTGTTCATGTGCAGGTTAAGGCACAGATGTTAAAAATGCACGTGTTTTCCTACTGTTCCTCTCGATAAACAGTTTTCACTTTTTAACTGCATGTTAAGTGGGGGAGAGATTTGTGTTTGTGTGAAAGGCCAATTCCACTTTTACTTATTGCCTATTATAGAATGTATCAGGCCCTGGATATATATAATATATATATTTAAATCAAGTTCTCATTTGAGCTATTTTGGGGAAGAGGGGCGGGGTTGGTTGCCATTCTTTTGGCCAGCAGTGCCTTGTGAATACAAATATTGGTGCTGATGATAATGAATATCTTTTTTGCATTTGTCCAATGTTGGGAACCATAAAACAGGAAGCTTAAATGTTAAAATCTTGGCTTTGAGCCAAGAAAAGTACTGAAAAAGATGCTTACTGCACAGGGAAAGAGTATATGTGTTTATGTTATTTCAGGTAGGAATATCCTTAGAGACCAAAGATGGATGAATATCAGAGTAAATGTCATAGTCTGTATCCCACAGGATATGGTGTGATTATGGCATCTGTCAGCCACGTATATGTGCTCAGTGTGGGTTTGAAACTCTACATTAGGAACAATTTCCCTCACCGTTGAATGCAGTCCCTGGGTCCATGATTATGGTACTTTTCTGCACTTTGTTATTTGAGTTTGAAGAAGTCCACACCCACTAAAATCTAACCACAGCAGGATACAGTAATTCCATTGACTTCGCTGGAGTGATGCTAGCAGAGAACTTGGCTCAATATCCGTAATTTCCATTCAGCTACATGGGCAATAATTCAACAAGGTACTTAAACAGTGTAACCATGTGAATAGTTCTATTGAAGTCAATAGTACCTCTCCTGTGTTTAAATGTAGGCATGTGTTGATACACTGTGTTAAATCAAGACCAGAGACAAGATCAGAATGCCAGCATTATGGTGAGAGAGGTAGTGTTGGACACTATCATACAGTGCCCATGTGCTTGGCTCCCAAAACATTCGATGTACCATCTGTAAAGCTATAGTGCTAATGCATGTGTTTTTGAGGCTTGTGGCATTGCTCCAAGAGACCCATTTCAGCTTTTATAGCAAAGGTGGAATATACCTTAGCTAGATTCCATTTTTGTAGAGTTTTAAATTTTGGCCACTGTTCACATTCTGAAAATGTATGAAGAAGCACTGGACAACTTAAATGATGTGATGATTATTAATTCCAGGATATTGATACAATCATCCATATGAATTTCAAAACATATATTTGCAAATTGTATTGCACAGCTCCTAAAATATATTTTTTTATTGAATTATGAATTCAATAATTTATTGAATTATTGAATTATTATAGTCTGTTTCACTAGGAATGAGATAAAGAAAGGGCCTAATTTGTATTATACCTGTGTGAAACTGAGTACAGAATTCAGTTCTGAAATGCCAAACACCACATTAAGCATTTCCTGTAATTTGGAAAATACATAACTACTTCTCTTCCCACCTCCACCCCACCCCCAGCCTACCCATCAACACCACAAAGCAAAAAAAAAACAACAACAAAAAACATAGCTTTCAGAAAAACTTTTGCAAAAGCATTTGGATATTAAAAACAAACAACACAAAATAATTAAAAATAACTGTTTAGTACCATCTGTCTACTGAAAAATGTAGATCACATTTGTAAATAGTAGAAGGAATAAGACAGACAGCTAATATATTACAGTGCCTGCAAATTGTTTGAAGTTTCCATATGTTCCAACCTCAGAGGTGCCTACTTTCTACTGAGCAAATAGTAGAAAAATGCTCAGTAGATCTGAATTTGAAACACATCTGTGTTTGTGTTTGCTTTCCACATACATTAAATGTTCAAGCATTACTAGTAAAAATACCTATATAATAAGAATAAGAAATATGAATGTTCCAATATTCACTCTTTAATCTTTCAGGTACTTTTAAAGAAAGCTGCTGCCTTTTAGCACATAGGGGTTATGCAGTCATAGGGATAGTTTTGAATTTACTTCAGTCTAACAGGAAAAAAAAATCCCTTTGTATTTCAATTCTGGACCAATTTGTTTGATTTAGAGTTGGCCCAGTTTGCACTCAGTTTATAAAAGTGAACTCAGCTGTCACACATGGAAAAAAAGTTGTTCAATTTGAATTATAAATCCTCTAAAAAGTTATGAAAAGTTCTCCATTTCAGATGAAATTAGAATTAATATTTGGGTTTGGGGCATATTTAAGAATATATTATATGCCAAAAAAAAAAAAATCAGGACTATATGTTTTTATTTGTAATGGCTGTGATTACATATCATAGTTTTAGCACTCACAAGTACAGGTTTAAAAATGTAAACCAGTATTTAAAGGTAAGTCAGTAATTTGCATCATCACAGATCCTCATAGGAGGTAAGAAGCTTCGTGCCAACTATAAACTGACTGCCCAGACGAGTTTTCCATGTATTGACTCCTCTGTGAAATCCTATGAAATATGAAATTTCATTTCTACCCAGAAAAACTTTTACAATCTTTTCTCCAATGCCTGATGAAGGGTGTTTGTGCCCATAACCCTGCAATTCAAGAAATGTTTTTGCAAAAATCTCATTGGTCTAATAAAAGATACCATCTTGACTATGAGTCCTCCTGATAACCAGTATTTAAAAGCATTCCAGGTGCAATTCAAGATGCTGGTCTTGACCAATAAAACCTTCAATGGCTATATGCCCATAAGACTGTCTCCTCCCTTATGTACCATCATGATCTCTAAGGGCAATTGAGAATAGCTTCCTGCAGGTACCATCTGCATACCAAGATTCGTTAGCAAAAGCGTACGGGCGGTCATTCTCAGTGTTCACTCCTCATCTTTGGAACACCTTTCCCCTTGAATCCTGCCACAGCTTGAGCCTGGGGTGGACTTAAGACCTTATTTGGGCAGGTTTTTAGAAGCTGAGGTTAATATTTTAGGCCATAGAATTGTTTTAGCATTTATTTTATATACTGACTTCACTTCAAGTGAGGAAGTGCCAACACTATACAATTAACCCTTCCAGTCGATATGTTTGTGAATAATTTGGCTTGAAAGAGTGTATGCAGACCTATAGACTAATGTCTTCTCTCTTTCTTCTAAAAAAAAATCACTGTGGTACTTATGTGGCCTCCATTAGATTGCTGCTTGAACAACTCCCACAATGCTTAATTATTTAGCCTCATAGCCCTTCTGGGACATGCTATTAGCCCATTTCTACCAATGGGGAAGGGAGGCACAAAGGTTTACTCAAGGTCACATAGACAGTCTACATTGGAACAAAGTCTATAGGAAGCAAGCCATACAGGATGCCTATACAGGTCCTTGTTTGCATTCTAATTAAAATGCTTCAGCATCACCTCACCATCATGTGTACTAAGCACCCAGGTGTTTTAAAATGGCCGTGGGGATGCTTTATCTAAACCTCATCAAATGAGGTTTAAAGCATCTCACAGACATTTTTACACAGGCAGAGGCCTAAAACACAAGATGGTGAACCTTTTTAATTAGAGCAGCTGTCCAAAAACAACTCTAATTAGAACTCTCCCTGCCCCCACCCCCGAGCACCTGGATAAGTAGCCATTGTTTCATGAGTCCTGGGCTTAACCACTGAGCCATCCTTCCTCTCTAAAACCACTACATTTCACAACTCTTTGGAAATGCTTGTGAATAGCCTGTTCTCATGCTTGATCTCTGTCACTTGATTAATGCATAATAAGTTAATTATCCCATTTAAAGTTGTATGGATAATTTTGTGATTATTTAAGAAGAAACATATATATTCAAGATCTGAACTAATGGAGAGAAAAAGCAAATGCTGAGATACACACATATTTATAAAGCAGGTGATTGTTCAGGAAAAGAAAGATGTCTTTTGTAAATTCAAGTCTGTATATCAATTTGGCCATTTTATGTTTTCAAAAAATAGTATTACAATAGGTCTGGTATAAAGGAAATTTTGGATGAAAACTCACTTGCATAGTCTATTTTTCTAAATAATGAGAGATATCTGGGTGGTCCTGTATGCCATAAATAGAAGCCTCAGGTACTTTCAGATTCTGCACCACAATCATTTGTCTGACATAGAACTGCAGGAAGGCATAGAATATAGAGAATAAAAGAAATGATTTTTTAAGAGTACTGAATCTACTAGTAAAGAAGGAAAGTACCTATGGGGAAGGGTGCATTTTTTAAAAATGTTTTTTGAATAATTCTAATAACAGCTACATCATTTCAAATAAATTCTTTTGATTAGCATTTCTTTCCTTGAGTTACTACTTCTAAGCCTGTTAAGTTATTCTTTATTTTGTTGCCCACTGCTGCTTTGAAAGGTGAGGACAGTGCATGGGATTTAATTAGTTGTCATTTACAAATAAATGTTAGCTGCTACCAGAAGAGATTTGAATTCTATGCTTTGTATGAAATAAATATATGTTCCCCATATGCTTAGCAACATTATCTAGTTTGTATATTTTTCCTAGTACCACATTGCATAATACCTGATGGATCAAAAGACAATATAAGTATGTTCCTCTTTGCTATGTTCCCCTTTATTCCTATCTAGTTCATAAAGATGCACAGTGAATGGAATCCTAGCTGCACAGAAGTCAATGAAATGTTTCCCATTGGCTTCAATGTGCCCAGAATTTCACTTGATGTGTACAGCAGACAAAAGGCAAACCCAGTGCATGAAATCTGGGAACTGCTAGCTTGTAGAGATATATACAGAAAACTTAAGTTCTATGGAGATCTACTCCTTGGAACAGGAGACTACCATGGATGGGTGGGACTGAAGCGGGTAATCATCATCAGCTACAGAACTTTCACATGCACAAGGCAATCAATCATAAGGAAATCATAGTGTAAAACATATAAATTGTATGATCATATGTTACGTCAATGACATAATCCCAAACAATAGCATGATCCCAAACTGTGGCATGGCTATTGATGGAACTCAATACATGGCTATTGATGGAACTCAATCCCAGTTGGAAGAAATACTTTTCTTTGATGCACAGGCTGGTAGATCACAGGGGCTGCTCCACAGAGATTAATGTTGGCTTGTTCGGAAAGGTGAATAACCCTCACATACTCATGTGGAGAGACACCTTTAAAAAATTACATATAAGGACATTTTTTCATATCCAAATAGTCATGTTGGTATGTTTCTTGCCCTTATAGAGGATAATGCTAGGGTCAGAATTCTCATCTCCTTCCTTCTCCACAGAGAGGTTGTTTTTCTCTTCCCTTGTATGTTGCCTGAATCAAGTTCCCTCTGGCAACAGCCTAGCAGACTTTCCTTAGAGGGTGCTTGTTTGTTTGGGTAGAGTACCTTTCAGGTCTGGCAAAAACGATAGCCAGCTCCTAAAGAGTGTGTCCCCTGCTACCCTAAACTTCTATTGTGCTAAATCACCCAGTGGTATATCTGCTTCAAGCTTTTAGGGCATTTACAGACGTGCTTTGGGAGGAAAAGATGGAGGGACCTTTAATTAGAGCGGCTCTGAGAGCCACTCTAATTAAAGTGGCCAGACTATCACATTTATCAGTGTCCCTGCACTGAAAAATGGATATGGGGGTGCTTTAACTAAAGCTCATTCAACGAGCTTCAGTTAAAGCACCCCCCATAGCCATTTTTCAGTGCAGGGACATTGAACAAGCTGAACATTGAATGAGCTTTAGTTAAAGTACCCCCATAGCCATTTTTCAGTGCGGGGACACTAATACACATGATGCTGGAGTCTGCCATAGCATGGTAATTACCACAGCTCTGAGGCCCTGTAATTATAGCACTTGGGAGCAGTTTCTTTGCACATTTATAGGTGCCCTGGACCTTGCACTGAGTACTGCTCCAAATTACAGTCTTATTAATTGGGTTGAAGTTCCTCTAAAATGCCTTCGTATATGTGGCATCTCTTGTTGCACCAAAGCTGGGCTTGGAAGGCCTCCTTATTCCTGGGGCTGAGGAACTCACACATCTCCCCCTGCTCTGTGACCTGGGTCTTTACAGGCACCTTCTCCAGAGCATCATACATTGTTGCAGAATAGATCATACACATATATTGGCAGTGTGCACACACATACAAATTCTGGGAAGGGTGGCTTCAAAAATGTCCAGTGGCTTTTAAGAGGGATGGAATGGGTCTCCTGTTAGTTCAAAGGGTCTCCTGTTAGTTCAAAGTTCGGCTAAAATTCAAAGTGGTGCCTATGTAGCCAGGACAAATGTGGGCGGGATTGCAACTGGAGAACTTCTGAGCTGCTAGAGGTGCAGGAGGGTCTACAAATGCCTTTTTTCCAACAGCCGTAAGGAGGCAAGGAGGTTAAGCTGCTCAGATGAGGTTATTTAACAGTGCTGGATAAAGGGTCTCATGAAGTTTAAAAGGAATTAGTGTGTGGAGGCACACAAAACTCTGCTGCCAAAGCTGGAGTCCTGCTCTAAGACTGGTCAAAAGACTTCTCTAAGAATCTTAAGAGAAACAATAATATAGCTATTGCCTGTATCAAAATTAAGTTATGATATCCCTGAGGAGTGTGATTGGAAAATTCATATTACACACACCTGAATTCAAAGAAAGTCTGGACTTTACACTGGAGTCAGTCAGTCCACTGTACTGAACAACAAAGACCTCTTTGGCTGATTCTGTTTCCAATAATGTAATATGATTCCTGTTTATGGAATTACGGCACAAACAGAAGTGACGTTTTTCATGCAATCTGTACCCTGAAAATACGACCACAGCATAAAACATGTGCATGGCTGCAGAGCACTTTTAAAATGACTGATAAAATGAAAAATTAACCCTCATTAAATCAGGTAGTAAATGTAGGTGCTCTAAATTAGAGCATTTTAGGGAACTTCTATACAGTTCCCAGACAGGGTTAAGAGTCATGCCTCTTGTCTGCCACAGGGAGAAGGCAGAGAGTTCAAGGAGATCTGGCTGGCCAGCTGTGAAGGCAGAGGGGCAATTGAGCCAATGAACAGGGCTGGAGAGGAACCCTGGCTGGGTTCCCCCCCAAGGAGAGGGCCCCTGGTGCCCACTGGCACCAGCTCTGTGGGCACTGAACCCCTCCCCCCCCCAAGAATCCCCCCCGACACCCACACTGGCAGCCAGCCTGGGACTTTTGGAGCCCTGGCTAGGTTACAAAGCAAGTGATAGTGCCCCCTGCCACCTGGCCTCTGTCAGTGTATGGAGGCACTGAGTCCCCATGCACAGGTGCTGCACATGTGTTAGGTTTCAATGACACTGCAACTTTAAATACCTTGTGTAGAACGCAAAAAGTTACAGAGTGATTGAGGTGCCCTTTATAACTTCTAAAAGCACTCTATATCTCTGTGTGGCTAGAATACGGAAAAAAAAAAACAATTAGCTGGACTTAAAACCCGGAGAAAGGGGAAAGCATAAGTTTTAAAGACATTTTATTCCAATAATTTATGGGAAAGTTTTGGGGTATACCTGCCACTTAGGAACAAAGAACATTTTTGCAACTTTATCTGTGTTATTTTATCTGTGTTATTGAAGAATGCGCTGGATTTTAGTTTAACTCATGGATCATTCGCAGAATTATTAACTAAGTTCTAAAGGCAGAATCTTTTTTTTTTGGATGATAAGCCTAGTCAGAAAGAACATTTCTTGACAGTCAGACTACATGTTGAGTTTTGCATAGGCCTAAAATCAGGGAAAAAGCAATATTGTTATATTTGTGAATTGAACTCAGTGAGACTTCAGAGGGAGTACATCAGCTCAGAGTCTGATTTTTCAAGATATAGCATTTCTATTTTGGAACCTATAACTTGAACTCGTAATGAACAGTCTGGTCCATGCACCCCTGAACTTAGAGCACATTTAGATCTAGATCTAAGGACTTATGCTGAGAGTCTTCATTAATAATAATATATGGTCCAGCACTGAAACATGAATTTCTTTTCTGGTGAAATCAAGGTACCAAACATACAGTACTCCAAGTATAGAGGAAATAGCTTATTCTCCAACTTACCCTTTAAAACAAAAACATTGTTTTTGCAAAGTAAATATAAAATGCAAAAATAAAGTAAAATAAAATAAATCATTTTATTTTAACACTATTATCTCCCAAACAACCTTCTTCCCAGGCTATGCATAACTATACCACAATGTACCTATAAGTGATTCTGAAGTTATTTCTAAAGCAGCAGTAGTTCCTCCATCTCTAACACATCTACTGCTCAGCACAGAAGGAAAGGAAGATCCATGTCATATTAGAGCACTCTATTATAGTAAAGAGCTCCATGACTGGCAAGGGGCCAAAGCTCCTTGAACCAGACTGCCAAATTCTAGGCCCCTTTGAACAACAAAACTGTAACTTATGAGGCCGCAGAATTTGCCCTAACTAGTAGATAAAGATCATTTCTTATCCCTTGATCTTCCTCCAAACCTATCTGAAGTCAATTGGACTCTGTTTTTTAATATGAGTGAACTTGACATTGGCTTTAGTCAACATATCAGTCAGAAGTTTACCTTGTGGGGGTTCTATTTAGTTTGGGCTGATTTAGTTAGAAAAGAAATGGAATTAAATATGCCATTTTTTCCTCTTATTTTTTTTTAATTTTTTTTTTTTTAAGAAAGAAAGGATTAACACCTCTTGCTATTTCGCAGTTACCCACCTGAAAGGGATAGCTGTTGAGAGACAGATTCTCACAGGACTTTAAGGTTCATTGTTAAAAACATTCATTGAAGGAATAAATACCTTCAGAGCTCACTTGTCTGTGCAGAAGGCAGAGTGAAACTGTGAATCATGAACCATTAAAAAAATCCATTCTCTTAGTGCAGCTGTGCAATCAAAAATAATCTCTTCCAAATTCTACATCTGTATCTTTAAACTCAGAGGAGACAGTGTAAAAATGATCAGTGATTATTTGATAAATAATAATGAGAGACTCTCCTTTATTATAAAAGAAAACACAGAAAAAGTAAACACTTCCCAGGAGATGTAGATGGCTCAGTATTTAATTATTTTTCTTTGTGGCAATCAGTTTTTTATTTCTGATTCTTCATTTCTTTCTCTGTGTGGGAGATTATATTTTAAAGGATATATGTGTGTATGTTTGTGTGTGTGTTTGTATGTAAAAGTAATAAAAATTATAAAAATGGTCCAAAGTGGTTTCCAGTCCACATATAAGACAGTAGTTTTGACCTGTAAATGGCTCAAGACTAGTCCACTTAAACAATTAACTATTACCTATAATGCTAAATTTGAAGTTAGCAAAACAATAAAGATATAGTTCTCACACTGCAAAGGAAAGGGGCATGCAAGTAGGAAACTCTTCATAAAAAAAATTTTCCACTCATTGATACCAAATAGACCAAATTTGTTGACATTTAGGTTGTATAGTTACTATTAATTTATTTATAATATTTTAGGAGAGGTTTATTCCATTTAGGCTGAATCAGTTAATACCGCATCCAGACAAGAATAGGCTATAACACCATTCTCATAGTTACTTGTGGTTAAAAATAATAGATTAACACACTTGAAGTTTAGGATACCTTACATTCTGGGGTTAATTTTATACAATGAATGTAATTTTTTAAAAATTAAAAATACCTGACTTTTTTTTCTATAGATATATTTGTGTGTTTGTAATATAATATTTTATATTATCAACAAAACACAGGGCAGTTGGTCATGCATTCTACAATATCTGCACTTGCCCACTTGCATGCTTTCTCTCTCACTCATACATATAAAAATAACTGCTAAATGCACTTGGAGTTTAGGATATCTTACATATATTATACCTGTATAATATATTATATATATCACATATGCAAACTATAGGGCAAAAAAGACTCCATGGGCATGTCCAGATGAGTGCAGACATGCTATACACCGCACACATTACACATGCAGGTGCACCCCACACTGCTAATTACCAGCACAGGGGGTGGGGGTGGGGAGGAGCACACTTTGACATTGGGAGAGCCTGCTGTCCAAAAAAACCTGCACCTTAAAAAAGCAAGTCAGTGCACATGGCAGCAGAGTGTGCTGCTGGAAACTGAAGCCTGGTCACCTGCAACCATGTTGTAGCTGCTGGCCAGGCTTTGTGCTGCCAGATTGCCATCACGGCTGTGTGAAATTTCAGCAGCCGTTTCATTTCAGAGGTCTTTCGGGCTGTTTTGGCACCTGAAACACTGAATCCAAATGAAAACAGAAGGCTCTGAAATGAATAAGAAGGCTCCGAAATGTTTTGGAGAATTTCAGAGTTTTGGAGCTGGGCTTGCACAGGGAAACAAAAACTGAGAGAGAAGGGCTGGGTAGGGCTGTGCAAAGCTTCCCTTGCATCCCGTTAGAAACAGATTTGGAAGAAACAGATTCAGCTGAAACTAAATGGAACAGTGATCTGAAACACCAAAATGAATCACGGTCCTCTGAACTGGCCAAATCCAACCAAACCAAAACACGGCTGTTTTGCACATCCCTAATTGCCATGGCTGCAGTCCTCAGAGGCCCTTAGGACCTCAGGTGCTAGACCCAGCCACCTCTACCCCACCCAAGGCAACATGTTTCATACCAGAATGCACATGCATGGGCATTTCTTGCGGACAAGCAGCAGCAGCACATAGATTCATAGATTCATAGATGTTAGGGTCGGAAGGGACCTCAATAGATCATCAAGTCCAACCCCCTGCATAAGCAGGAAAGAGTGCTGGGTCTAGATGACCCCAGCTAGATACTCATCTAACCTCCTCTTGAAGAACCCCAGGGTAGGGGAGAGCACCACCTCCCTTGGGAGCCCGTTCCAGACCTTGGCCACTCTAACTGTGAAGAAGTTCTTCCTAATGTCTAGTCTAAATCTGCTCTCTGCCAGCTTGTGGCCATTGTTTCTTGTAACCCCCGGGAGCGCCTTGGTGAATAAATCCTCACCAATTCCCTTCTGTGCCCCCGTGATGAACTTATAGGCAGCCACAAGGTCGCCTCTCAACCTTCTCTTGCGGAGGCTGAAAAGGTCCAGTTTCTCTAGTCTCTCCTCGTAGGGCTTGGTCTGCAGGCCCTTGACCATACGAGTTGCCCTTCTCTGTACCCTCTCCAGGTTATCCGCATCCTTCTTGAAGTGTGGTGCCCAGAATTGCATGCAGTACTCCAACTGCGGTCTGACCAACGCCCTATAGAGGGGAAGTATCACCTCCCTGGACCTATTTGTCATGCATCTGCTGATGCACGATAAAGTGCCATTGGCTTTTCTGATGGCTTCGTCACACTGCCGGCTCATGTTCATCTTGGAGTCCACTAGGACTCCAAGATCCCTTTCCACCTCTGTGCCACCCAGCAGGTCATTCCCTAGGCTGTAGGTGTGCTGGACATTTTTCCTCCCTAGGTGCAGCACTTTGCATTTCTCCTTGTTGAACTGCATCCTGTTGTTTTCTGCCCACTTGTCCAACCTATCCAGGTCTGCTTGCAGCTGTTCCCTGCCCTCTGGTGTGTCCACTTCTCCCCATAGCTTTGTGTCATCTGCAAACTTGGACAGAGTACATTTCACTCCCTCGTCCAAGTCGCTGATGAAGACATTAAAGAGTATCGGTCCAAGGACCGAACCCTGCGGGACCCCACTGCCCACACCCTTCCAGGTCGAGACCGACCCATCCACCACGACTCTTTGGGTGCGACCCTCTAGCCAATTCGCCACCCACCGGACTGTGCAGTCATCCACATCACAGCCTCTTAACTTGTTCACCAGTATGGGGTGGGATACCGTATCGAAGGCCTTCCTGAAGTCTAAGTATACGACATCCACCCCTCCTCCTGTGTCCAGGCATTTCGTAACCTGGTCATAGAAAGAGACTAGGTTGGTCAGGCACGATCTGCCCGCCACAAACCCATGCTGGTTTCCCCTCAGCATAATTTGCCCTGCCGGGCTCTCACAAATGTGAGCCTTGATAATTTTTTCAAAGACTTTACCAAGGATGGAGGTGAGACTGACCGGCCTATAGTTGCCCGGGTCCTCCTTCCTCCCCTTTTTGAAAATGGGGACCACGTTAGCCCTTTTCCAGTCCTCCGGGACTTGGCCCGTGCGCCACGAGCATTCGAATATTCCCGCCAGTGGCTCTGCAATGATGTCGGCCAGTGCCTTCAGCACCCTCGGATGGAGCCCATCCGGGCCTGCTGACTTAAAGGCATCCAGTTCTTCCAAGTGACTCTGCACCACCTCAGGATCTACGTATGGAAGTCTGGCGCCTTGCTGCTGCCTCTCTACAACCCCAGTGAGAGACTTGTCGTGCCCCTCGCTTAGGAACACTGAGGCAAGGAACTCGTTGAGGAGTTCAGCCTTGTCCCCCCTATCTGTCACCAATTGTTTCTGCCCATTTAGCAGTGGTCCTATTCCTCCCTGGGCCTTCCTTTTACTCCCAGTATATCTAAAAAACAATTTCTTGTTGTCCTTTACTTGGGTTGCCATCCTCAGCTCCATGGTAGCTTTGGCCCGCCTAACTGCCTCCCTACAAGCTCAAGCAGAGGAGGTATATTCATCTTTAGTGATCTCACCCTGTTTCTACTTTTTATGTGCTCCCCTTTTGGCCCTTAGGCTGCCCTGAATTTCTCTGGTCAGCCATGGAAGCCTCCTGGCCCCTTTCCCTCTTTTGCCTCACTCGGGGATCGTCTTGCTTTGTGCCCAAAGGATCGTTTCCTTTAGGCACAGCCACCCTTCTTGGGCTCCCATCCCTTCAAAACTCCTACTCTGCAGTGCTTCCTTGACTAATCACCTGAGTGCATTGAGATCAGCTTTCCTGAAGTCTAGCACTTTCACCCTACTAGTTACCTTACCCACTCGCCATCTTATGTTGAATTCTATTATAAGGTGATCACTGTCTCCCAAATGGCTACCGATCTGGAGCACATATTGTGCTGCTGCTCTTTATCCCTGGGAAAATATATGTTCCCACTCTTGGGGATGCACCCCATGTGTCTTTTAAATTTTTTTCAAAATTGTGTGCAATGTATAAAATTAACCCCAAAATTTAAAGTGTCCTACACACCATGTGCATTTAGCAATCTTTAAAAAAAGAAATATATATATATATATATGAGAGAGAGAGAGAGTATGTATTGTATAACACATGACCAACTGTCTTGTGGTTTCTTGGTAATTTAAGCAATACAGACTCTTAAATTAGCTATTAAATTACTATTCAGGGATCTGATTATCTTGTAATTTCCTCACAAAGTCGTCCACAGAGGATAGATCTAGTTCAAATGTTCTCCCTTTCTCCTGTTTTATATTTTAAATGTAAGGAACTATAACTTCCCTGACTTTCCAACATTTATTCTGCTTGTAATTGTATGAACAGTTTTAGCTTGCATATTTTAATTCTGTTGATACCCAATTTCCCCTTGCCCATTTTGTGAAGATAAGAATGATTTCTATTCCATATCTTTTCTAGTTCTTTTTGGATATATAGATATGAGGAATGTGTTTGGGATAGTACCTAAAGTAACAGTTTCCAAATATTTTTTGAGAGTACTAGAACTCAATTTCTATTTCCCCTTATTTTTCTGGAAAAACAATGTTTTATTTTTCCCTGTAGCTCTGGTTTCCCACCACAATGGGGATGACTTGGTTTAGATGACTAATAGAGGGTTTGGGCATTGCATTAGTAAAGCATTTAAAAAGGCAAACAACAACATGGGGCTCGTCATTTCTTGGTGGTTTCTAGGCCCACCAAGTTTTTGCATAACAAGTAGGCTTGTGGTAAGAGTGGATACTTAGTGGTAAAGAATAAATACTAGGCCTGTGCGAAGTAGCTAGTATTCACTTCAGATTTGGATTCAGGCGATTTGGGGGACAGTGATTCAATTCAGTGATTTGAATCACTGTCCCAAATCAATTTGGCTGAATCTGATTTGGAGATTCAGCTGCCGCCAAATTGGCTGAAACTCCAAATGAAACAGGCTCCATCCCTTGCTCACTCTCCCAGCCCTGTCAATGGCTGCTCAGCCCAGCCCCAGTGTCCTGGCTCTTAAAAAAAAAAAATGCCCTGCACTCACCGGGTCCTGCCAGGTCGGGGGATGATCCTTGCTACCCCGCACTGACCTGTGTTGTGTGGGGAGCTCTGCCATGAGCCCCCCAGAAGGCCTGATGGCTGCTTCAGCAGCCAGTTAGTATGGGACATTTCTTGGGGGGAGGTGGGGAGTTAAAGAGCCAGGATGCTGGAGCCAGACAGGGCAGCCATTGATGGGGCTGGGAGAGTGGGTGGGGTCGGGGGCACTCAGGGGAGCTGGGGAAGCAGACAGGGTATGGGGCCTGGTGGGGATCCCTCCATGGTCCCCTTCCCCACCACCAGCCCCACCCCCACTGCCCCGTACTTACAAACATGGAGCCCAGGTCCAGCTCCCTGCGGTGGTGAGCAGGGACTGATCAAATTGCCGAATCTCCAAATCTTTCTCCAAATCTTTTCTGAATCAATTTGGACCTTTTTATTGGTTTCCCGATTTGATTAGAATTTGGAGATTCAGCTGCTGAATCCCCATTGTGGTAGGGAAAACAGAATCAGGAGGAGCAGGGACAAACCCCTGACCCTTGTTCCTTCTTCCCATGTTCCTTCTATGCCTGTGATAGATTTGAGATGAGCTCAGCTCTGGTTTCATTTCTAAGATGAGGTGGTTTTTCCCACCATGCTGACTGGGGTGGAGGAAGTGGCGAACCACACCTTGGATTCAAGTAAATATGGTAAACCTAGCTTTTGGATAGATTTAATCAAATGGTTTCTGTCACTTATTTTTTGTGTTTTAATGAAGCAAACAATAAGAGACACCAATTTTCCTTAATAAATGTTGAATTTTTTTCATTAAAATGCTATGAAATATTCACTGACTAAAAATGAAAAACTTATCTGTTTGACAAAAAAATGTAAAATTCAGGGAAACAGCCTGCTGAAGTCTATTTTTGTACTTTATGGAGATTACCCAATGCTTGTAAAAACTTCATTTAAACATCAAACAACAATTGACAAATTCAATTCTATTATATAGCAATTGGGAATATACAGTAAAAAGAAAGACATCTTTATTTCTCAACCTAAGTGTACCATTTAAAAAGGCAATTCATCAATTAGAATTTTGAAATCTTAAATTACCATTTTGATCAATGTACTAAGTAGATGAAAAATCTGGTCAACCCATTAAATAAGAAAGTTAATAAGAAGAGAGAACCATCTCACAGTTCATGAAATAGTACAGCAAAGTATAATTTTTCAAGTCCTAGTAATTATGTTAGCTATCATACCATTACTGATATAATGTGAAGCTAATAAGCCAAGTAATTAGAATGCACTAGGTCAGGATTTTCACCTTAATATCTGAAGGGTAAATGAAAATGAGGCATTGTAATATTTAGCATATGTCCAAAATGGTATAAATAAATACTCTACAACTGAAAGGTTACTTTTTAGAGAGAAAGTGCTTTCATTTGCTCATTGAGCTAAAAAGTGCTTATATTGACTCACATTCTAGACCCAGTGAAGATCATTATATGTATTTGTGTTAAAAATATATCAACGATGTATTTCTAGCTGTCTGATAACTATGGAAGCATCTTGCTCATTATGTTTATAAAGTCTGTATGTTTTGAAATGAGGGTCCTACATCAATCCAGTGATTCAATCAAACAGTGTACTAGTAAAACATGATCAGATACAGGGCATGTCTACACATACTGATTTAAGGCTCTTTAGCCATTTTAGCCATTTTTAAGCTGCAGTAAGGGTGCATTAAGGGTGCGGGTCTACACATGCATGAACTTAATGCACATTACAAATGGTGATTTTAAGCTAATTGCACTGAAATTTGATACCTGGATTGTGAGGGACTGTCCAGGGTGCTGCCCAGGGCAGGCTGCAAACACGTTCATCCAGCGAGCCACGTTAAGGTGCCTTAAGGTGTGCATGTGTAGATGTGTGCCTAAATCACCTTAATGTGCCTTTAGCAAAGGCACATTAAGTTTAGCTGTACATAAATTCACATGTAGACACACCCACCAAGTCTGTATTAATTCATACTCAACAAGGGGAGTGATGTTCCAAAAAGACAGGGGAAAAAAGGACTTTCTTTCCGTTTCACATCACAAATGTATGATTTAATTTATTTCAGGTTTATACCTCACCACTTAAAGTATTTGCAAAGGAAAATTAAACACATTAAAAAATGTAATGCTAAAAAAGTGTTACCAAAAGACATTATCAATACTATAGTCTACATTCTTCAGTCTGCAATTATTTCTTTAAAAAGATATTTAAGTTACATTTATTATATTTTGAACAGTGTTTAGGGGCAAATTCATGACATCTATATTTCTCTCATTTCATAGATGATTCATGAACTCTGTGATGCATCTGGTTTCCAGATTAGCTGTTCTATCAGAAGGGCTCCTCTCAAAAGTGAATCTTATCCATAACTAGACTCTGTAGTGCATTGAATCCTCTCTGTTGACCCTCATTTGTCAATATCAACAGAGAAAATAAATCAGATAAATGGTCTGTACTGAAACAATGGGAAAACAGACAAAATATATGAAAGAACAAACCAGTGAGGGAAAAAAAAAAATAAATTCTATGGCAGAGTTTCATCTTTGAAAACATCTTCCCAAAAGATTTGGAATTCAAGAGATCTTCCTAATGTTTACAAATACCTTTCTCTGCTTCAAATCAACTACTGTAAGTGATGTGAAAAAAATAAATGCAAAAAGATTGAGGGTATAGACAGAGATAACAATTGTATCAATATTAAAGGATATTGATACAAGCTGTTACAATGCAACTCTTACATCTTTGAGATTCTAAGGAAAGGGGCTGGCAGTCATGTGATCTTGCTGGGGAAGATGGCTGCTTAAAACCAGAGCTCTAGGTGGAATCTGGCATAATCTAAAGGCATCAATTCCCACTAACCCATTTCAGGTTTCAAAAACATTTTCCCCCAAATCTTAAAGGGCAGTAGCATATAAGGAGACTGTGATAGATGGAGATATCTTCTCCAAAGGAACTCACAAGAAAAAGAAACTGTGAGGTAGCAGACAGCTCCTGAGGACTAAACGATGGCTTCTGGAGCTCAAAATAAAGTAACAAGGCTGAAAAGCAGAAGACTAAAGCAGCCTGCATCACCAAAGATGAATATTAAATCCAGAATTCAAGACTTTTAAATACTTTATAGAGGTCAGTCTTGATAAAATTGCATCTCACATGGAAGAATTTATAGTTAAAATTACAGATATTTAGAGAAATGTGGATACAAATGTTCAAACTAGTATAAACTCTGTTACAAAATTAATTTAGTGGAAAAATGGAAAAGGAGTTTTCAGAAAAAAATCAAAGCTATGAAGAATCATGTACAGAGAAAGAATATTAGAATAAAAAGTCTCCCTGAATGAGTGGAGAAAGGGGATCTTACTACACTCTTAAAAGAAGCACTCTAAACATTCTTAGAACTGGAGGCAGACACAAATAGCCATACATAGGACATACAGATTGCTCTGTGTTCCTTAGATATAATTCTACAAATTCTAACTGAAATAGACATATATCTGCTTTTTGTCCAAAGTAATGCGTTCTTAGAAGTATATATATAATATAATACTTCTAAGTTGCTTTGAACAAAAAACAGATCATGAGAAGATCTAGAGAATTTTCTATAGCTAAAGTGGGTGGAATCAAAGTACAGATTTTTCAAGATATATCATACTGTAAAGAAAAAAACTAGAAGAAAAGATAGCTTCTTCTTCTTCAACCTTTCTCAGAGAAAAAAACCCCCCACATAAGCTTATATTTGCTCAGAAAAGAAAACAATACACCATTAAAAGTAAGGCAGGAGTCAGAGTACTCAGAAGCAGTTTCAGAGACAGATGCACAAAACAGAAATGCAGAGTGGCAGATGATCAACAACATAAAAGAAAGAAGACCTTGAAGTATAAAGGCAAAAAACCAGAGATAGAGAGTTTTGCAGCTCCATTTGTAGCTTTAAAGATATGTAAAAATGAATAGTGGGAATAAGCATATGCCTGTCTTATGAGACAATAGAATTGTACTGAGCGAGGCATCAGTTTGTGTAGGCTGTAGAGCCCAATTCTTGAGTAACAGTCCCTTCCATACTTCTCGCATTTGAAGCTTGTATTGAACAATGTGATTCAAGGTTCTTCTTGAGGTTTCTTTTTTCCTCTGCTTGTTGGGCTTTTCCTTCCTCAAAAGCCTTCCATTCCTAATGGACTGCTTTCAAGGGCTTTAATCCTCAGCAATCTTCTCCCAGTCATTTAGTTCAATGTTCATTGGCTTTATATCTCTCTTGTAAGCATCTTTGCACTGGAGATAAGTTTGCCTATGTGATCTTCTTCCTGTAAGAAGTTATCTATATAAAATATCCTTGGGTATATGGTCCCATTCATCCATTTTTCACATATGACCAAGCCATCCAAGTCAACACTGACTAAGAAGAGAATGGATGCTCAGAATGGTGGCACATTCTAAGACATCAGCATGAGCAACTTTGTTCCTCCAGGACATTCCTGGACTGTGGTGAAGACAACATAAGCAAAAGCTGTTGAGGTGATTTCTTGAGTACAGTATATTAGGTGCAGGAATAGACTTGCTATAAGTAAAGCCTTCAGAGATTATGTTTGGAATACTACCTGAAGTAATTTGGAAAAATAAATATAGGTGAGATTTGAAATTTTAAACAGAGAACCGAATTTCAAAAAGGGGGGGGTAAAGAGGGAGGGAAAGGGAAGGGAAAGTGATACGTAAGTGGCATCTGAGATGGGGTGTGCTGTAAGGGAGGTGTTAACTAGGGCTGTGCAAAACTTTGGGTGGTGATTTGATTTGGAAGAGATTCGGCTTGATTTGGTGGCCAAATCTCTGAATGCAAATTAAATCAGGGGACCAATTAAATGGTCCAAATTGATTCAAAGCTCTCTGAAACTTTGGAAAAGATTTAGAGAGTGTTGATGATTTGGACATTCCCTGCCCACTGCACCAGGAAGCTGCAGCCAGACTCGGAGATGGAAAGAAGGGACAGGGGAGGTCGGGCTGGAGGAGTGGAGAGAGGACCATGGGGGAACCCCTGCCAGGTCCTATCTCCTGTCTGCTCTCCCAGCCCCCCTGACCCCTGCCTGCTCCCCCAGGCCCCCCATGACTACCCCACCCACCCCAGTTCCCAGTGCTTTAAAAAAAAGCTGGCTCACCAGATGCTGCCAGGCATGGGGGCGATCCCTGCTGCCCCCCCGCCCCACTGCTCCACACTGCATGGGGCTCTGCACAAGCCCCCCCCCCCCACACACACTCCCCTACATGCCCCCATGGCTGCCCCACCCAGCCCAGATCTGGCCCTTTAAGAAAAAAAACTGAGAAAAACTCTGGGACTTACTGTTCCTGCAGTGGCCTTGGGGCTTCAGAGGGCTTGTGCAGCAAGGATCAGCCCCCCCTCCCCCCAACCACAATGAGGCAGGAGATGGTAAGTCCAGGGGGTTTTCTCATTTATTTTTCTTAAAAGGCTGGAGCTGAGGCAGGTAAGGTAGCCATGGGGGGGGGAGGCTAGGAGAGCAGGTTGGGGGATAGGGGGGCTCATGCAGAGCCCCCATACAGCGTGGGGCACTGAGGGGAGCAGGGATTGCCCCCCCTGTCCAGCAGCATCTGATGAGTGTGGGGGGGGGTTCCCCAAAAGTGCTGGGAGTTGGGGCAGGTTGTTACCAAATTTGCCCATTACTTTGGGGTGTGCTCATTTATTAGGGATAGTTTCTAGGGTCTTGGTGATTCTGTCAATGTGCTGCTTGTGTTACTATACGGAGCTGTATCTCTCCCTTCTGCAAGCCCTCACCCCCAGTGAAGCTATCTTGCAGGACTCAATCTCAATGGGGCTGGGTTCCTCCAGTCACCAAATCAGTCATACACACAAACACACAAATTAATGTGACACGCCTGACCTGGCCGGGCTGATCAGCATGGACAGGCTGACACCCTCATATGCCAAGAATCAGTTCATAAGAGCAACAATAAAATGCAGTCAGACACAAGCACACAGGTAAACAGAATCCCTCTGAATCCGGCTGGGTGTCCAGCTGACACCCTCATGGGCCAGCATTCAGTTCATAGGGGCACGTCTGAGTCAAACTGGGTCAATCAGCCTGTACAAGCTGATCCCCTTATGTGTTTCAAACTCAGCACGTCCCAATCTTTGGCCTCTTTATGAGCAGACCCCACAATAATTTGGGCTTCACAGGGATCTTTAGCATAGGTAAAAGAAGCGTTGCTGCAGAGCACGGGAGGAAAGAGAAGCAGAGAAGGAAAAATATACCCAATTACTACCAGTTTGACTGTAAGTTATTTATTGCTAAGCATATGAAATATATAATAGTACTAGTAGTAATAGACATGCAAAAGAAAAACAAACACAAACAATGACAATACTACCCTGGTTTCACTAAGTATTTGGGGAAATTTAGCTCAAGCTTAACTGATACAGTTCAGGTTCAGAAGGTTATGCCTAGAGAGAAGAGAGAGAGAGAGAGAGAGAGAGAGCGAGCATTGGGATCTCACCTAGTCCAAGGTACTCAGGCTGCAAAGCTGACAGGCACAGTCCGTAGCACAATCCTTGAAGAGAGAGACGATCTGTTCTTCCAGCGTCCCAAGAACGACAGGGGACAGTGTCAGCACAGGAGTTTTCTTCTTCTTTCTTCGTCTCCTTCTTTCCTCCTGCTTCTTCTTCTTCTTGCAGCGCACACACTTACAGATTTTTATACTCTCAGTTCAGCTGCTTCGAAGTACCCTTAATTGTGTAAATCATTGTCTTTTCTATTGACAAGGGGTTATCTGGTTTGGAACATCTCAGGAAACTGATTGATAATCAGGAAACACTTAAGATTAGGGAGTAACCCAAATACTTGGGAGCCAGCTTGAAATTCCTATGGATGGCAGATATACTGATGGGATATCTCATGGTTTCTTCAGGAACAATAGATAGCTTGCAGCATCAGGATTTTGGATTTTTACTTGTTGTGCACAAGCCTCAGCTTAGCATGACTTTTCCAGATTTTACTATAGTCTTTTAACAAACTTAAGACAATTATTGGGGTGCTCATAACCTTTTGTGGACCAGTCGTCTCGGGAAAAGTATGACAACACCTGTAATTAGGGCTCCAGCAGGCTGGATGCTGTGATGAACCCTTAACCATTGTTCAAATGTTGCCCATACCCCCTCGGACTCGGTCTCTTGCCTCAGCATTCCCTAACCTGGCAACCGAGTTTTAGTCAATCAAGTTTAAATAGGCCTCGCATAGTGGGATCGGGGAATGTACAGCCCGAGATGCCTATTAAACTTAGAGCTGTGTGTGTGTGTCTGTGGGGGGGGAAAAGTCCTTAGTAAATCCAGATTAGAACTGGTCTGATAAATGCTGAGCTGGGTGTGTGTGAACATGGGTTGATTAACATTTGGAGCACAGATTCCCCATCATGCAGTGCTCCCCTGCTTCTCTGGTCCCAGAATTCACTGCAGTCTCTGCTTCAGGCTTTCTGTTCTCCATCTCTCATGTAAATGAATGGTCATCTGGTTCCATCTAGGATGTAAATGAGACCTAGGGCAGTTGTTTCACTCTTATCTGGAGGGTCTTAGGTGTGTCTCTCACTGCATCTTAATTAGTCTCATTTAGGTAGAGGAGGGGAGGGAGGGGGGGTGAGTCCTTTGTGAGTCAGACAGACTGCATCCTGTGCCAGGGCTGCCCAAGAACACACAGCTGAGACGTAACAAGGTAGGGTAGCTATTGCCAGGCTGGGAGAGCAGCTCGGGGATGGGCCTGGCCTAGGTGATTTGGAGATTCATAGATTCAGCTACTGACAAATCTCCAAATCAGATTTGGCCAGATCAATTCAGGACAGTGATCTGAATCAACGAATCAAATCACTGTCCCCCAAACTGCCTGAATCCAAATCCAAATCCAAAGCAATATTAGCCACTTCTCATAGGCCTAGTGTTGACCTGCTTTGTAGTTTCATCCTGGAGCTAATCATTTAAATCCAAGGATCCTTTAAATCCTCCAAGGAGTTCACCACACTGGAAATTCAGTTTGCTTGAAACAGTGGTGAATCTTCACATTTTAGGAATGGAGGAAGAAGAGGGAAGGAGTACTTTAGCAGAGATTGTGTAAGGACAGAGGGAGGAGGGAGGGAAAACACAAAGCATATGGATAATACTTTAGTGGTTAAAGCTGTTGTTTGCCTTTGTGGAAGAGGGTGGGGAAAGAATTAAGGTGGATATGTTGGAAAGGAAGGGGTAAAAACAAAATTATTTGAATCCAAAATAATCATTCAGAAAAGAAAAAAACATTCTTAAAGACAGAATTTGAACTTGGATACAAAGAGAAGGTATTGACTAATCAGGTAAAATCTACAAACACAGAGAAACCAATTCAACAAGTAGTAGCCTACTATTATTGTGATGTTGGATAAACTCCAGTTTTACACTGGAGCACGAGCTTTGCTTCCTCCAGTAAGCTTGCCTTAGACAGGAACTTAGTAAATATATAAAATGCAAGTGGTTCCTTCCCCCTGCACCATACATATTGAATAAAAAAGTACATGAAACTATCGTAAAGTGTACACCTTTTAAACTAAAGGAAAAATATATGGATACAGAAAGGTAGTTTGTACATGTTAAAGGAATTATTGGTAACATAATATTAACTTTTGGGACCCTATATACACCTAATCGGGGCCAGGTGTTTTTATTTAGAAAGCTGTCTCAAACTTGAAAAATGTAAAGACATAGATGCTGTTTTGGGAAAGATTATAATTGTGTTATGAACCCAAAAGTATATAGGTCTAATGAAAATATAACAAAGGACAGTAAATGTGGCAGATTGTTAGTAGATAATCATGAACATTGTGAATTCTGAGATTTGTAAATCCAAAAGTAAGATTTCTCTTTTTATTCAATGCCACACAAACTGTATATATTAATACACATGATCCTGATTTCTAAATCATTACTTAAAAATATTATATCAGCCAAACTAGGTGGAATTGTCTGGTCAGGGTTATTTAGTAAAGATTTGGAGAATACACACAAAAGAAAAAAAATGGCAGCTGAATATTTCACTTTTATATGACCAGGAAAGAGTTCAAAATATTAGAAAGTAAATCAAGCTCTATTTCACTGACAATAATATAAATCCAATTAAAAGGAATATTATATGGAATGCTTTCAAGGCAATCCTCAGAGGCAGCCTAGTAAGTAAACAGTCTCACCTAAGAAAGATTAGGAGAAAGGAAATGCAAAATCTGAGTAGTTACATTGAAAGACTTTAAAAATTACACCAAATTAATCAATCACAGAAAGAATATAAAAAGTAATAGGAATTAAAAGCAAATAAGATTTGTCAGAAACTGAAAAAGAAGAAAAAAGCACTGAGATACACAAAAGAGGTATATTATGAAAAGGGAGACAAAAGTGACAGGTTATTAGGAAATAAATTTTAAAAATTAAATAACAAGAAAATTATACCACCTGTCTGGAGAGCTCTAAATGATTTAGCAACTGACTGAAAAGCCAAATGTGAAATATTTGCAAGTTATCATAGGAATTTTTCTTCTTTGGATCCAGTAAATCCTAAAAGAATGCATGAATACCTAATTAAAGTAAATGTGCCCAGGCTAGAACCTGAGGAATAAGGGATTTTAGAAGAAGACATTGAACAAGAAGAGATACTAGGTGTAATTAAGTTTCTCAGAAATGGTAAATCTTCAGGCCCATATGGGTTCCCTGCAAAGTTTTACAAATTTTTAAGAGCAAAATTAGTGCACCCATTAACAAAAGGTTTAATAACATATTGGGCTCATCTACATGAGATGTTTATTTTGGAGCTGCCTAATTAGCTCCGCAGTAAAGTCTCAATGTCTGCAATGTGGCCCTATTAGGTCTCAGGAAACTAATTAAGTCTGCTGCAGGTTAGTACTTGTAAATACAAGTACTATCCTGCACCACCATTCTTTATTGTGAAGCAATGCACATGTAGATACTGGTGGAGATGGATGGAGCACAAGGGTGCTTCAGTGTGGGGCTGTATGCCATCTAGCCCCATAGTAGAGCACACTTGTGCCCCAGACAGCCCCTCCACATCACACTGAGCTGGGTCAGAGCAGCCCTGGGTTGGCAGGCTGACTGCCCAGGACCCTGCCAGCTGGAGCCACTCTAATCCAGCTCAACATGCTGTGATCCTGGGTTTACAGGAAGACACAGTGCCTGGGAGCAATAAACTCCAGCATAATATGAGCCTGAATTTATTCATTTGCATTAATTTCCCATGTAGACATGCCCACTGAAAGAGGAAAAAACTCCTGATACCTGAAGAGAAACACATATTGTAGTAATCCCAAAACCAATTTTGTAGTAATCCCAAAACTTGCTAGCACACAGTATGACCTAGCTGGCTTAACTGAAACATGGTGGGATTCTACACATGACTGGGTGGTAAGCATTGAAGGGTACAGGTTGTATAGGCGAGACAGAGCGGGGAAAAAAGGCGTGGGTATAGCTCTCTATGTTAGGGAGCAGTAAACATCTTGCATCATCAACGCTGGGGTAGAGGAGGGGAATACTGAGGCATTGTGGGTCAGAATCCAGGGAGGGCCAGGGGAAAAGGACTTGGTAGTGGGGGTCTACTACAGACCTCCTCATCAGGATGATGAGCTAGATGAGGTATTCTCCAGGCAGCTCTCAGATGCCATTCAGCGGAGGGAGGCAGTGGTCATGGGGGATCTAAATTACCTGGACATCTGCTGGGAGGAGCAGACAGCCAAAACAAACCACTCATGTAGGTTTTTACATTGCGTGCAGGACCTCCACCTAACCCAGGTGGTGTACAGTCCCACCAGAGGTAACACCTTGCTAGTCCTGGTCTTAGCAACAGGGGATGATCTCATGGGGAACCTGCGAGTACCAGTAACCTGGGAGATAGTGACCATCACTTGGTAGAGCTCACTATCCAGCGAAGGTTGGGAAAAATATCTAGTGAGGCTAAAGTGTTAGACTTCAGAAGGGCCAACTTTAGTAAATGCAGAAGGCTAGCTAGTGAGGTGGCAGAACTCAAGAGCATTGAGAAAATGGGGATCTAGGATGGTTGGAGTTTTCTCAAGGGAGTGATCCTTGGGGCACAAAAGGAGTCTATCCCCTTATGCAGGAAAGGGGATAGGGGGATAGAAAAGCCCCCTTGACTGAACAAGGAACTCCAGAAAATACTGGGGGCAAAGAAAGAGATTAATAGGCAGTGGAAGCAGGGGGCAGCCACCAAGGACAAATACACTTCCCTGGCACGCTATTGCAGGGAATCAGTTAGGCAGGCCAAGGCAGGACTGGAGCTTAGGCTGGCTACAACAATTAAGGACAATAAAAAGTCCTTCTACAGAGACATAGTGAGCAAAAGGAAGGCGCAGAGTAACAGGGCTCCTGCAGGACAAATCAGGACAGCTGGTGGTTGACGCAAGGAAAAAGGCAGAGCTCTTCAATGAGTTCTTTGCTTCAGTATTCCTAAATCCTGATGAGACAATTCCCCCACCTTGAAAATAGATGTCCAAAAGGCACCAGACTGCCAAAGGTTAGAGCTGACCTAGTTAAGGAACACTTGAAAGGGCTGGATGGGAACAAGTCAGCCGACCTGGATGACCTCCATCCACGGGTTCTGAAGAAATTAGCCAGTGTCATAGCTGGGCCACTGGCACAGCTGCTTGAGGACTCATGGTGCTCACGGACTCACACATTGCCTTGACCCAGGAGCTGAGACTGATGTCATCTACCTGGATTTTAAGAAGGCCTTCAACAGTTTCTCATCCTATTCTCATAGGGAAGCTAGCAGGCTGTGGAGTGGACATTTAGTCAGGTAGGTAGCCAACTGGCTTAGGGACCACAACCAGAGAGTGCTGGTGGACGGGTCGTTCTCGGCCTGGAAGGAGGTGGGCAGTGGAGTCCCATAGAGTTCGGTCCTTGGACCACTGTTATTTAATATCTTCATCGGCGATTTGGATGAGGGTGTGGAGAGCACCCTCTCCAAGTTCACAGATGATACCAAATTATGGGGCAAAGTTAACACACCAGAGGGCAGGGAGCAGATACAGGCCAATCTGGACAGGTTGGATCAATGGGCAGAATGAAATAGGATGCAATTCAACAAGGATAAATGTAAGGTACTCCACCTAGGGAGGAGGAATCCCCGGCACACCTATAGGTTGGGGGATGACCGCCTCAGCAATTCAGTGGCTAAGAGGGACCTTGGAGTCATAGTTGACTCCAAGATGAACATGAGCTGGCAGTGTATCAAGGCCATCAACAAAGCCAATCGCACCTTGTCGTGCATTAGCAGAGGCAGAGGCATGACCAATAGATCTAGGGAGGTGATGCTCCCCCTCTATGCAGCATTGGTCAGGCCGCAGTTGGAGTACTGTGTCCAGTTTTGGGCGCTGCGCTTCAAGAGGGACACGGAGAATCTGGAGAGGGTTCTGAGGAGGGCCACTCACATGATTAGTGACCTCCATGAAAGACCCTATGAGGGGAGGTTGAGGGATCTAGATCTCTTCAGCCTTCAGAAGAGACATCTGCGGGGAAACCTTGTAGCCACCTATAATTTTATCAAGGGAGGACAACAGGGAAATGCGCTGTTTACCAGAGCACCCCTAGCAGTAACTAGGAATAATGGATCCAAACTAGTGGAGAGTAGTTTCAGGTTAGACATTAGGAAGGAATTTCTTACAGTAAGGGTGGCCAGAATCTGGAATGGGCTTCCAAGGAAGGTGATACTATCACCTAACTTGGAGGTCTTCAAGAGGAGGCTAGATAGTCACCTGGCTGAGGTCATCTGACCTCGGTCCTCTTTCCTGCCAGGGGCAGGGGGTTGGACATGATGATCCTTTGTGGTCTCTTCCAATTCTACAATCTATGAATCTATGAATCAAGTAAGACTCCATCTGTTTGTGCCTAATATAGACTTACATATTAAGTCAAGATGCAATTTTTTTCATCAGATTTAGCAAACAGATTTTTAAAAATACTCTGTAAGCACATTCATATAAACAAAACAGGTTTCATACAGAATAGGCAGTTGACTGATAATATTCAAAGAGTATTGGATATGATTTTTCATGCAGAATCAACTAATGAAACCCACCTATTTTTATCACTGGTTGCTAAAAAAGCTTTTGATCAAGTCAATTGGCAGTTTGGGGTTGTTTTTGTTTTTGTTTGTTTTTTTAATTTAGACAATTTTGGACTCAGACCAAAATTTCAAAATAGGATATTAGCTTTATACTCTAATCCACATGCAGCTTTAAGAGTGAATGGGTACTTGTCAAAAACATTTTTCCTTTTAAGAAGCACGTGTCAACAATGCCCATTATTGCCTTTTTTTCTTTTCTTTTTTTTTTTTTACTACGGTTTGGAACCATTTGCCTAATCAGTCAGAAATAATCTGAATATACAAGGAATAAGACAAAAGGAATATAAATTACCTTATATGTAAGCAGTGTCATGTTATGTTATTCATTACAAAGCGAATTAAAACTTTTGTCTCAACTACAAAAGGAAAAAAATAAAATATGGCAAAATTTCAGGAGTTAAAATTAACGATTAAAAGTCAGGGCTCCTAAATACTGGTGTAGGATCAGATATACAAAAAAATAAAAGATAGCAATACGTATAACTGGATAACTACTTTATTAAAATATTTAGGGTAAATATTATTAAAAATGGCAGGAATTGCACAGTTCTAATTATAGTCCTAAAAAGATGCAAAAATGGTCAAAATATCAAATGTCATAGATGGGAAGAATCACAGCAATTAAAATTAATACTTTAGCTCAAATTCTATTCCAAACCCTACTTATTATAATGCTAACAAATCTCTTAGATAACTAACTGGCAAACTATGTTAGATAAATGTGTTATGGAAATAAGAAACTTAGAGTGTGTCTACACATGAATTTAAGCATACTTAACTTTAATGAGCATTAAACTAATGTGCATTAAGTATTTTTTGGACAGGTGTCTACATGTACTAGGTATTAGGACTCACTTTAGTCTCAAGTCACTCCAGCCCTGCCATATGTTCTTGTGGCCACCAGGGGGAGCTCCAGCCTTTGGCCACATGGCTGCCAGCACTTGGCAGCCATGCTGAAGCCAGAGCTAGCTGCCAGCACTTGGCAGCCATCTTAAAAGCAAACCCTCTGCACTGTGACCTCTAGGTAGACGCTTCCTGTGTCAGAGGAGCAGCATGGCAGAGACACAGGCAACATGTGCCAGCTCTGCTCCTGCCACAGCTGTGCTTCCCAGCCCTGGCTGCCCTAGCTTCTGGCTCTGGCATCCTCAGGGCTGCTGCAGCTGTCCTGCTCACCCACTTCCATTTTGAGAGCCTGGTGCTCAGCAACCTTGCATTACCTGACTGTCCCACCCACTCTGGCTGCTTGCTGGATAACTGGTACATGGCCTTCCAGGGCCCCTGCTGCTGTGCAGCTGCTGACACCAGCCACAGCACCCAAAGGGTTCAGGATGCCACTGCCAAGACTGCCATTGCCCTACTGTCCCACTAGCCCCAATGCCTCTGGGGCCACTGCACCAACCAGAACTGGTGGCAGTACATTGTGCTGCAGGAATGGGACAATGACCAGTGGGTTAAAACACACCAGAAGACCTTTGAACACCAGCTGCACCAGCTCTGGCCCCACTTGGGATGCCAGGATATGGAGATGTTCTCAGCCATCCCTACTGACACCTACCTGCCCTGCCACCCGCACATTCCCTACCCCTTGCCCACCCACAAGCACCACTCCAGGACATGCACATGTTTGCAATGAAAACCTTTATTTCCCTCACACCCCATCCCCCACCTCTCCCTCAAGCAACAGAGCCCCCTCCCCCTTTCCTCCCCAACACACAGAGTCTCTCTTCCACCCTCCCCACCCACCAAAAAAAAAACCCCTCTTCCCAAACTGAAAACTATGTACAACAGTATAGTATATCAGTCTTTGTCTGAGTAATGGAGTGGAGGGCTCTGAGGTGGGAGTGCCCAGGCTGCAGAACCTGGTGGCAGGTAGCCAGCACTCTGGCAGAGGACAGTTCCTCTGTGGGTTCAGGGGCCATGGCAAATGCCAGGGGATCCTGCAGGTGGGAGGCAGTGGAGGCCCTTTGAGGCCCAGGTGGAGGCCTGCTGTGGGACAGCAGGCAGGACCTAGGGGTCCAGCAGGGCCAGGGCCAGGGCCAGGGCCAGTGGTCAGGCATGGCAGGGCATGGAAATGAACTCCACTGGGATCCCTGGCTGGCCAGTTTTTCCTGGAGCAACTCAACATGGTGCTGCTCCAGGGCCTCCAGCTAGGCCCAGTTCTCCCACTGCACCTGGTCCCATGCCTCCTCTCAGGCATTCCCTCAGGCAATATCTTCCTGCTGCCAGGGCAGCTTCTGCACTTACTCCCATGCCTGCTTCTACATTGCCCATTCTCCACCACCACCACAACTGCTGGAGCAGGAGGGTCCAGTCCCTGGTGTGCTGCCGGTGCAGGCAGTGTGTCCAAGCAGCTTCAGTGGCAACGACCTTGAAGCAGCATTCCTACAGGGCCCTGTGGCCTCTCCCCAACATCCAGATGTTGGCCTTGCAGAGGCAAGAGACAGAACCCTTTTGTGCAAGTTTGCAACATTTCAGAGATAAGATGTTCTTCACCGAGGGCCCTGCACTGCCCAGCCTCAGATTGGAGGTCAGCCAGAGACCATGATAAGCTGTCCAGGCAAGGATGGTCCCAGGGAGCTTCTGGCTGAGCCCCCCAGCCACACTTTCTCCCCTGGAGCCGGCAGGCTACTGGGTGCTGGCCGCAGGCATCCTGTCCGCCCCCCCCCCCCCACCTCCTTCCCAGGGTAGGCCAGGCCAAGCCACTGGTAGCACCTGCTGCCACAGCTCCAGACCCCACTCCTTTCCCCATTCCCTGCAGGCCAGCCACTCTGCCATGGTGCCACCCAGCCCATGGCACCCAAGCTTGAGGCATGCAGGGCTCCCAGAACAACTGGGAGGAGGGGCTGGCTGTGCCCCATACTCTCCCCACTGGGGGCCTCTCCAAGGAGAGGCACTTAACCACAGTGCCTCCAAGGAGACAGAACTGGAAGTGAGGAAATCAGGGAGCAGGTGCTGGCCCTGCTGCCACAAAGAGCATGGCCAGCAGCCCTGGGGGGAATCTCACGGCTTGGCAAGAGATGCAGCAGGTTATAGCCCTTTGCAACACTCACCTATGGCCAAGGAGTGACTTTGAGTAGGGGACAGGACAGGCAGAGGCTGTCTGGGTCTTGTCCAGGGGAGCACACAGGGGCTACTGGGCTTCTGCACAGTCCAGCACTTCTGTCCAGGCTTCTGTGCAGTATGCCCCAAGGCACAAAATGGCTGATGGCTTTTATAGCCTTCAGCTAGGAGCTGCCAGAGAGTAGCCCAGCCCTGGGGGAGAAGAGGAGGCCAGCCAGGAGCCCTGGGGCTGGGCTCTGGCTGGCCCCCTAGTGGGTGGACAAACCCAGCACTAAAGTCACTCCATTACTGTGCCTTTAGGATATCTATTTGTGCCTTAATGCACTTTAACTAATCACACCTAAATTAGCCATTTTTAAGGTGCATTAAAGGCACACATATGTAGATCAGTGCTCTTAATTTACTTTAAATCAGGCTAATGCACATTAAATGTGCATGTGTTGGTACACCGTCAGATTAAAAAGGTCTATCCTACAGAGATGTCAGAAAAAGAGGGGACTTTTTGCAATTTGCTAAAATAGACACTTCTCCTTCTTCTAAGTCAGTAAATCTGAGAAACGTTTTTGAATACTGAAATGCAAAGTCCATGGGCTAACACTTAAGAATCAATTTAGAATTTAAGAAGCAGAGATGGGTAGAGATAATGAAATTTGCATTGTGCAAAATCCTAGGGAAAAAAGGGAGGGAATTGTGTGGCAATGAGGAAACATAAGGGCTTAGCATCAATGAAGATATGAGGGAGTTGTTAGAGACTGAGGAAGGAGAAGAGAAGAGCACAGGACTTCCATGGATGTTGATTGTGATTGTGGTAGCACTGTTCATAGGGAACAAATGTCTATCTTTGTGAATGTTTTTTGGGATTGGGTGTATCATTAGATGTTGAACCTGTTGTTTGATGGTTTGGATTCATTAATAAATAAAATGAAAAACAAAACAAAAAAACCTACAAGGGTAGCAAAACCACTCTAAATTTAACTTGGTTCATTCAGAGTCAAAATTTGGATTATTTAGCTGGCTTACATTGCTATAGGATCAGGCAGTTGTAAGTGTTAGATCATAACCAGGGATTTTAGCAGAGAAACCCATGGATTTTGGAGTTGTGCAATGATCTCTCTGCAGGCTGTCAGAGTTTGAGCCTGAAGGGGGTTGTGGAGAAGTGGGAGGAGGGTGGTCAGGCAGGGGGCACCATGTGCATATATATGCACATGGCCACCAGGCAGCCTGGAGAGCAGCTCCTGCAGGTAAATGTGTGGGGGTGGGAGGGAATTGAGGCCCCCATAGGGAGGAAGGATGGGAGGGAGGGAGTTGGCCAGGGCTGGGGCTGGAACTGCTGCCCAGCTGGGCAGTGCATGACGCTTGGGGCCTGGGGCCGCAATGCATGGCCACAGGGCCACAGCGGGGAGCGGGACAGGGCTGCAGGCATCTTCTCTGAGGGTGAGGCTGGCTCCCTGCTGCTGCGCATACTCCCAGGGGGGCAGGGAGGACCCATGCCCCCCAGATCTGTATGCAGAGTGAAGGTGAAGGTGTGGAGAGTGAAGGTGCTATCTTACAGTTATTTTCTCTTTTATTTGGTTCATGAGTGGTTTATATAGCCATTCACCTTCAATTAGGTAGTAACCAAAGGAAATTGTTCAGTGAGAATGCACACTGTGAGCTCAGGCTCCCACCCTGCTGCCCTCCCCCAGGGCCTCTGCATTCTCACTGAACAATTTTCTTTGGTTACTACCTAATTGAAGGTGAATGGTTATATAAACCAGTCATTAACCAAATAAAAGAGAAAATAACTGTATGATAGCATAAACCCAATAAGTCTCAACTAGGGTGCTGGAAAATCCTTTGATGCCACAAGATCCTTTGAGGAGTGCTGTAAGAAGTGTGTGGAGATAAGCAGGGTGTGAGAAAATAAGCAGATAAAGGCAGGGTCAGGCTTCAGGTGTGAGGAGATAAGCAGGTAAATGCAGAGATGATCCTGTGCCCACAAAGCCTGCCCTCTCTGCAAAGAGGTAATCCCTGTAATAAATAAATTAGTTTTTGAAATGGGGTAACTTATGTAGATGTGCCTCAAGGGGTGCATTGAGTCTGAAAAAAATTGAGACCTGTTGGATAAGGCCAAGATGATGCTTGGTTAATATTGATACTATAGAGTTCATCCATATCCTGAATATATCCTTGAAAGACATATGCTGCCTCTCTATGCAGGAGGACGTTAGAATGAAAACCTACCTAGTTCCACTGCTCAGATGTCTCCTGTATTTTAGGATTGTGTGTAAAAGTGGAAGTGGCCTTTGCCCAACTGCTGCCTATCAGCTAGTGATAATCTCTATGAAACAGTGGTATGACTGGAATGCAAGGACAATACCAGGCAGTGAACTCTCTGAGACTACGGGTCTCAAAAAAGCCCTGTCAATCACTCTGCCAAAGAATGAAAAAGAGCCGTAGACCTCAGAGATAGCAGGAGATACAATGGTCCATCCAAGGATCTTTGTAGTATGGAAGATGATACTTCTATTTTTGCCTTGAAGTAAACAACACTGCCAGTGTGAGATTTTGAAAAAGCTTGCTTACGGAAACCTTGGGTAATTTTTTCCTCACAGGCAGGTGGGAAGGCAGCTTTCTTATTGGAAGGAGCAACATTAATTAAAATAATAAGAAATTTTTAACTAGGAATTTTGTATCATTACATTAATTAGTTGTCGTTTTGTCTGTAACAAAAGACCTGGTCTCCTAGGCCTTCTACATACATATAGGTTGAGAAGACCTAGTCCTTTCCTCCAAAGGGATTATAACATATGAAGATAAACATGTTAACATATATTTAATATTTTGGCATGCATGCACATTTGCAATTTATGTTTAAATTAACAAAAATAAATACGATGACAGCTATTTCCCCTCAGGACATCTCTGATTTTTCTGGATTTAATATTTATAGGCATTGTTTATGCGTTAAATTTCCTATGGGATTGCCTTTGGATCTCAGGTGGCTCCATTCTGCCAGGGGTAGTACAAACATATATAGTGTATTTCAAGCTGTTCCAAAATCCAAATATCTCAAATTTGTAGGGAAAGTAAAGAAACATTATCCTCTCATTATAGATAACTGAAGCATTGAGAGATAAGTGAATAAGTGGACAAAGTGATAGGTAAAGCTAACCATACTCTCTCATGCATTAGCAGGTGCATCACGAGCAGATCTAAGGAGGTGATACATCCCCTCTATGAGGCATTGCTGAGGCCACAGTTGAAGTACTACATCCAGTTTTGGGCACTGCACTTCAAGAGGGATGTGGATAACCTTGAGGGGGTCCAGAGGAGGGCCACTCGTATAGTTAAGGGTCTGCAGGTAAGGTCCTAAAAGGATAGATTGAGGGACCCAGACCTCTTCAGCCTCCGCAAGAAAAGGCTGAGAGGTGATCTTGTAGCTGTCTATAAATTCATCGGGTGGCGGGGGCGCAGCAGCAAGGAATAGGAGATACTCTGTTTACCAGAGTTCCCCTCAGGATAACTAGAAACAATGGCCACAAACTGACAGAGAGCAGATTTAGATTAGACATCAGGAAGAACTTCTTTATGGTAAGGGTGACCAAATCTATGATGGGCTCCCAAGGTAGGTGGTGCTCCCCCCTACCTTGGAGGTCTCTAAGAGGAGACTAGACAAGTACCTGGCTTCAGTTCTGAAGTCAGTGGCAGAACTCTGAACTTAACTAAAACCTTCAGTGTCCCACCCCATTTTTATTCCATAAGATTTTCTTTCCATTTGGAAGGAACAAGTCTTATGGAAAGATATGAGCAAAAGGAGAAAATTAGTCTTCAAGTCATCACTGTATTCCCCACAACCTAATTTTTAGTTTCGAATAATCAGACTTTTTAGCTGGTGGAGGAGGTGCTCTTCCAAACGTTAGCTATTCTATCCCCATCACAAAAGGACAAACTCCAAATATGCTTGTAAAATGCCCCTCTCTTAGCCACAGCCAAAAATAGAAGCTTTTTCAAACTGATCATTTTCACACCTAATGTGTTTCTTTAAAAAAAAAAAAATTGTAGTCAGTCATGTAGAACAAGCTTCCTTTTTCTATATAACCTCCTGCATTTCAGACTGATTTGCTATTCTCCTGGCAGAGATAATTGTTTTTTTGAAAAACCTTATTACAGTCCAGTCACTTGAAATTAACAGGAAATAAATATAGGGTTAGATGCAGTTGAGGCTATGTCCAGTTCACTCATGAGCAGTTCAATCAACCCTGAAGAAACACAGATGATTATGACTAGTGGGATTTAGTTTCCCTGATCTTGTTTCTTGTGATTTTCAAGTAACCATGGGAAAAAGTAGTGAAAGCATGAAAAAAAAAATTGTGAGTCACCTACATAATTTATTAAAGTATTGAATTATTCTTACTACAGCATTCTCTTTAGCAAAGAATCCCATTCTCCTTAGGAATTTGTTTTTAGCCTAAAATCAAACTGAACCTATAGCTGGAAAGAGAGAGAGAGAGAAGCAGACATTCTATGTGTTCAGCCTCCCACAACTTTTAAGTAACCATAAAAGTAAGAGTCAGTTAATTGACTATAATGGGAGCTGGATCAGGCCTATAAACAACTAAAACTTAGCCTTCTAATCCCTATATCCAGTGGATGTGGTTTCCTAAGGAAACTGTATTCTCATAGCCAATGCCCTTGAGCTAATATCCCAGCCATGAGCATAGTTTCTAAAGCAGAAGTCTTGCCATTGGTTATGAGATTTCCTGCACCTGCACAGCAAGAGATATGAAACAAAAGAAGGTAATTCTGTTCTGATATCCACCAGGAGATCTGTGGGTTCAGTAGAGCATGAGTAGATCGTCTTCTAACCCACCACTGCCCAGTCTTACTCACCAAATTCGATTCAATGAAAGTCCTGAAAAAGAGGAGATTTCATGGGGTGCCAAGGAAAGTGATAACTTGTCTCATCTTTATCCTATTGAGCCCTTCCCCACAAGAATGGTGCTTTCTTGGAATCCACTGAATTTCTCTCTACTTATTGTTTGTATGCAACTAAATAAAGCAACAACTAATTAAGAAAATAAATTTGAAGATAAAGCTTACTTGTCATCTTTGTGTTACAGTCTATCAAAATGCTGTACCTCAGTCATGGCTCACATACCTAAGTATAATATACTTCCATTCATATTAATAATTGTGGTTCAGTTCACAATACTGAAAAATACACCCCTACCACTTAAACAATGATGTATAAAACACCAAAATATTTCCATATAAAATTCCAGTCAAATACATATCTATATTTCATTACACTTTTTACTTATGCATAATAGGTACAACAGCTCTTAAAATGTGCACAAAGGGAAGTGAATAATTCATAGCATAGTTTTTTCCCTATCTATTTCCATTTCATGAATTGCCCATGGACAAGTCATAAGATTCTCCAATGCATTTGTTGTTAAAAGTGTTTTTTTTAATATCTACAAAGAGCAATTCTTGAGCTGTACAGAGTTAGCATGGAACAGTTGCACACATTGTCAATTATTTCAGTAAATAATATAAAATAAAGTAAATTGCTTGAGCTCAAGGTCTGGAATGATGATGATCAATACTGTGTTTTTTCTTCCCCCTTCAAAGGACTTTCTGATTAGATACTCAGATATCCACTTCCTATTTTTTAAAAAGCTCCATGTGATTCTTCAAGCTGATAAGGGATTGAAAGTCACACATATTTAATCTCTCCATCTGCCCCAATCCTTCCCTGTCTAATTTGTCTAATATGTAAGCCAATATGAGGCAAAACAAGGCAGAATAAGCTACTGATGCAGTTCAAAAGCCGTTTGATTTTTTTTTTTCTAATGCACAACAAACTACATTTTCATTGAGAAACAAATCTATTATCACATGAATGAGGGTAAATGTCACTGTGAGATATGCATTGTCAGTTTTGATTTCACCATGCACTCAAACCAGAAGGCAATCAATCATGTTTAATACCATATTGTCTTACATACAATATGCCCCAAATAAAACATTTACCTTGGTTTTGGAAGGCAGAATATAGACTGTAACATAGAATAAATCCTCCTGGGAACATAGTGTTCAGAAAGTGTGACATCATTCCAATTCATATTCATAATTGTGGGTCAGTTCACAATACTGAAAAATACACCCCTACCCCTTAAACAATGATGTATAAAACACCAAAATTTTCCCATATAAAATTCCTTTTATATTTTGTATAACTTGAGCGAGTTAACTCAAGGCTACCATCTTAGTATCAATCTTGGCTGCTCCATGACATGCACAGTGTCTTCAGGCTTGCTTCTTTTTCAGCAAAGAAAACCGTTTCTCTGCTTAAAACACATCTCAGTTTTGGAGGACAGGGGTTGATTATGGGGGGAAAGGTTTGTGTAATATGTGAGAAAATATGGTATCTGGGTTCTATTTGGGTAAAGTTAGTTAGTTTTTAAAAAGCCTACTGAAAAGAACATAGTTAAGGAATGAAAAAGAAGCCCCTTTTGCTCATCCTTACCATAAGTACACAAGGAAATTTTTGTTTCTTTTTAATCTCTTTGCCTTTAAGAAGAGATCACCCCCTATTTTAATTGCTTGGTAGAATAAACATCACTATATAGAGCAGTGGTTCTCAATCTTTTTAGACTTAAGGCACTCCTTGCTTAGGCTTAAGGCACCTCGTAGGAAAATGCCAGTTCTTAGTTTTCACTAGTTTTTTGATTACAGGAAAATAATAGAGCAATTCTTCTGTTGCAAAGAATTCAGAAAGACCACAAAAGAGAAGAATAGTTTCAACACCGTGGATTTCTATTTGAAATCCCTGGGTTTATCATATGAATAGTGTTTGTACACCTAACAGTGCATGGCACCCCACAGCATCTTTGAAAGGATCTCAAGCCATCCCAGAGTGCCATGGCACCCTGGTTGAGAAACACTAATATTAAGCATCCAGAAGAGCAGTGTTGCTGATATGTGAACCACTCTCTTTCTGAAAGAGGAGTAAATGGTGATTGATGCCCCAGTGTAGGCAGAAGGGTACTTGCAAGGGACACAGGAGAGATATTCTGTTAGCGATTCACAATTAATACAAACAGCTTTAAAACAAGCATTGAATGTTGGCAGTTCTTGAACTAAAATGTTGCAGCTTGTGGTATTATATATGCTTTTTATGTTAGGCCAATGCATTTTCTTTGAGCCTGGATATTACAATGGGTGAGGCTCTAAAGGCTCAGAAGCTGAGGTGTACACCTGTAAGTTAGAACTCTTATCCAAAACTTGTATGAATCCACTGAGTATGTAGACATAAGCTTGAAGAGCTTCTGCTTCTAGTCCTGGAGAAAACCAACAAGTATAGAGTTGCTTCCCCAAATAAAGAGATATTAAAAACATTACCAAATCTATTTCAAAGTTTTAGAAATTCTGGTTTAAGATGTAATTGGGATTGGAACATTATACGAACTAGTTCTCTCTCCAGCTGCACTGCAGAATTCACTATGTGCCTCTGCTCTATGACATTTGTGTTAGTAAGGAAAGAAATTTAGAACTAATGTATTTATCTTATTGTTTCAGGAGGTTTCTGTACCAAAGGTCCATGTTTTAAGGACCCAACACATAGCCTACTGGAGTCCATGGAAAAGCTCCTGTTACTGTGCCTAATGTTTATTTTTTACTTTTATGAAGGTACCATCTAGGGACTCCAACTGAGACTACAGCCCCATTGTGATAGGCATCAAACATACAGTAGTCATAAACCCCTTAGGGTTCACCAGCATACAACTGCAAAAACTCAAGACTTACTTGGAAATTTGACAGGTAGAATGAATATTACAAAATTTGACCTGCCTTACAAATATCAGCAGGTGATACCAGAGCCAGGTTAATATATGTTCTTTACTGTAAGCATACTCAAAAGGGCTATTCATATCTAAAAGGGTGCCATATGGTATATCCAGTACACCTGCAGTGTTGCAGAGAATGATGGATCGGGTGCTGTAATAGTTAAATAGGGTCATTTATTATTTGAGCAGAATGGAGAGATATACACTCTGACATGCAGGCAACACTGCTTGCATTCACAAAAATATTGTAAAAAAATATTTTAGAGCTGAAAAAATAAATCCATATTATACCCCTGAGTCAAATAGCATAGTGGAGGTAGAGAGTGGTGCAGACTGGCATCTCTAAAAATGAAGGAAGAGAAAATACACACCAGTCATCATGGATATGTATCCCAAATGTTTAGAGATGAGGTTATTTTTGACAATACTGAATTACTGTATGAGAGTCCAAATTAATCATCACTAACAAGGTGAACATTAAGAATAAATGTGGCAGAAATTTGATTGAGAGAAAATATGACTTCCAAGGAAGCAAACCTTAATAGTCCCATATAACACTGCATTTAAAGGGTGGCTTCCTCCATGCTTGGTGGTTATGGGGCTGGTTTTGAGCTGAAAGCTGGAGGGACATGAATTCAAGAATGTTTGTAGACTCTCCTGACTGGGAAAAAGGGCCTTTCTTGGCTAAATAGCAGACCTTATTTCATTTTATTTTATTTTATTTTTCCATTTTTGGGTCACTGAGACCACTTAAACTATACTGCTTGAGGAGTCCAGGACAGAAAGAAGTCATTGATGACACTGTTTCTCACCCCATTCTCATTAAGAAATTAGGCGACTGTGGCATCCATGCCTACACAGTCAGATGGGTTGCAAGTTGGCTGGAGGGCCGCACCCAGAGAGTGGTCATGGATGGGTCTTTTTTGACCTGGAGGGATGTGGGCAGTGGGGTCCCCCAGGGCTCAGACCTTGGGCCCGCACTGTTCAACATCTTCATCAGCGACTTGGACAAGGGGGCGAAAAGCACCTTGTTCAAATTCACGGATGACACTAAAATGTGGAGAGAAGTGGGCATGCTGGAGGAGAGGGACAGGCTGCAACTAGATCTAGACAGGTTACAGGGGTGGGTGGATGAGAACAGAATGGGGTTCAATACTGACAAGTACAAGGTATTGCACCTGGGGAGGAAGAACCAGCAGCATATCTAAAGGCTGGGGAACTCCCTTCTAGTCAGCACAGAGGCAAAAAAGGATCTTGGTGTCATTATTGATTCCAAGATAAACATGGGCCACCAATGTGGGGATGTGGTCAGGAAGGCTAACTGCACCTTGTCGTGCATCCACAGATGCATCACAAGCAGGTCCAAGGAGGTGATCCTCCCTCTCTATGCAACACTGGTCAGGCCGCAGTTGGAGTACTGCATCTAATTCTGGGTGCCACACTTCAGGAGGGATGTGCACAGTGACGAGAGGGTCCAGAGGAGGGCCACTCACATGGTCAGGGGGCAGCAAGGCAGGCCCTACGAGGTGAGGCTACAGGACCTTAACCTGTTCAGGTTCCACAAGAGAAGGCTGAGAGGGGATCTGGTGGCCATCTACAAACTAGTCATTGGGGACCAGCAGGCTATGGGAGAGTCCCTGTTCCCCTGAGCACTACCAGGAGTAACGAGGAATAACGGCCATAAGTTGACTGAGAGTAGATTCAGGCTAGATATCAGGAGGCACTACTTCAGTCAGGGCAGCTAGGATCTGGAACCAACTTCCAAGGGAAGTGGTGCTGGCTCCTACCCTGGGGATCTTCAAAAGGAGACTAGATATTCACCTAGCCGGGGTCATTTGACCCCTGCATTCTTTCCTGCCCATGGCAGGGGGTCGGACTTGATGATCTGCTCAGGTCCCTTCCAACCCTACCAACTATGAAACTATGAAACTATGGCTCTACGGCTTGGTGCTGAGTTGAGAGATGGAAGGGTGGGAGTTCAAGGCTGCTTGCAATTTCTTCAGATTTGGCAGAGGCACCTCCCTTTGCCCTGTTCTTGGGCTGCTAGGGGTTTTTCTTTACTCTCACAGATGCAGAACTCAGATGAGCTTCTTAGACCAATGTCCATGCCAAGTTCCGATTCTGGCCTGTGCTTCAGTCAGAGTGCTGGAAGTGTTTTTGAGGATGGGTGGCTGCGTCTGGCCAAAAGCTGATTTAAAAAAATATTGGGAATGGATAAGGTGACCTCTTCCATGAGTTTTGATTCCTTTTGGCTCTAGACCAATATGGTTACAACCTGGATACCTGGGAATGGATGATACACATGAATGCCTCATGCTTCCCGAGGCTGGGGGAGACACAGAGCCACCCGTATGATCAGGGATTTGCAAGACAAGCCATACGAGGAAAGGCTGAGGGACTTGGGTCTCTTTAGCCTAAAGAAGAGAAGGTTGAGAGGGGACTTGAGAGTAGCTTGCTGCTATATCAGAGGAGAGCATCAGGACCTTGGTGAACAACTGTTCACTAGGGCACCCCTTGGGAAGACCAGGACCAATGTATACCTGGAAGGCCATCTCAGACTTAATACCAGGAAAAACTCCTTCACAGTCAGGGTGTCCAGACTGTGGAATAAACTTCCTCCAGAGGTGGTGCATTCCTTCCATGTAGGTTTTCAAGAGGAGACTAGACAGTTACCTTGCTGGTGTCACCTATTGTCCTACCACCCGCAGCCAGAAAGACAGCTCCAAACATTGTCTGTTTCTCTAACTCTAAACATAACCCTAATCCTAAACTTTTCTTGGGCTTCTCCAGCAGCTCCCACCCTTAGCAGCCTAATTACAGGTAATGCCTTGGAGAGGCTCAAAACCCAATCACTAAGGGCATCTTTACACGTACCTTGGGGTAGGAGGAGTGGAGGGCACACTTTAATTAGAGCACTTCAAATGGATGTGGTGGGCAGGAAGAGAGATGGAGAAGCCTGTGCACTGCATAGACTGGCCTGGCCTTGGCCTCAAAAGAACAGATTGGTGTGGGGCACAGACTTCTCTCCTCATGCTCCCAGCAGCAGCTGGTGGGCCATATAGGATCAAATGGCAGGCCAGATATGTCCCATGCGCCATATTTTGACCACCCCTGCCCTAACCCTAACCCTAGTTTGGACTCTTCAGCAGCCCCCACTCCAAGAAACCTGACCACAGGTACTAGTTTGGAGAGGCCACAAAGCAGATCACCAAGCTTTGATAAGAGATCAAGCCACAGCCACACACATACTGGATCAAAAGGAACCTTCCCAAACCAGGCCCTGACTCCAACCCATGGAGGGTGGAGGAAGGCCTTGGCCGTGTCCCACTAATTCTGAGCCTGAACTGCTTTACCTCCCTGTGCCTTAAACATATCTCCTGTAGTTCTACCACCCACAACCAGAAAGGCAGCTCCAAACCATGCACATCCTCTAAACCTATTAATAACCCTAAACCTAACTAGCACAAACTTCCTGAGACCTAAATGACCATGGAAACATTATTATTATTATTATTATTGGTGTTGTTGTTAACAATAATAACAACTGCTAACATGAGACCAACCAGTGCCCCAAGTGAGTGTAGGCTGGCAAACAGAGAACAAACGTCCATAAGAATTAAGCAGAAACCAATTTGTCATTGGCTGCAGCAAATGTTCATGGGACAACAAGGAACAGTTGAAGCTGATGAAAATAGATTGAACAGCAGCTGCAAATATTTACAGGGCAGAAAACAAACAGGGGTATAGCAGAAGCAACCAAACAAAAACAACAAACATTTCAGTGCAAGTCACTATTTTCCTAAAGACTTCTAAGAGCAGCTCCAACAAAAGTGGGAGAGACCTCAGCATGTGTCTTTGAGAATGCCAAATGCAGCGTGGCTGAATGGGTTTAGACAGACATCATCCCATCGTATGGCAAATTATAGAAAGACATTAGATTTCCTAGCTCTGATCAGATGTCTTCTGGGACTGAGAACAGGGACAGAATAGGAGAGGCAACAACTAAAGATATGGGGATTTTGGCAAATGTATCCATTCTAACTTGCTCTTTCTAAAACTTGTCTGTTTCTACATATACAAAGACAGAGACTTCTCTGTCACTACACAGTGGCTGTCACTTCTCTGACACACTAACCATCAGTGCTGGAGGTGGAAGTTGATTAGATGCAGTAAATTTGGACATGCAATCTGCACCAGCTACAGCCCCTTATAAAACTAAAGCACAGCTGGAATATTGCATTGCTTGGAGAATTTGAAAGAGAAGCCCAGACCTAAGGTCTGGATTGTTCATGTTACACGTTATTAGCAAGAACATACAATAATGTCTTGAAAAGGTGTTTATATCATATAATTTTAATAATTCTAAATTATATTTTTATTTTCCCCACGTGACTTATCTTCTCTTGATCTTTCTACATTAAAAGTAACAGGCTTTGTTACTGTTAGTTACAACCTTTGGAGGTCATTAGACCTTTAGAAACTTTTCTATCTGTCATCACTACAAGTGAAAAACACAGTTCAGTTGAAATGTGTCATCTAGTGCCAATGTGACTTCTAGTCAGCTAAAATAATCATTTGAAGTAGTTTGGGACAAGGTACCTTCATTCCAATCTTTATGGTTTGATTATAATATTTGCCTTTATAATGATTTCTCTGGTGTTGCTATGTGATAGACCCACAGAAATAACAAAAGAAACTCATCGGGTAGCCAACTCAGAAGTTAAATTAACCACAAGTGCAAAAAATAAACAAATAGAAGAAATATGTGTTCTCTTTTTAATTATACTTGAAATTATTATAAGAAAAGTGGATTTAAGTCCCAGATCTGAATCAAGCTGAACTGGGATTTGAGTTTAGGTCTCCTTTAGGTTAAGCGAGTGCCCTTGCCATTGAGATTTTCTTTCTTAACTAGGAAAATTACTTAGAGGAATACTTCCTGTTGAAACTAATATGCATTGTTTACACACACACAAAAGTTTTGGATTCAATTAATTCACATTTTCTGATGAAAGAACATTTACGAAAATTCTCTATCAGCTTATCCTCTCTCTCTCTCTCAATCAATCAAAAGTATCAAAATGTTTGTATTAATATTTCTGAATCAGTTACATTTAGAAAGTCTATGGGTAGGAGGGGGAGACTGATATAAAACAATGTTGATGTGTTGGAATTTCCCATGGGACAGAAACTAATTCTGAGTTTTGCTCATCTCAACTTTAACATTTTCAGATTCATCTGATTTGGTTCTGATTTGAAGGCCATTAAAGTTGATTGATGTTTTTTCCATTATCTTAAATGAGATTTGGATCAGACCATTAGGATGTAAGAGATATGAGAACATCTTTATTTATAGTTATTGGTTACTGTAAAAAGGAACCCATGCCCTGTTATTGAAAGGGAAAGGGACTAATGCAGGGGCAGACAGGAGAGAGACTGAAAAGTGAGAAAGATGCAGGATAGGAATGGCTGGTCTTTTTAAACAGTGGCCAGGGTAATGGCTCATAGATTAAGCAATTAGTGCCTCCTTCTCAGGTGTTCAGAGTTGAGCCCCAGAGAGTGAGAAGAGACATCTGGCTACTTAAACTCCAACTGGAGGACCAAAAAGGTGGGAGGAAAGAGTATCCAAGTTGGGTGGGAGAAGTTACAGCCTGGAGTTTTTGAAGCAGGAGCATGGAGACCCAGTCATAGGAAAGCCAGGAGAGAGACTGCCAAGCAGGGAAAGACAGCTTATTAGTGAAGCTTTAATACTCAGGGAGAAAGAGTGTCATTAGAAAGAACACTACTTTCAATTTCCTTTTTTTTGTATTGTACCAGAGACTCGGACTTGCTGTTGCTAAGTAGATACAACTCATTCCTTTGTTTTTCTGTTTCGTTGTTTATGAACGATCTTCACTCAAAGCTTTCTTTTTAACAGTTCTTTGGTCCAAATTCCTTACAATTCCATAATAAACTTACTTCTACAAAACTGAAATCACTTACTCTATACCAACCTATATTTGGATCCCAGAACACTAAACCTTAGCAAAAGACCACCTGAACACTCTGAACAGCTGCTTATGTTGAAGATGTCGTATTTTGCCAAATTTTTTACCAACTGAAATAGGATCAGAGGGGATGAATGAATCGTGCTCAAAAATATTTAAAACTTTATCTGCTCAAGTTCACCAACTCTTCAAATTATATTGCTTTTCTAAGCAGCTTCAGGTTTGTATATATATACAATTAGGGTTACCATACTTCCGGGTTTTCCTGGACATGTCCTCTTTTTGGGTTCTCCTATCTCAGTGCGGGCAGGATTTTTCAAATATCAGCAATTTTCAGCAAATTTCTGGGATTTTGCCCTGGCTCTGTTTTCCTAACCTCCCTGTAAGCACACTTGCTTTTACTAACCAGCTCAGATGGCAGCCGCTCTCCCAGCCCACCCCCAGCACCTTCCCTGCCCTCCCAGTTGTGGGGAGTGGGGATCCTCCCACTCCAATGCACTAGCCCCACAGAGGAGACATGTGGGGGATGACAATGCGGTTATGCTGTGACACAGGTGTAGTCAGCAACTGCCCACTGGGGCACTGTTGTGGTGACCCCCAGGGCTCCTCTGCTTCCTCCTCCTCCTCTTCTGCTCAGGATCACTACTGAGGTAGTGGGAAAGGAGGCGGCTGCAGTGGCTCTCAGCTGTTGTTATCACTCACGTGCTCAGCCAGGACCTTGTGGATCTTGATACCCACACACTTGCCAGGTTGGGCCAGACCATGAAGAGGAGAGGAGGGGGCTGCACTAAGAGAATTTGAGGCAAGCCCTCAGCAGTGCACCGTGGGTGGTGCGGGGGGAGCCCCGGGTGCCTGATCCAGCAGTTGCAGGAGTTGCGGGAGCTACCGCACTGTCCCGTCCGTGCCTCAGCTTCACAGGGGGGGCTGAAGCCATGCAGCAACAGTGCTCAGGCTAAGGCAGGGGGGAGGGGGCAGTGTCTCCCCACACTGCAGGGTGTGCTGTGGCACACTGGTACTGGTGGAGGCAGAGTGGGGCCACGGTGCCTTAGCACCTGGGTGTGCTGAGTGGGGTGAGGAGGGCAGGGGCACTCCCTGCTACCTTCCCAGCTTTCCTTCCCCACTGCCCCCCTTACTGCAGCCCTCTTGCCAGCCCCATTTTTATATCATTTTTTAAACTTGCTCAAGACTGGGCCTTGTGCCTTTTCATAGACTTTCATAGACATTAGGGCTGGAAGGGACCTCAGAAGATCATCGAGTCCAGCCCCCCGCCCAAAGGGCAGGAAGTCAGCTGGGGTCGTAGGATCCCAGCAAGATAAGCATCCAGTTTCATCTTGAAGGTGTTCAATGAAGGTGCTTGAACCACCTCCAGTGGCAGGCTGTTCTAGACCTTGGGGGCTCAGACAGTAAAGAAATTCTTCCTTATGTCCAGCCTGAAATGGTCTTGTAGGAGTTTATGATCATTTGACCTAGTCGTCATCCCTAGGGGTGCTCTGGTGAACAAACGTTCCCCCAGATACTGGTGGTCACCCCTGATAAACTTATAGGTGGCCATCAGATCACCCCTGAGCCTGCGCTTTTCCAGGCTAAAGAGCCCCAGGGCTCTCAGCCTGTCATCGTAGGGTCTGCTTCCCTGACCTCTGATCATGCGCGTGGCTCTTCTCTGGACTCTCTCAAGCTTCTCCACATCCTTTTTGAATTGTGGAGCCCAAAACTGGACGCAGTACTCCACCTGCGGCCTCACCAAGGCCGAGTACAGGGGGAGAATGACGTCCCGGGATTTGCTTGAGAAGCATCTATGGATGCAAGCCAGCATTTTGGTTGCTTTACTAGTCACAGCATTGCATTGCAGGCTCATGTTCATCTTGTGGTCAATGATGACCCCCAAGTCTCTTTCTTCCATAGTGCTAGCCAACATAGCACTGCCAAGTCTATAAGGATGCTGCGGATTTTTCTTCCCAAGGTGGAGAACCTTGCATTTATCGGCGTTGAACACCATCAGATTCTCGTCCGCCCACTTGCTGAGCCTGTCCAGGTCAGCCTGGATCACCCGCCTGTCTTCTGGTGTGGATGCTTTGCGCCAAAGTTTGGTGTCATCGGTGAACTTGGACAGTCCACTTCTGACTCCAGTGTCCACATCATTAATGAAGATGCTGAACAGTATGGGTCCAAGGACAGAGCCTTGGGGGACCCCACTGGTCACAGGACACCATGATGAGTGGCTTCCATCAATTACTACCCTCTGGGTCTGACCACGGAGCCAATTTTCCAGCCAGTGGATCGTGGAGGACCCAAGGCAACAATTGGCCAGTTTCTCCAAGAGGTGATCATGGGATACCAGATAGAAGGCTTTTTTGAAGTCAAGATATATGACATCAATCTCTTCTCCCTTGTCCAGGTGATAGGTCACCTGGTCATAGAAGGAAATGAGATTGGTCAAGCAAGACCTACCCACGACAAACCCGTGCTGGCTATCCCTTAAGATGTTGGTGTCAGCCAGTCCATTAAGGATGGCCTCTTTAATAAACTTTTCTAAGATCTTCCCCAGGATAGAAGTCAGGCTGATGGGCCTATAGTTAGCCGGATCCACTTTCCTCCCTTTCTTGAAGATAGGCACCACATTGGCCTTCTTCCAGTCTTCGGGCACTACACCAGAGCACCAAGAGTTTTCAAAGATCCGTGCTAGAGGCTGGGCTATGATGCTCGCCAGCTCCTTGAGTACCCTGGGGTGAAGATTGTCAGGGCCGGCTGACTTGAAGGTATCCAGCTTCTCAAGATGTTCCTTCAGAAAGTCAGCATTAATGGAGGGCAAGGGATCACCCTCACCCAGACTTCCCTGTCCCGTAGCGGGCATGGGCGTCCCATGGGACTGATGAAAGACCGACACAAAGTACCTATTTAATAGGTTGGCTTTTCCCTGGGCATCAGTTGTCAGTTGCCCCATCTGGTTCAGTGCCATGCTGCTTCCCCCTGCAGCCTCCACCCCAAGCTGCCTTTGTTCTCCCCCCTCCTGCCCAGGAGGCAGGGTGGAGGGCTTCCATGCCAGTGATTCTCCACCAGGTGCAGCAGTAGCATGAAGGGGTGCCTTGAGAGCTTTTCAAGGCTGCCGTGAGGTGTTAGTCCTGGTAGGGGTGCAAACATGGCTCACAAGATGAAACAAGAAGGGCATATCACTGCCCAGCCCCCCCCCATCATATACCCCGTCTCTCTCCCTCCTCCTACACAGATGTCCTTTTATTTGGAATTGGAAATATGGTAGTCCTAGATACAATACAATTCAGTATGATACAATGCAATATAATGCAATACAGAGTTGTTTTAGTATTTGGAGGTCTCTATAGGTGGCCTGTTCTCCTCTGAAAACCCTGTTCCTTTTTGAAACAGCTTACAGTCTAAAATGGCAAATGAATAAAAATGGTGGGAGATGGTTATATTTATGCATATGTATTTTGGTGACTGTTGTTTAAAATATTTATATACACCCAGATGTTCAGTGATAGTTATGACATCAAAAAAGTGCAAACACAATATGGCAATCAGTTCAGGAAGATGGGTGAATGTATGAAAAGTAGTTTCAAAGAGGCTGTCAAGGTGGAAGATGCCCTCAATCATGTCAACTTCAACCCTCTTGCAGCTTCTCATGTAATTGTCTCCATGTAAATCTTAACAGAAGCCTTTTCACCACTCCAAGCTTAGGAGTGTTAAAAGGCTATTGACATTTGCCTAAAGTTGAATGAACAAATGGTATTGTCTCCTTATATATTCACTGGAAAGAAAATATTCTGTGTTCCTTCAGCTTTTAATGTCACATCATAATCTGTGAGGTTTCAGGATTGAAGTGAAAAGCTTCTGCAACACATAGCACTGTCCAGAGCTCATCTTAGATATAATCAGGCATATTTCAAACATACAAAGAAGACTGACTGATGCAAGATGAAGATAACACCACTCCCATATTCTGAAGCAATCTCAAATTTAACAGATTAGGAGAGTCCTGAGAACTGTGGGTAAAAATGGCCCACAAAAATACCTTGAAGACACTCCTATCTCCCATCACCGTGTGCAACAGGATCCTGAAAACGGTGATGCAAAAGTCCATTGCAAGATTTGCACGGTTGTAGCCAATACTAAATAGTTGTCTGTCCCTGATGAGCTTCTCTGGTAATACTAAATATGAACTACCTGGGGTTTTGTGATTAATTATCATCCACAGAAGTTTCTGAAAGCCTTTGAAGCCAATGGTACTAGTCATAGAATGTGGGCCTCCTCAAGATCAGGGTATCAAAACAGGACACACATTTTGCAGTCCCAGACTCTGAGATTCAAGTTTTGATGCAAAATTAATTGTGTTGGAATCACAGCAATTACTGCAATAAAACAACTAAGACCCTTTGAACAATGAAGGAACAAACAAACAAAAAAAGGATATTAAAACCAAAGTTGCAGAACAACTTTGAAAGGGCAGGCATGGTAAAGAGAGAAAAGTGAGAAATGAGAAAACTGCGCAATTCACATAATGGCTTCCACTTCCAGGGATTTCTTGTCACCATTCTTAAGCTTATTAGGGAGATCAAAAAGTAAATTTATTCATATTCATTTATCTTGTACAGTATTTCAGCTTGCATATTTAAATAGTGATTCCCATATATGTGTTTATATATACAAGCTAGTAAGGTGAGTGACAGAAATCTGATTTTTTTCCCCATTTATGGTTGCTTGAAGTTCAAACTTATAAGTTCTAAAATCATATGCAAAAAATATTAAAATAATACTATCAAAGGCTCTGTCTTTTGGAAATTCAGTTCATAAATATGCACTTTGATGAGAGAAATGCAGACCCTTTTATGTAGTTTGAATGTCATCAAGGAGATATTCTCATGCTAATTATTACAGACAATTCAGGACTGAACAGCTCACAGATAATAGAAGAAATAGCTTGAGTTTATTTTCACATTCCTCTATTCTCCTAAAGTTTCTATTAACCACTTTTTCACTAGTTTTGCCATTTGAATGAAAAACTGTAAAACTTTGCAAAGATGCAATGCTTAGTTGTTGTAAATGGTAGCTAAATATATATATTTATATTCATAGTCATAAATTGCTATAGGTATATATTTATTTGTCTTTTAAACAAATAATGAATTACCTGATGAAAATATTTCAGTTCATAGTATGCTTGTTACCTTCAGCATCTTATACTTGTTACTTTTGGCCTCTTAGTCTTTGATTAACTGAGTTGTTAACGTTTATCTATCTAATGCCCTAAGAGAAGCAGAAGTACAGTAAAAGCCCTGTTATCTGGCATTTTACTAACTGGCATTTCTATTAACCAAAATTTCCAGCCAGGTGGCTGGATGTTGGGAAAGGAGGTGAGCAGGGGAAGCTCGCTGGAAACCCCTGTGCCTAAATAACTGGCATTTTTACATTACCAATACCCCGCATTCCCCACTCATGCTGGAAAACAAGTCTTTTACTATATAATGAAATGTCATGATTTGATTACTCAGTCCTAGCTAGCACTGATGAAGCCTTACATAAGAAATCCAATTGGTATCAATAGAACCACTTGGTTCTCACTTGGTTGCCCCTGAATGCGACTATAGGTTGTACAGATATCCAGCCCTCAATGTACACTGAATTTCATGTGGTAGGTAATGTGTAGCAGAATCTTTTTTCAGAAAAAGTAGAGAAAATAGAAAAGCAAAGGAAAAAGCTCAAAGCAGGAGGGAGTTAAATGTATTTTTTCCTCTAACATTTTGGAGAGAAAAATTGGGTGTCCAATTTAAAGTTGTCCCCAGATGGCTTTCACTTGCATTACTAGTGCTCACTCATCAGAACAGCACATAGTTTCTGTTGACCTTCTGCAGCATTACAGACTGTATTATTTTCACACAGATGAAATGTTCTGGAGCATTTTTGTTGATGCATAATACAGAAACAGGCTTCTCTCTTTTGTGTCACGAGTTCATTTAATCTATTTTTGCCCATTTTATCTTTCCATAAAGAAACAAAAAATGTGTCTGTCTGATTATCTAAGCATTTCTTATGCTATCTCAGAATGGTGAGGGAACACCAAATATTTAATAACCTTATATTTAGGCCTCCTATTTAGGCACTTCCTGAAATAGATGGATGAGAAACTCCTTTCTAAATGTCAGTGCTACACAGAAACTTAGGTTAGGTCTAGACTGTCAATTTACTATGCTCAGCAGTGACACCCAAACCCATGCTGTGCTGTCTGCCCTCAAAATTGAAGACAATGCAGCTCTGTCCACCTGCCACCAGCCATGGGCTACTTAGTCATAGGGCTGTACAAAGCTTTGGTCCTTCATTCGATTCGGTGTAGATTTGGCATGATTCGGTGGCTGAATCTCCAAATCTGAATTGAATCAGAAGTCCTTTAAATCTCTCCAAATTGAATTGGAACCCTCCAAATCAAATTGGAGAGATTTGGAAAAATTCAGCAATTCAGACATAGACACAGCTTTAAATGTTTTTTCTACATACCTCTATGTAGCAGGAGTTCATAAATGCTGTGATGCTGAGGCACATGGAGTCTCCCACAGAAGCACAGGGGGCTCCCCAGCGTGCTCGGCAGCAGACCCAGAAGTAGACCAGAAGCACTTCCAGTCCACTTCTGGGTCTGCCGGGGAGTTCCCCCCCCCACTCCCTGCACCCCTTGGCTCGGTGACTGGTGCCTCCTGGGGCCGGGGGGGCACCTGGGGTCCTCCTGGGGCCAAACACCAAGCTGAGGAAGGTGGGGGCCCCCAGCATGCTCCCTGGTGGACCAGAAGTGGACTAGAAGTACTTCCGGTCCACTTCTGGGTTTGCCACCTAACATGCGGGCCCCCTCCTGACCCCCCATGCGCCTGCGGGATGCGCCATCTTCCCCAGTGATCATGAGCTGCCTGGTACCTTGAGATACATAAAAAACCCATTTAAAGCTGTGACTATGTCCAAATCATCAAATCTCTCCAAATCTCTCCAAATTGATTAAGAGGGTTCCAATTCAATTAGGAGAGATTAAAGGGTCTCCTGATTTGATTTGGATTCGGAGATTCAGCCACCAAATTGGGCCAAATCTCCACTGAATCAAATCAGTGACTAAAGCGTCGCATAACCCTACTGGACAATTATTCTGGGACTGCAAGGGTAGCCCTGCTCCCTGACAGGTGCCATACCCCCTAGTTGCCATCTTGGGACTGGAAGTCCCACCCTTAACCCTTAACTGATCTATGCCACCAGAAGTCCCTCCCCTTGCCACTAGAAGTACTCATTTTAGGATGGGGTGGTTGCCATCTGAACCAGAAAAAAAAATCATATACTAAAAGTTAAACATCTACTATAACATATTTTAATTTTATTACAAAAAATATTTTTCTCATGATTTATGTTTGTGTTGTGTATATAGAGATCACTGCATAATAGGTAAAAAATAAAGTCTTATTCTTGTATATTGTGGGGGGGGTATGTGGAGTGTGGTTGGGGGTGTGTATAGTAGGGTAAGGGGTATAGATTCATAGATTCATAGATGTTAGGGTCGGAAGGGACCTCAATAGATCATCGAGTCCGACCCCCTGCATAAGCAGGAAAGAGTGCTGGGTCTAGATGACCCCAGCTAGATACTCGTCTAACCTCCTCTTGAAGACCCCCAGGGTAGGGGAGAGCACCACCTCCCTTGGGAGCCCGTTCCAGACCTTGGCCACTCGAACTGTGAAGAAGTTCTTCCTTATGTCCAGTCTAAATCTGCTCTCTGCTAGCTTGTGGCCATTGTTTCTTGTAACTGCCGGGGGCGCCTTGGTGAATAAATCCTCACCAATTCCCTTCTGTGCCCCCGTGATGAACTTATAGGCAGCTACAAGGTCGCCTCTCAACCTTCTCTTGCGGAGGCTGAAAAGGTCCAGTTTCTCTAGTCTCTCCTCGTAGGGCTTGGTCTGCAGGCCCTTGACCATACGAGTTGCCCTTCGCTGTACCCTCTCCAGGTTATCCGCATCCTTCTTGAAGTGTGGCGCCCAGAATTGCACGCAGTACTCCAAATGCGGTCTGACCAATGCCCTATAGAGGGGAAGTATTACCTCCCTGGACCTATTTGTCATGCATCTGCTGATGCACGATAAAGTGCCATTGGCTTTTCTGATGGCTTCGTCACACTGCCGGCTCATGTTCATCTTGGAGTCCACTAGGACTCCAAGATCCCTTTCCACCTCTGTGCCACCCAGCAGGTCATTCCCTAGGCTGTAGGTGTGCTGGACATTTTTCCTCCCTAGGTGCAGCACTTCGCATTTCTCCTTGTTGAACTGCATCCTGTTGTTTTCTGCCCACTTGTCCAACCTATCCAGGTCTGCCTGCAGCTGTTCCCTGCCCTCCGGCGTGTCCACTTCTCCCCATAGCTTTGTGTCATCTGCAAACTTGGACAGAGTACATTTCACTCCCTCGTCCAAGTCACTGATGAAGACATTAAAGAGTATCGGTCCAAGGACCGAGCCCTGCGGGACCCCACTGCCCACACCCTTCCAGGTCGAGACTGACCCATCTACCACGACTCTTTGGGTGCGACCCTCTAGCCAATTCGCCACCCACCGGACTGTGCAGTCATCCAAGTCACAGTCTCTTAACTTGTTCACCAGTATGGGGTGGGATACCGTATCGAAGGCCTTCCTCAAGTCTAAGTATACGACATCCACCCCTCCTCCTGTGTCCAGGCATTTCGTAACCTGGTCATAGAAAGAGACTAGGTTGGTCAGGCACGATCTGCCCGCCACAAACCCATGCTGGTTTCCCCTCAGCATAATTTGCCCTGCTGGGCTCTCACAAATGTGAGCCTTGATAATTTTTTCAAAGACTTTACCAAGGATGGAGGTGAGACTGACCGGCCTATAGTTGCCCGGGTCCTCCTTCCTCCCCTTTTTGAAAATGGGGACCACGTTAGCCCTTTTCCAGTCCTCCGGGACTTGGCCCGTGCGCCACGAGCATTCGAATATTCCCGCCAGTGGCTCTGCAATGACGTCGGCCAGTGCCTTCAGCACCCTCAGATGGTGGGCAAGTGGGGTTTGCAAGACAGTGTCACTGTATGTGGAGAGCAGTGTAGTTTATGTTGGGGGGGGTGTATCTATGGGCCAGTGTGGGGGCAAGGTGTGGGTGTGTGAGGTTTGAGGGGTGTGAGAAAGTGTGGGGATCTGTGGGGACCCCCCCACACACACACTTCCCCCATGGGACACAGCCCCTGTTGCTGGCAGCTGCTAAAGCAGGCAGGGGCCGTCAAGTTGCTCGTGGCCAGTGCAAGCACTGCTGCTTGATGGCATACAGGTCTAGCCAGAGCTGCAAATATCAGCAAGGAGTGCAGCCTGCTCATCCCATCTCTATCACATCAAGCTCTGTACAATGCACATACAGCTTCCAGCACTCATGTGCCACTGGGGGAAGCTATGCACTATGGACCCAGCTGCCTTCACCACACCCTGCCATCACAGAAGCAGGGGGCAGGGCTTCCTGCCACTTCGAGGAGAGTCCATGCAGCTGCACTTCACAGGGAAGGCAGCCAGATCCATAAAGTGGGGCTTCCCCCAGTGGTGTGCAAGTGCCAGGAGCTGCATGCGCACCGCACTGAGCCCCATGCTACAGAGGTGGATTGGGCAGGCTGTGCTCCTTGCTGCCATGTGCAGCTCTGGCCAGAGCCATGTGCTATCAGGAGGCAGCACCTGCACAGGCCACAAGTGCCCAGAGGCCAGTGGCAGGGGCTGTGTGGCATGGGAGGGAGTGTTTAGGGGGATCCTCACAGCCCCCCACCCTCCCTCACACCCACACCCCGCCTACCTGAGCTCCATACTCCTGGCACCCCCCTGGGTGCAGGCTCCACACTACAGCCAGCCCCACCCTCATGCTTCGCATGCCTGTCCAACTGCAGCTCCCTCCCTGCCCCCACCACAGATCCTCCTGCCCATGTTGCTTCCCTACCTGTTTCCCAGAGCAAGTGCTGCAGCAGGGAAATGAGGAGGAGCCACTGGATGCTAGTGAAATAGAGCAGGTCCCTAAGTGGTTACAGCAGTGGCAGCAGCAGCCCTTCCTGGAAACTGTATGCTGGCTGGATCAGGCCAGTGGGAGCAAGGTGCAGTGGCTGATCAGGGTACAATTGTTGGGTGCCTGCAGGCTGGATGGAATTGCCTGGTGGGCCAGATCATGCCCATGGACTGTATTTTGCCCACCCCTAATCTAGAAGTTCCCCACTACCCCTGCCTCCTCCCTACTTGGGTGTTCCCCAGCAGTTCCCTGCTCACCCACCCTCCCCTTGGCTCCTTACCCATGGCTCTCTGTCAATCTGGAGCAGTAAAATTCTGGATGATCGATCACCGGGGGTGGGGGGCCTGGGAGTGCTGCATCCTGGGATACCAAAGGACTGCAAATTGCTGGTATTGGCTGTATGGAGCAAACTAATGTTACTGCAACACAAACTGCCTAACATCAGGTACTATACTAAAAGAAGCTTAACTTCTTGACCTCATCCATGGATCACATTCACTATTGTTTTTCTGAGCATTTTGTCTTGGCATTCTGCCTCTTATACTTCCAGAAACATGCACCAATCAATCGATCAAGCAACCTTTGACCTACATGGGTTCATGTCTGAGAAGTCCATTGTGGCCACTATCTTGGGAAGTGGTTTCTATTGTTATATCTGTTACTCAGGAAGGGGTGACTTAGTTGCTCCTTCCATTTAACCTGAGTGAAAATTGTTTTGTACACCCGTCAGCTTTAACTGAATCTTTGACAGATAGCTGCTACTAACTCTCTATATTGGTGTATTACTCTGGAGGATGTTTAAGATTATGGTAGTAGGATTTCTGATGAACATTTTGTGTCTCCATAGCAATGCAAAAAGAGAAAGTCAGCAGTGAGGATCTAGCCCAGCCTTGTTCTTTTTAGCTATTATTAGGGTCTGGTATGACATCCCTATGCTATCTAAAATGCAACAGGCTTATATACATATTTATTTATATATTTTTAAGTGTGATTCAGTCTCTCAACTTAAATTTTGGTTTTTCAAATGTCTCATATTTCAGGTATATTTAGAAAAAATGTAGACCACTTTCTTTTAAGAGTGGGTTAAATAATGTTATGGAATATTTTAAAAGGTGAGCATTTTTAATAGTCCATTTTACTCTGGCTATTAGTTTCATAGTTTCATAGTAGGTAGGGTCAGAAGGGAACTAAGCAGATCATCAAGTCCAACCCCCTGCCATGGACAGGAAGGAATGCTGGAGTCAAATGACCCCATCTAGGTGAATATCTAACCTCGTTTTGAAGACCCCCCCAGGGTAGAAGCAAGCACCACTTCCCTTGGAAGTTGATTCCAGATCCTAGCTGCCCCGACTGTGAAATAGTGCCTCCTGATATCTAGCCTGAATCTACTCTCAGTCAACTTATGGATGTTATTCCTTGTTACTCCTGGTAGTGCTCGGGGGAACAGGGACTCTCCCATTGCCTGCTGGTCCCCCTTGGCCAGTTTGTAGATGGCCACCAGATCCCCTCTCATCCTTCTCTTGTGGAGGCTGAACAGGTTCAGGTCCCATAGCCTCGCCTTGTAGGGCCTGCCTTGCTGCCCCCTGATCATGCGAGTGGCCCTCCTCCGGACCCTCTTGATGCTGGCCGCATCCCTCCTGAAGTGCAGCACCCAGAACCAGACACAGAACTCCAACTGTGGCCTGACCAGTGTCACATAGAGGGGGAGGATCACCTCCTTGGACCTGCTTGTGATGCATCTGTGGATATGACAAGGTGCAGTTAGCCTTCCTGACCATGTCCCCACATTGGCGGCCCATGTTCATTTTGGTATCAATAATGACTCCAAGTTCCTTTTCTGCCTCTGTGCTGATGAGAAGGGAGTTCCCCAGCCTGTAGGTATGCTGCTGGTTCTTCCTCCCCAGGTGCAATACCTTGCACTTGGCAGTATTGAACCCCATCCTGTTCTCATCCACCCACCCCTGTGACCTGTCTAGATCTAGTTGCAGCCTGTCCCTGTCCTCCAGGTTGCCCACTTCTCCCCACATCTTAGTGTCATCTGTGAATTTAAACAAGGTGCTTTTCGCCCCCTTGTCCAAGTCGCTGATGAAGATGGTGAACAGTGCGGGCCTGAGGACCGAGCTCTGGGGGACCCCACTGCCCACATCCCTCCAGGTTGAAAATGACCCGTCCACCACCACTCTCTGGGTGCGGCCCTCCAGCCAATTTGTGACCCATCTGACTGTGTAGGCATCAATGCCTCAGTTGCCCAATTTTTTAATGAGAATGGGGTGAGAGACAGTGTCAAAGGTCTTCCTAAAGTCCAGAAAGACTACATCCACCACAACACCTGCGTCCAAAGATTTTGTGACTTAATTGTAGAAGGACACCAGGTTGGTCTGACAGGACCTGCCTCGAATGTACCCATGTTGGTTGCCCCTAAGCATGATCTCCCCTGCTGGTCCCTCACAGATGTGCTCCTGGATAATTTTCTCAAAGAGCTTCCCCAGAACTGAGGTAAGGCTAATGGCACTATAGTTTCCTGGGTCCTCTTTCCTCCCTTTTTTGAAAATGGGGACCACATTGGCCCTTTTCCAGTCCTCCAGCACTTCGCCAGAGTACCCTGAGTGCTTGTAAAGCTGAGCCAGGGGTCCCGCAATGACCTCTGCTAATTCTCTCAGCGCTCTGGGGGTAGAGATTGTCAGGACCTGCTGATTTGAACATGTCTAGTCCCACCAAATTTCCCTGACTAGGTCCTCACTGACCCTGGGACTGGTAGCGCCTCCCCTAGGTCTGTCGGGGATCCTGGGGGGGAGGGGGGAGAGGGAGATGCCCTTGTCCCTGCTCAAAAAAATGGAGGCAAAGAAGTTGTTAAAGAGGTTAGCTTTGTCATCTGGTGTAACCACCAGATTTCCTAGTGTGTCCTGTAGAGCCCCTATATTACCCGGTACCTTCTTTTTACCCCCTATGTATTTAAAAAAGGACTTCTTGTTATCTTTGATCCAGCTCGCTAGTCCCAGTTCTGTCTCCACCTTAGCCTTCCTAACAGCCCCCCTACAGTCTTGAGCAATGGAGGTATAATGGTGCAATGGTGATGGCCCCTCCCCTCCATTGGGCGTATGCCTCCTTTTTAGCTTTGAGACATTCCTGGATGCTTCTGTTGAGCCACGGGGGCTTTTGAGCACTCTTGCCCACTTTGTTCCACATTGGGATTGTCACCCTTTGGGCTTGGAGGATCATCTCCTTAAGAAACGACCACTCTTCCTGGACTCCCAACTCCCCTCCCCTCTGGGACCTCAGTGCCTCCCCGACTAGTTTCCTTACCTCATTGAAATCCACCCTCCTGAAGTCTAGGGCTGTTTCCTTGCTGCTGGCCTTTCACACCCTGCGCTGGATGGTGAATTCCAGTAGGCAATGGTTGCTATCACCCAGGTGGTTGAGAATCTGCAGTCCACTCACCAGGTCGTTGCCCATGGCCAGGACCAGGTCCAACAAGGCATTTCCCTTGTTAGGAATAATCAATATATAATACTGATGGAGATGAATGTTTAACTTTGAGCTTGATCCTACTGTTTTTACAAGCCTATCAACAGTAGCAGTAATATTGTATGCAAAGAAGAATATACTATTAGGCCATCCATTTGCAGATAATTCTTAGAATGATTATATTATCTTATAGAAGAATTATTTTTATTTTGATAGTGCCAATGCCCTGTAAGACAATTCTTTTGTTTTATTTTGTGTTAAGTACTAATCTGTAATGTATGTGCTAGAACATCCAGTCAAAACTAGGTGAAGCCGGCAGCAGCACAGAATCACTGCACTGCTCCGCCCGGCTCCACAGGCCCTCCAAAGCCTGGGGCCCGGGGTGGTCACCCTGATTCACAACCCCCACCAGGGATGGCCCTGATTCTAGAACATCCATATTTTGTTAAAATCTGATCTGGCATTCAGATGTAGATTAAAAGTCAGTAGTGCTTTGTACATTCATGAAGGTCTGCCATATGGGTCCAAATGCATAGTCAGGACTCTGAGCTTGACCTTGTACTTTTAAATGGAAGAAATTAAGTAAGAGTGACCCAACAAAGGAGCTTATACAAAATTAAAGATTATCTCTGACTTTTCACCAGTGTCACTAATGTGATACCACTTAAGAGGGCTCCATATTCTTTCCCTTCAAATAAAATGTTGTTTTTTTCTACTAAATAAAGTATATATTGTCCTTTATTCTAATATACTCTTATATTCCCTGAAGATCCTAATAAGGGGAGCATAACCAAACTAAAGCCTCAACTGAAACTCTCATTTTAAACAGAAGCCTCAACTAGAATGAAAGATAAGAATCCAATAACACTGGAAAGACACACAGAATAGAATCCACTATAAATGATTTATGCACCAGGATCAGGAGGTTAAAAAGGCAAAAGCTTTAATGTTCATTCATGCAAGAATGTCAAATCACTGGTCTAAATAAAGAATTTGACAGTAATAAGATTTTAAAAGTGGGTATTTTCAGGTATTACTATCTGCCATAATAAATAGAGGTCATAAAACTTTGATCTAAGTATATTCAGAAAATGTTAATGACCAAGATGATCATTCATCTGAACTTTGAAAATGTATTTTATAGCCTAGTTCAATAAACAGTTATTAATATAAGGCTTTTCATCATATCTCAGTAAAACTCTGCATTTCTGTCTGAACTTAGTTCTTTAGCCCACCTCTCTGCAATTCTTGCTTAATGAAGGAAGATGGTGTGATTTTACTGAAGGATTTGCTACAGAGATAAACCTCATTTCCTTTGTACCTCTTCTTGGGTCAAAGAAACATACAACTGACTTGTAAGTTTGACAAGAAAGAAAATTGAAAGGTAAGTATTATGAAAGGCACAGTCTCCTAAATTGCTTATGATGTTACTTTCAGGGCAATGTAGAAAAAGCAATATAATAGAAAAGTTAAGTTACTAACCTGTCAGAAAATTAAACCTCTTTCTTATTAATATGCAATACATAGGATTTAAATCTGTTCCAGGCAGTGAAGGATTGTAAGGGATATGAAACAAGCTATGAATTTAATAAAAAATTATATAAAAGTTGCTTGCATTACAACACAAGACCTGTTTCTGAATCTGTAGATATAAGCCTTTACCAGGCAAACCTGATACTACAGAAGGAGAGGAGCAGGTGCTGTAATGTATTAATGTCTTCATTGCAGATCCCTTCAGACCATATTCAAATCAAAGTTCAGGTCTTAAGTGTAAAAGGGGTTGATTATGTCATTCTTATTTGTGCATATCAGAAAAGTGACATATGATTGATAGTCTCTGCTCAAAATAGATGTGGATACCAAGAGCTGCTGGAGAACAGGATGAGAGAATATTGCCAACTATTTGTTCACTGTCTTCCTTTTATATGCAGTATAGTCATTCAAGATTTTAAGATGGAAAGCAAGCATTGTTATCATCTGTTAGTTACATTACCCCATTGAGCAGTCTGATTTTGTGGGAGTTGCACAATCCCTTAGCTTCAGCTGGCATAAAAAGATCTCAGGATCTCTGAGAAGGTGTTTGGGATCTTGCTGAAGCAACCTCTAAATCAGTACTGTTTTGTGTATGCTTGCACACACCCCAGTATACATAATGGATCCTCCTAGATATTTCTGGTCTGCCTGACAAATTAGCCATTGTCTGCTTTTGCATAGGACAAGAGTGGCATCTCATGGCCACTGATAAAAATCACTGCTCTTTCCTGAGACAAACACTAGTCAATAAATAGTGTCCCTTCTATAACACACAGATGACACAAGGAATTCTATAAATTACTTATTTTTAAGCCCTGTTGGATCTGTTTAGGTTACCACAATTGTCACCAAGTTTCTGGAAGTTGCCTGCTATATCCCTAAGCTCAGAGGACATTTCCACAGCTTTCTTCTTTCAGCAAAAGATTCAGATAAGAGAGAACTTGGATCAGCCAGAAAGAGTGACAGAAGAGCAGTGCAATATGTGTTTCTTTATTCTGGTGCCTTCTCACAGTGTTTCACCTGGCCTCCCTCCTACAGGTTTTCACACATGTTTTTCAGACTGCTATTGCAACAGATATTTCGTACATATAAGAAACAGAAATTTTGGAAGAAAGAATATGCTTTACTATGTGCCAAACTGCGAGATCCTTTAAGGTGTAAGTCCAGATTCTGAACTCAGTTAGCCAAACACAAAGCCAGAGTCACTCCATTGATATCAGTGGATTGACTTTGGATTGATTCTATAATAAGAGAATCAGACTTTTGGTCTTTGATATTCATTGCATTTAGTGAGTAATTGGCAGACTTAGTTACATGAGAGAAGTTACTGTAGTGTTTCCTCACTACCCGTGTGAAAGAAGCAGGTGGGGTCTAGTATCATGCCGACACTGTTCTAATTAAAATGCTCCTCACTGGCATGTACAGAAAGTTAAGAGTGAGAGAGACAAAAATACTGATTCCTGTTTGAAAAATGTTCAAAGCCCAACGTTTTTATAAAAGCTTATGAAACTCTTTTGAAAGTACAAGCTGGTTAGTCATTAAATCAGTAATTTATTTATTTTGCTTCAGAGAGAAGGAAGAGGGCGTGCGTGGGGGACACGTAGGAGTTCAAAAAGCATTCATATTATTTGCTATGCAGCAGGGAACAGAAAATAAAGATGCAATTAGAAGGTCAGAATCAATAATAATACCCCAATAACCCACAGAAACTGTATAGCAGGTGCTTATTCTCATCTTTTTACAACAAACCCTCATTAAAGCGGTGTGACACTACCAATCCTCATTTCATGATTATTTGTATGCAGAACTGACATCTTCAGTGATAAAGAGGCATTGTATTTTCCCTAATTTGGCCCAAAGCACATTTTTACTCTTTCCTTCAGTAAACATAGTTTCTCCTTTGTGAAATTATTGAGCCAAAACCATAAACATTCATAAATTTATCTGGGCTATCAGACAAAATATTTTTTAATTATTATTATTATTTATTTTCACTGTGCAATCAACGTTCCATTGAAAATGACAAGTTCCAGACAGAAAAATCCAGTGCCTTTTTCAGGGAGAGAAAATGGAAAGGAGACAAAAAGTTTCCCAGAGCTAGAAAAAAATGCCTCCAATCCCCTGCACCTATCTTTGTGAAACTTGGCAAGCTTTGTGGCCTCAATGGGGGCTACCACCCCTGAAGTTTTCAACCCCCTGTGGTGTAACACATAGATGTGACATGAGTTTTGCTTTCAAGAATTTGGGGTGCACTTCCCCCCGAACCCCTGCATTGATCTTCTTGAAACTTGGCAGGCTTCATGCTCACAGCAGAGGCTACCAGCCCTGCAAGTTTCATCCAAATCAGACCAAAAAAACAACAAAGTTATAGCTATTTCATTGATTCCCCATTATACCCTATGGCCTGATCTCCGAAGCGGCTCCAAAGCTTTTCCAAAGCAGTTAGGAAGCTCCAAACCACTTCAGAAAGCCTAAAGGAGCCAGCGCATCGATCCAGACATGCTGCTTTGGATGCCGAAGCACAGTCCGAAGCCACGCACAGCCCTACTAATGAACTCCACCATACGATAGAACTGCCCAACACAAGTACTATTCTATGGCAGAGTTATTTACTCCACCACATCACATGTGTAGACACTGATGGGGCTGGCTGGGGCCCAAAGGTACTACAGTGTGGGGCTGAATGCTGCACCCAGAAGCAATAAATTCTGATGCAAACTTGCACTGGAGTTTATTACGTCAAATTAATTTCACGTGTAGACACACTCACTGATGCCAAATATACTTCTGTTTCTTGTTCATTTAGCTCCATATTTTCTCCTATTCGTTTTTTTGTCAGGTTTTCAGCATGACATTTTTTTCCCATGTTCAAAACTGAAAATTTGCCATTAACCTGGAAGGTTAACCCAAGATTTTCATGGAAAATATACATTAAGTACACTTTGCTTCTCTGCTAAAGATAATGATAGACCATCAGTTTCTCAGACACAGTATATTCAAAATGCATCAGTCTGAAAATGCTATATTATGTATGTTGCCCTGATTCAAAGCCCACAGAAGTCAGCCACTTCATTGGCTTTAGGATAAAGCTCTGTGAGTGCAAAATGTTGGTGCTATTGAGATTCAGCTATCAGGAGCCTTTGTTTGCCTTTGCCAAAAAACCTTTACATTCATTTTTCTTGAAACAGACAGCGCGCCATTGATCTCATATGCACACGTGAAATGAGAAGATGGAAAAATATTACTGTTTCATTGTTTTCATGTTTATAAGTAAAACCTTTTTAAAGAAATGGGCCTTCACTTGGGCTAAGAGAACATTTTTTGTTAACTGCATAGCAACAAGCTAGATATGATCATTTATATCCAATACAAAATTCCCCTTCTGCTGCTTTTATTCAAAGCTATATTTTTAGTAGGTTTTTGTTTTCACAGATGGCTAAACTAAGGATGCTGTCTCTAGCTTAAAAATCTACACAAACTTTGGCAGTGCTCACTGACAAACAAAATTAGATTTAAAAACCTACAAACCCCTCATTTAGACTAGCAAAGCCTTCTAAAGAGCATTGCAATATTTTAAACTAGTTTTAAACTATGATTATCTACTGTGCAATTTAATGTAATCTGTCATTGCAACATAGTATTAAATTTAAAAATCTGCTTTTATGGAACCAATGTTTGTCAAACAATTGAAAGTGAAATTATTTATTTTTGTTTAAATTCTTTTACAGATGGTAAGGGTTTATCACTTGAATTTGGGAATGTTCAAAGTTCTCTGCTTAAACAATAGTTTATTACTATTGTTTTCAAAGAGATAAGACATGTAAGAGTCCACTAGAACTGAGATGAAATTCCCAATTTTTTACTTCCTCCTTTTTCATGAGGGAAATACATTTTTTTATAGTTTTGGAAAAATACCGCCTAGTGTTTGCTTACAAATAATACATTTATCGGAATCACAGAGAGATAAATCTTGCTTCATGAGTGGCAAAAAATAATCACAAAAGGCTTTGCTGTTTTCCTCCTCAGAGGCATACTGTGACCAAGAATGATATTAACCCATCAGAATATGTATGTAAATGATAACATCATACTCAAACCTAATTCGAATCCATTCATTTTTTCATCTCATCTAAGCTTTCAAATTTTAATTTTCTACTTCTAAATATTTTTGAACATGCTTAAACTTCTAGCTATTTCTCAAGAACCTATGCAGAACATATGTAATACTATACATAGTACATTTTTGGCATGTGGAATATTAAAATGTTTTACCCCTTTTTTAAGTAAAGATTGAATTCTCAGATCAATAAGTCCTTATCTGCAGAAGTGCATTTGATTATTGGTCAATAGTAGAGTATAATATTTCACTGACCTTGCACAATAATCAAATGATTTCATATAATATTACATGAATTTAAATAAATTATTTGTAAACACTCTACAGGCACATGTTATTAGAAAAGCATTTTTTAAGTACAGGGTGAGTGCATTTAGAAATGTAAGCAAAGGAAAAGAGTACATTCTCAACAGGGACCAGTAGCAGTAGTAATTCTTGAGTTCATAGTATCATAGTAGCTAGGGTCAGGAGGGCCTTGAACAGATCATCTAGCCTGACCCCCTGCCACAGGCAGGAATGAATGCTGCGTTCACAAGACCCCAGGCAGGTGATCATCCAACTGCTCTTGAACTTGCCCAAGGTAGGGGCAAGGACCACCTCCCTGGGAAGTTGGTTCCAGATTTTGGCCACCCTAACTGTAAAATATTCCCTTCTGATCTCCAACCTAAACCTATTCTCCATCAGCTTATTACCATTGGTCCTCGTCACCCCAGGTGGTGCTGGGGAGAAAAGGGCTCTGCCTATCTGCTGTTGATCTCCCCTGATGAGTTTGTAGGCAGCCACCCAGTCCCCCTCCGCCTCCTCTTGCTGAGGCTAAACAGGTTCAGGTCCCTCAGTCTCTCCTCATAGGGCCTGTCCTGCTGCCCTCTCACCAAATGGGTGGCCCTCCTCTGAACCCTCTCCAGGCTGGCCACATCCCTGTTGAAGTGTGGCACCCAGTACTGGACGCAGTACTCCAACTGCGGCCTGACCAAAGTCGCACAGAGGGGGAGTATCACCTCTCTGGATCAGCTTGAGATGCACCTTTGGATGCACGACAAGGTATGGCTGGCCTTGCTGGCTGTGGTCTGGCATTGGCAGCTCATGTTCATCTTGGAGTCTATAATGACTCTGAGATCCCTTTCCGCCTCTGTGCTTTCAAGAAGGGAACTCCCCAGCCTGTATATATGCTGCGGATTCCTTCTCCCAAGGTGCAGCACCCTGCATTTGTCTGCGTTGAACCCCATCCTATTCTCATCTGCCCACTTTTGTAGTCTGTCTAAATCTAGTTGCAGCCTCTCTCTCCCTTCAAGTGTGTCCACATCACCCCACATCTTAGTGTTATCAGCAAAGTTGGACAGCGTGCTTTCCACCCCCTCATCCAAATCACTGATGAAGATGTTAAACAGTGCGGGCCCAAGGACCGAGCCCTGGGGTACCCCACTGCTCACATCTCACCAGGTTGAGTACAACATGTCCACCACTACTCTTTGGGTGCACCCCATCAGCCAATTTTTTACCCATCCAACTGTGTAGGCATCAATGCCACAGTCACTTAATTTACTGATGAGGATGGGGTGAGAGACAGTGTCAAAGGCCTTCTTAAAATCTAGAAAGACTACGTCCCCGGTGACACCATCATCCAAGAATTTAGTTACTTGGTCATGAAAGGCAATCAGGTTGGTCTGGCAGGACCTGCCTTTGATGAACCCATGCTGATTGCCCTGAGCATGATCTCCCCTGCAGGCTCCCCACAGATGTGCTCCTTGATGATTCTCTCCAAGATCTTCCTGAGCACTGAGGTGAAGCTTACAGGCTATAGTTACTTGGGTCCTCCTTCCTCCCTTTCTTGAAAATTGGGACCACATTAGCTAGTTTCCAAACCCCCAGCACCTGGTCAGATGACCACGAATGCTCATACAGCCTGGCCAAGGGCTCCGCGATGACCCCTGCTAGCTCCCTCAATACCCTTGGGTGGAGGGCATCTGGACCTGCAGATTTAAAAATGTCTAGCCCTTCCAGAAGATCCCTAACTACATCTGCACTGACTGAAGGCCTGACAGAGCTATCCCCAAGATTGTCCCTACCTCTGGTAGGTGGGCTATCCCGGTCCCTGTTCAAGAAAACAGAGGCAAAGAAACTGTCTAAAAATATTGGCTTTCTTCTCTGGCATAGCCACAAGATTACCGTTTGTGTCTTAGAGGGGCCCTACATTGCCTGGGACAATGTGAGTTCAAGGAGCCCAGAGCACTTACTTGCTCAACTGCATCATCACACCTGCGCCCATGGATTTTATAAGGCTAGAGCAATGTATAATGTTAGCATCTCCAAAGGGTTGTAAGTAGTGAAGACTTGGTTGAGACCGGATTAAACAATGTGTTTTCATACAGTCCCAGTGGTGCACTTCATTTCCAATCACAGACTTTTAACTTTGTAGAACCATCATGCTAGGGATAAAGACAATGTATTCTATCAATGAGAGCAATGTGCCTGCCTCATAGTTGACCTACATCATGCTTAAAAAGAGAAAAAAAGGCCTCCCAAAGCAAATATAATATACTATACTGGCTGGGGAAGGATGGCTGTATTAATGGCCACTGCTTCCCTGCTGCCAAATTTCTTGATCCGTGGGGAGCCCTGCAAACCAGAGTCCAATGCTCCACAGGTCACAGATTGAGCACCCCCTGTATAACACAATTTCTATTGGAGTGCTGTAGCTATCCTCTGTTAACACAAGGAAATCAGGAACAATTAGAAACAATTAGTCACCTCTACTGCAACTCTAACCAGAGAGAATAAAGAATACTTTTCACTGGCTTCTACAACATTATGTTTTCATATCAACCAGTCAATCAAACTCCATTTACAACAGCATGTGTCCCTTCATTAAGAGAAAAAAAAGTTGATTGGTACAGAAAATGAATGCAGACTGATTTAATTGCAGCCCTTTGGCATGTCTGAATTAGATATATTAGGTATTTGGATAGTCTATCCTGACAGCAACAATGGGAATTTTATTGGAAGAATATGATCTTTAAAGTCATACTTACAAAAAAAGCCTTCTTTTATCCCTGTGATCAAATAACCCAGGTAATTTCACATCCTCAATTAGTCTCTCTTTTAACCTATGATAAAAACTATAAAAAGCATATTCCACTTCAGCATAATAATAATAAAAGTTAAAGAATATATTCTTGTTGATTGGTTGGATTATATAATTACTATTTAAATTTGCCTATTCTAAACTACTCTGTAGTTATCTTTAATCCTCTGCTGAAGTTATTTTATTCTTTGTGTTCTATATCTTAGAGATATAAGAACTTCACAAAACCAGATTTTTTTCCCCTGACTGGAAAGAAATGTATTTTTTTTCCTGCCAGCAGCAAGTTTTCCCTGAATGAAATTATCTGCATGGAATCATCATTTTACCATTAAGCTCTGTCACATAAAATCCACTCTGGACTTCCTTAACTGGCTTTTTCAAAGTGCCCTTAATTTTTCAGTCCCTTCAAGTACTATGAGAAGGTACCTATGAGAAAGAGGACAATTTCCTGAAAGGATAAATTGTGGAGTGTAGTTACTTGAAGGATTACAAGATAAAGTCACTATGACCCAGAAACACCCAAGAGAAAGGACAATTAAACTTGTTTCTTGTGGTTCAGGAGTATGATTCACAGTCCTAGTGCAGTATTTTGGAGACTGAGACCGGAGGGATCACTCGTCCTGCAAACAATGCCAGCAGCTAAAATCAGTGGGGCTGGAATTGCTGACAGTCCCCAAGGGGTGATCTGAAAGGGATGGAAAACAGCAGCTTGCTTTGTTAGGGGTCCATCACACTGGAATGCACTCCTCTTTAGCATTCATCAGAGTCTCTCTGGCATCCTTCAGCTCAAGCCTCCCAGTCAGTGTCATTTATTGCTGGACAATTTTGATACTGTTTATTGAGATTGTTTGTTTTCCTAATATAGCTGCATTTATTCATCCTTGCCAACTCCTTTGATTCTATTGCCCTCCCCGCAATCTTTGGTGATTTTGTTTAAGCCTCGCCTTCTGGAATCCATTATGTATGGGACAATATCACATTTCACATATGAAAAAAGACAAGATGCTCATTCAAGGGTTATGTAGAAAAGTCTGGACCACAAGCACTCTCAAGTGTCCAGAGCAAATACAAAGTATACCACATCTATTTTTCTTTTTTAATCTCATTTTCAATGATGTCCTGTTTTTTTTCAGGGGGATTGTGTTTTGTTTTATTTTTTGCAACTTTTTTAAACCTGGCTTGGTAATACTGAAAGCTTAACTTGATTATATTGAACCTACATTAACTCTGGCCACTGGATACAAAGGCATACAGGAAAACAAAAATAGTCTTCCCAGTTCACCACTTTCATAAGAACTTGGAATAATCACAGGCTTCAAATCCAGGGCTGCTCCTGAAAAGCACCTTGTGGGCCAAATCCACCTTGAAAAGAAACATACAAGAGCAGAGCAATGACTCTGCCTTTCCCTTTCCCTTTCCCCACCAGCCTAGGGAGCAGAGTGGGGAGTAAAATGTACCCCTTTTAGTAAGCAAGCTGCTGAGAAAGATCGCCTAACAGCCTTGTTACACCTTATGCTGTAGGCCAAACAAATGTTAATCGACTTAGTGTTGTTCAACTTAGTGAAGCAGTCACACCTTAAGGTGAAAAACTCTCTCTGGCTGTCCTTCATCTGCACAGTTGTGACTTGCCACTAGAGGTCTGGTAAGCACCATCAGCAGTAGGAGCTAGGGGCAGGACCAACTCCCTGCTTGAGCTCTGAGGAGCCTGATATTTTTTTTCTCTGGAGCTCACCTCCACCATGCCACCCCCACCCAGGCTGTTTTCTTTCTGAGTGCCACCTGAGCTCTGAAAGGATCTGGCCCTCAGGACCTGGACACATACCCCAGTATGGCCAGGTAAGAAGAGCAGGGTGGAGCTCAGTGGCTGCAGTGTGGCAGCCCAAGGCTAATTCCTGCTGACCCTGCCATCTGCTAGGCTGTGCAGGGTCTGGATGCTGGCTCCCCACCATCTGGCTCACTTGGCAGTAGCTGCAGTTGGCAGGCACCTGAAACCCATGAACCACCCCCATAGTAGCCAGGTAGCTCCAGGAAGGGCCTACACAGAGCCTGTGGGGAGGCTGAGCCACTGACAGCTGCCTCCCAAGCCTGGCGACAGTAAGAAGTCCCATCCCTGTTCTGCTCCCCACTTCAGGGGTTTCAGGTTCCTGCAAGGTTGAGGGAGCCAGTAGCTGAACCCAGCACAGCTCGGCAGAGTGCAGGTTCAGTGAGAACCAGCCTCAGGCAGCCGAACAATAGCTACAGAGCTGTGCCCTATTCCAGCCACCCGGCCCCACTGCAACATGCGTCAGGTCCTGGGGCTGCAGGCCCCAGGCAGGGGACACACTTCAGTGAAGTGCAGGGCTGGGCGCAGTTTCAACCATGAGTCAAGGAAAGGAAGGGTGAGCACCGGCCTGACCCCTGCAAGCACCGTGGCCTGAGTCTGGCCCAGACATTCAGAACTGCTAGCCAGGCTTGGAGGCACTGCAGCTGCTGGGAACACGAGGGCTGTGGCACTAGCTCTGCCCAGCAGGAGCAGCAAGACAAAGGTGCTGTGCCTGGCCATGCCACACCCCAGCATTCCCATGCTGACTCAAGAGGAACTACTGCATCCTGGATGCTGGTGGGCTTCAATTTGGGCAGAAATAGCTGTGGGGAGTGGCCACAAATTAGTGGAATTGGAGCAAAATTAGGGGGACTAGAGATAATTCTGCCTTGGATTGTCGTAACTTTAAGTCAAATAACTACTGCTTTAAGATACTTAGAAAGTGTTAATATGTGGTCAATCCAGGGGTTAAGAGCTCCAGAGGCCACCTAAAATTACCATGTAATAGGGCCCTAGGAGCAAAGAAAGGGTTAGAGGCAGAAGCAGGAACACAAACACAGTTCCTTCCTGAGCTGCTTGAGTCACCAGGCAACAGCCCATTTCCCAGCACAAGCCCATTAAAATTTTAAGTACAGGACCTCAAAATTAAATATGTATCATTATTGAAAGACCACAACAGATTTTTTTATTGTTTCCATTTGAAATGTATTTTGCACTAAAATATTTTTGTAGGGCTAGAAATTCTTTTAAGTGAATCTACAAATTAATTTCACAATCTACGGTCTACTTTAACTTTTCGAGTTGTAATTATTAATCCTTGCTCATCTACATGTCCTAGATCTTTGCAAGGCAATAATGCATTTTATGTTCAGCAGCACCTTGTCTCTTTATGGATTCGTCAAAAGGATTAGTATACAGTGAGGAACTGACTGCATAAACTTAGTTATTAAAAATAATGCTTATACATTACCTACATTTGGCATTCATGTTTAGGGACAATTTCTGCCTTTCTTTATGGAAATACAGTTTTCTGATTTCAATGAGAGTTGCAGTTTCACGTGTATATGAAAAGAGTTTGACGTGCCAGTAATGTTAATATAATTTCATATTAATATTGGCCAGAATAAATAGTCTTTCTAAATCTTATATAAGCAATCCAATATTTTCATAATGGGATCCAAAAGACCCCTGATCCTTTTGTAGCCTCCTAAATATATGTATTGATTTTTAAAAATGCTAAGGACGCAACATCTTACAAAATCTGGGTACTGATTTAGCTGCCTAGATGCAGATAACGAGCCTTGCCCATTTCTTAGGCTCTCATTTTTAACATATTGTCCTCAGTTTTTAACTCTGACTCCAGTGTTGATGCAGGTATCTCTATCTCCATCCCCTTAGAAACCAACCTACCACCGGGACAGGATTTTAACCGCTGAGTCCAGGGAAGAGAAGTTATGGGCAGGGCACTGTACACAGTTACTCATCAGCTGTAAAGCCAGAAAGCAAGTAAAAAGTACAGCAAGTTAAAGTAATAGCAAATATTTTCCTTCCTGTCCAAAAATCCTTTTTTTTTCCTCCCAGAATCCCTTGGAAAAACTTTGCTAGAAAGTTTGTGGTAGACCATATGCAAGCAGTCACTCACCCAGCTTCCTCATTAAGGCCAATCATCACTGTGCTCTGGGTTTCTAGCCAGTTTATTTAAATGGATAACCTTGTCCCCACAGTATAGAAAAACAAGACAAGCAGGTGTGCAAAAATAAAACAAATAAAACCAAAACCTGCCATTTTTCCTCAGTCCCTAGGAAGAGCAACAAAAACTGTGCTTCTCCCTAAGCATCACAGCCCCTTCTCTGCTCCTGGAGCTCATAACACTCTTCCTAGCTTCATCCTCATCAGTTGCAGCTCATTCCCAGTCTTCCAGCCAGTTAGATTGTTGACTACCTGCAACTAGGTCTCAGTCCCTGAAGGCTAAGCACCTTCTTACACCACAGTAGTACTAGTCCTGCTCAAGATGGCAGTTGGCATTGACCATGCACCTTATTGCAAAAAATGCTTCTAGAAAGAAATGATAAAATCAATTGGATTTATTTAGGGCAACAGATAATTTGACCTATTGTTTCCATGATACTCGCCCTGTCCACAAGTAAACTGAGATTTGTTCCCACCTTCTCTTTTATTTCAAGTCTACCTAGGTTAAGAGAAGGGCCATAGGGACAGGCATGGCATAGAAACCATTATACCAGTTCTACCCCATTTGAGCTGGCTCTACCTTGTTCTAACACATGGCAGAATCTGAGACAGTATTCACAGGTATATTTAGTTTAAGACAGCTGTTGTGATAGCCCCAAAAGTGACCTTACTGAGATCCAACCTCCGCCCTCCGCCCCCTACCACCTTTTCAGTCATATGACTGGCTTCTACTTCCCTGCAAATAAAGTTCAAACTTTTTGCCCTGCCTTCCGTATCAAACCATCTCTACCTTCACCCTTGACCCAGTTTCCTTTCATATTCCCTCTGCTTAAAACTCTTTTCCGTTGGGAAGCCTCGAACAAGTAAAGGGGTAAAGACTGCTGTCAAGACACCTTCGTGCTTTGCCAAATCACCACAAGATCTTACTTGGTCACCATTATCAGCCCTCTCCTTTTTTTTCCCCCATCCACTTCTTTATTACTATCTCTGATCCTTACTTATTGTATCTCTCAAATTTAGAATGCATTCTCTCCAAGGAAGACCCAGGGAGACAGAATTCATTCTTCTGCTTAGGCTTGTGCAGATGGCAGTCACATGAGACTCTGTGCCTCTGATTACCAGTAGGGCTAGAAATTAGTTCAACCCAAAATTCAATAGATTCAAAAAGTGCCCAAATTTGCATCCACAATCCTTATGAACTGTTCCAGTGTACAAGCAGCCAGAGTGTTCTGAGAGGTTGAAACAGAACCATCTATGCTAGCTCTGCATTTCCTTGGTGGTTTTGTGGTCACTTTGTGCTACTTACATTCACATACAATTGACAACAGAACAGAGCAAATAAGTCTCTGACTTTTTTATTTAATGCTTTGCTTATTTTATGGTGCTTGAAAATAATAGTAATATTACTACATTATTATCATAGATCCATGCAATGTTCGCACAGTCCAAGTCAGAAATGTCTAGAGCTAGTAGCAAGTGAAGAGCTCATAAATTGGGGAAATAGAGCTTCTAGGGAGGAAAAAAGCAATATTCCTCTCTAGCAGCTGCACTACATAAAGCTTAAGGCATGATTGCCTTATATGTGATACACCTTCAGTGAACTAATATTTTGGCAGCATGAATACAGTCTTTGTACAAGTAACTTGACAGATAGGTTTTCCTATCAAATATATAATTAAAATATTCTTATATTTAAAACATCAAAAAATAAACTCCCATTGCCGTAAATCAGTTCCTGCAATGGAGTTTTTGGTTGGGTTTTTTTCCCCTATTCACATGGCAGTACTAAGACTACTCAAGTCCCAGCCTTATATACACCAGCTGATACAGATGACTTGACTATAATCTTATTTTCAGGTTTATATCACAAAAATCTTATTTCCAGACTGTGTTCCTTTAGGCTCGGATCTGCTTTTCTGTCACATGCAACCTACTTAGCTGCTGGCTCTCTATTTCAAAAAGGTGGCATTTATTCTAATTCTTTGTTCACATTCACCCCATTAAGCTTCCGTTTTCAATCATCAGCTACTGAAGCACTTCACTGCACCACTAAGCAAAGCTTAGTATGTGCCTCATACTGGAACAGCACTGTGCCCTTCTTTATCAATTTTCTGATTCCAGGCTGATAAAAGCTATCTGCTATAGGAACTGATGCGGAGAAGGCGCCTGCTATTTTAAAGAAAATTTCAGTATGTGAAGATAGGTAGATTCTTAGATATAAAAAATAATGGTACTCTAATCAGCTACAGTATGTAGATCCAGTCTGGAGCTTATGCACAGGGGTTTCAGGGATAACTGCTGAAATGAATATGGAAACATTGCATCATTAGGTATCATAGTTATTTATTTGTGGGTGTGCCAAGAAACCTGGAACAAAAAGAAAAAGAACCTGTAAAGAAAAAAAAGGGTTTTCTCTGCAAGAAAATGCTAAAACTTTTTTTTTTTTTTTAAATAAGGAGGGGATCAAGAGTGGCAAGGTAAAAAAAAAAAGATATTAGATACTTTTATTTTTTTTAAATGTAAAATGGCACACATACAAGCCTGAAGAATTGTTTTAAAAATTATTCCACATACACCATGTTCTGGTTTAATCCCTGTATCTCACCAATTTGGTTAGGAGCTAAAGGAAGGGCAATGATGGATTCTTAAGCCACACAGCACTGGCTTAGCCATTAGGGCAGTGTAAGTGATGCCATATAGCAATGCTACCAAACACCAGGTGCTATTATTTTAGGCAGACTGCTAATGTATAGTATCTACATCCTCTCCCTAGAAACATCCCTGATGCATTCAGCATATGACACACTTTCTAGGGATTATATAAATATACATTAGCTCTGTACTTCTTTGGAATTTACTCAACAGTGAAAGAATTTTCAGCTTCCTAGTTGGGGCAGTTTCAGAGTCCCTTTGTTATACTATAACTAGGGCTTTGGGGCATCTCAGATTCTAATACATATTTCTGTTCTTAGGATAAATAATAGGTTGAATAATGTCAATCTAAGCTCCCTCTAAGTGGGTATAGGCGATTTTTTCCTCACTGAGTCTTCTACACCCAAATTCTGCTTAGATTATAACCAATATGAGTTTGCAGGTCTGTTTATGCATGTTGCAGAACCACCACACAGTGAGAGTTAAATTTCTACAGCACTGGGAACATCAGTAACAGATTGAAGTCAGCCCTTGATAGAGCTGCATTATGAAAACTTGCAGAAAACCATGCAATACAACTTTGGGTGTTATCCATTCTGTACTTTCCTGATGAACTAATGAACTCAAGCTGTGTTTTGAGATAAAAGAAAACCCATTCATTTCACAATCAAAGTTTTATATTTAAATACAACTTTAAAATGGACTAGCCTAATTCTAAAGGATCTTTTTTATGACAGTTCTCCATCCTTCACTGATTCCATCTATCTTTTTATTGTACTGCAAGGACATTTTTCAGTATAGTATCATAATCATAGAATTACAGGGTAGTCTGTTTCTTTGAGATGCTATTTGGATTTTTGGTTGGGGGGAGGGCTTAAGTATGCAGATCACTTTACTGTTCTTGGTTTTCCTCTTGTGTGTCCTGCATGCATGAATGCATTATAAGTGAAGTGTAAAAGCCTGTGCTGTTTGTCTCTCCTCTTTTGCTTAACCATTCATTCTCTAGCTCTCCATAGCCTTTTTGCAAAGTAAGCAAAGGACAAATAGAAAAATTCATGCACCTGTGAACAAGCTTACTGTTACTAAGGAAAATGAGGCTCAGGTGCTACAGGTTAGCAGTTGGAAGGGTGAAGTACAGGAAATTGTAAAAAAAAAAGTGCAGAAAAGTAAGAGGTGAATTTGTGAGCTGACTGTGAGCTAGTTAAGGTCCATATGCTAATAATGATGGCAATAGTGGGGGTGAAAGGAAGAAAGGTTTTTCTTTCTTTTCTATTGGTGAGAGGATCTTTTTCTGATTAGAATTTTCTCTTTAGCAAGTTTTGTATTTTAGTGCAGACAGGCTGCTAATTTACCTGGCTCTGATCTTGAAGCCTCTGTTTACACAGAAGCAGCAAACCATATTTTGTAACTTTGGTGTTCGCAGGGTATATGCATTCAAAAAGTAGTTCTCTCTCTCTCTCCTTGAGCACTTTTTTTTTTTTTTTTTTTTTTTTTTTACAGAGTTTGCCTGTTCTCTCCTTGATCTTGCATGCTTTGTCCTTTCAAGCCGAGATGCTGAGAGCTGGGAATAATCCTTCTCCAAGGTAGCCCCACCCCTAGGATTTTTAGATGGAAGAGCTGTACAGAGGTGGGGAAGGGTCCTGTTTTATAATTCTGTATTATCTCTGTTCATCAAATCAACTAATCTTCTGCAAGAATTAGGACTTCAGATTCTCACTGGACCCTCAAAGAGGAATTTATGATGCATGCTGTTTACAGATATATATGTGTTTTATCTAGCTGCTTAAGGCCTTGGGTATACTGTGGATGATTCCCAAGATAAAAAAAAAGTTAGTGTAATGTCTTTGTCTCCCCAAAGAGAAGCCTGATGAGTTTTTCTCTCTCGTGGCCCAAATTCAGAACCCCTTACTGAAGCCAAAATCCCCAAAAGCTAGGACTTCAGAATGTGTCCCTTTGTGTAGAAATAGATTTTTTTTCCCCCCTGTCATTTCCTTTAATGAGTATGAATTGGATGAAACTGAAAACTTGAGGGAAATAAAGCCAAATATTCAAGCTTTATTCATAAAGATAATACAATGAATTATTTTAGTATTGGTTAGTCAAGGATTTCATTGTTGTCATTACTTCATGCAACTGTCTGATATATATTACAAGAGGACACTTATAGAATCATAATTAAAAATATTTTTGCAATGACAAGATTGAAGTGTCTTTTCTGATCCTTTTTTAATATACAAATGGGCCACATGGTATATCTGTTACAAAAAAAAGAGGAAAGGGGTGGGGAGAGAAACCACAGGGAAATGCAGGTACATATAAGATGAGCAGGGATTGTATTATTATCATCATTATTATTTAAACGAAAGATATTGCAGAACTCTTTTTTTAACTGAATATATAATCAATAGGAATCCAAATGGGACGCAAAGATCAAGCATCAGGGGGCAGAGGTTTTCTTTTTGCCTATTAATCTTGAAAGAATTAATGCTCTGCCTTTACAACTGATTAAACTGATCATCTGAAAATATTAAGCTTGAGTAAAGTGAGCTTTCAAATCTTTTATGGTTGGCCACTGATCACCACAGTCTTTTCCCTGTAGAAGAAGTATTATAGCTCATTATGGGGCCAAAAGAGAAATTGAACAGGATTTTAACTAATGGCCTAATTCTCAGAATGCTGCTAACTGCCCTCAGTTCCCACGAGTCAAGGCACACTGAAGACTTCTGAAAAGCAAACTGCTCTAAGTCTTCTGATCTTCTGTTTACTAGTTTTTGAGTAGATCAAACTAATAAGAGCACAATCAAAACTTGAGAATTTAATAACAGTTAAATTATTAGAACAATGTTTGAAGTTGTTCATGAGGAGAAAAGAAGATTTGGAGGAGAAACTTGTATTTTTTTTCAGGAGCTTAACCAAGTTACAGTGCAATGTTACAAGGTGCCTGATCTTTCATCTTGCAAATTCATTCTCCTTGCAGCCTTTTTCTCCTTCGTGATAATGTAAGGGAAAGGATTTTCTTTACACAATCCTAAGGAAAAAAATCCTTAAAAATGCTAAGGAATGTCCAAGGAAAAAAAAGACCATTCCCCTTAAATATCTCTGTACTGAACAATCAAATATTTTTGGCTTTGAGTTTTGATGTAGTAAAACTACTCACTCTTTTCATAGATACATTGATCTGAGGCTCTTTATAATGTGTTGCAAACACTAACTCATTAAAATTCACAGTTGTATCTGAATTAGTGTTTCAAATCAAAGCCTAATGCCAGATAAAATCTGAAACTGAAACTGCTTGGAAAACCTGGATATTTTCACTGGACATTCATTCAGTACTTTATTCCAGATACAGCTAGTTAAAGGGTATCCAAAGCCAAGGATTGTTGATACTTGTGGGAGTTGAGCCAGGCTTACCCAAGCCCAGGCCTGATTTTTAAAACATGTTTCCCATGCCACCTAGGACATGTTTTTTCACACTTTCCTGTAGAATTAGCAATGTTTTATTACATTTAGGGCACATCTACAAAAGAGATTTCATGCCCATTGGACTAATTCTATTGCACATTAACATGGCTGGCAAAAACCATGCCAATGCGCAGTAGATTAGTCCAATGGGTGTTAAGTGTCACACAAAAAGCATTCACTAATGCTTAGTAGCACCAATTAGAGTGCATTGAGTTAGTACCCTTAGTACAGATACTAAGTTTAATGCTCTGTAATTATGTGCCCTTAGGGTCCTAATACAGGGAAAGCACTTCCCTGAAAGCCAGCCCTAGAGACTAGATGAAAACATAGAAAACACGCTGGATTCTGTCTCCCAAAGAATAAAAGATGGGACTGAGTTGCATACTGAAGCAATGGAAGTAAAAGGTAAAATTGAAGTTTATGTCCTTTGAAAATAGTTGAAGAGAGTGTCCACGTCTCTTCTGTAAAAGGGATATCTTATGGTTTCACAGGGCAGTCTTTCCGCTGAGGGTCATTCTGCTTATTTTATATTCATTGGAACCCAAAACAATCTGCAGGGGAAAAAAACCCAACAAAAAACATAGAAGAAAAAAGAAGGTCACTCTTAGGAGTGAGAACCAGAAAAAACTAAATTGCTTGCCCAAATGTACGTACGTGTCTGTGACAGAGCCCTGAGTATCTTCTAGGATTGCTGACTTGCTCTATCCATCGGATAAAGCTACTTTCCACAAAACAATACAAATAGATTGACAGCAAAAGATTATACATTCTCTTTCAAGTTTCAGTCAAAACTGGAAGAGAATTTTTTCATCATAAATTGATAGAAATAATCAAAAGATGTGGGAAGAGAGAATCAGAGGATCATTATTAAAGGTGGCAAAACATTGCAAGTACAAATTTCTAAACCAATATAATGAGTTTCCAGAAAAAAAATTAATGAACTATTACTTGCAAATATAGGATAAAATATATTTGTGCAGTCATTAAAGGTAACATTATCTCTAGCAGATGCACAGTTTCATTTTTCAAAGTCAGCATCTCCATTTTTTTAACAGACTTGTTCTCTTTATTTTACTTTCTTATTGGTTTTTGTCTACATTTATTCATCTTAATACTTTTTCCCCTTTCTTATGCTTTTCTTGATTTGATTGTTCTAGCAAAAGCACCAAATAAAGAAAATCAAATAAGATAATTGTGGTATCTTAGTGCCAGTATCGCAGTAGGAAGACATCTTTTGTAAGATGTTAAGTGATTTATGAGCAGATGCTTTCATTCTGTACTGAAGACAATTTTCCTGAGCTGAAACTATGGGTACAAAATTAGGAGCTAAGATTGATCCACTGTTACTCTGGTCAATACAGAAACAGTGCTATTTGTTAAGTCATAGCCTGATTCTGGAAGAGCTAAGAGTACTAATAAGCCCAAGCAAGTAATTTTACTGAAGTCAGTGGACCAAATGAGATTTCATTTTTGGCCCACAGTAAATAACAAGGCTTAAAGAGACTGCTTTTATTTTCAGTATTTTGTGCGCTGCTGACTTTCTGATTTCCTGTCATAAAAGTACATACAGAGAACCAATATACAATTTGTTGTGACTGAAATGGAGCAAAATATATAAACAGGAGAGAAAAGCTCACAGGCTAAATTCTTCAAAATGTTGGCTGCCAATTGCTGAGGGTTAGGATGCTTTTGCGCCTCACAGCAAGGCTGCAGTTGCTGCCAGTGCAGAAACATTCCACAGTCTGAAAAGACATCGAGACATGGCACTAAGATCTCTCTCCAGTCTATGCAGCATAGCAGGTGCCAGACATATGATTACATTAACAACAGGGCTGGCCATTTAGGTAAGCAAACAGAGTATTCAGAAATGTGTAAATTAGGTACCCTAATGACTACATTGGTATCCAAGAGATTTAGGTTGGCCATGAAAATGATTCAAACACTAATGCAATGACTGATTTTCAGATTCTACAAATGCAAGTGCTGAAACAGAGAGCAAGATAGACCAAAAACACCTTGGGGTATAACAAGCATCTCCCATGGGACTTTGGGTCCTTAGGACAAGAATCATTACATAGTCCATCAAAACCTAAATAACATCATTTGATAGATGAAAAACAATGAGCAACCACAGTCATAATGATTCATTAGGCCATATGCCTGACTTGTGCCATATCCAACTTCTCCTACTCTGATCAGTTTCATAAAGACTCATTTAATTGTCTAAGAAGATAGAAATTACAGCATGTTTCTAAACAAAATGTCCCTGGTTATAGGATGCTCCCATCTCCACATCTAAAGATAAAATTATAGAAAAAGGTTTTACTATAAATTTGATTGAATTTTGGCCAGTTTTATTACAATGATTTCAATTATTTTTCATTACATAGTTTCAGTATATAAGATACACCCTAATGTTAGACCTCTCTTTTCAGAGATATAGCGTATCTTATGCACCAGGAAATATGATATTAAAAAGCTAAATACACTGTATCAGTGATAGAATTATAGGAAAAATAGAGAAGAAAACCTCAGGAAGTCATCTAGCCCAACTCCCTGCTCAAGGAAGATTCATCTCTGTGTAAGCCATCCTATACAAATACTCATCTGGCCCAGTGATTCACAACCAGGGTACCAAGGCAACCTAGAGTGCCTCCAGGTCCTCTGAAGGGTTCCAGGAGGTATGAGGAGATATGTAAATAAATGCAGGCTCAGGCTTATACCTTCCTGAAGGATCCCCCACCTGCACTGCCCAACCCCTCTCCAAGGAGGTAAGCTCTGCAATAAGTACATTCATTTTTTGAAACTGGGTACCACTCAAATCACAAATATTATGGAGGGGTACCTCAAGTCCAATGAAGGATGCCAAGTCCAAAAAGGTTGAGAACCACTGATATAGCCTATATCAAACAAAACAATCCTGTCAGACAATCACCAGGCACAATGCCCCAGAACATCAAGAACACCCTAACTTGCTACAGGTAAAAAAGGGGTGTGTGGGCATATGAAGAATCTCTAAACCCACTTGTATATTTATGAAATGCAAACTTCTTTACTTTTTCATTTTGGAGGCTTAAACAATGACACTGTCTCTACATGAGATCTTCATAATGGAGAAGGAATATCTGTACAGCTTATCTATATTTAGGTTCAAGCATTATATATAACCATATATGGGTCCAAAGCACAGATATCCCTCATCTGGTGTTAGGCACTTGTTTCAACTTTGTAGTGATTTTCTTATAAAAATATAATTAAAAAGCAGCAGGAGATGACAGACAGAATTCCTGTAATTTCTGATAGAAGTGTGGAAGGATCTTGCTCCCAAGAATCCTAATGCTGTTGTTACCAGGTAACACATGACAATGTATGTGTATCTCTCTCTCTGTCCCCAGTGAGTTGAAAAGAAAAAGCTATTGTTCAAAGGAGTACCTATGTGAGGTTTAGAAAATTGATTCTTGCCTTTAGCACAAGCACTCTAAGACTGGCTCTGGCTGCTGGTGCTGCTTTTTCTCTTTAGCTTCTCACATGATGCTTGATCTATTTCCTGTAGGAAAGTGCTAATTAAGTATTGTTATTCAAATACATCCTATGGCTCACAAAGCAGTGGGCATTTCTAGAAAATTTTCAATTGAAGTTTCTACTGCATTATTACCAGCATGTATGAATCATGATTCATTCCTACATGGATAATGGTCATGAACTAATAAAGACCTTTTCTTCAGAAACCTATAGTTTGTTATCCATATATTTCCATTGATATATATATTCTTTATATAGGCTTCTATACTTGACAAACTTAAGCAAGGCATGCATGTTAAGTATGATATGATAAGTATATGTCCCCTTCTGAATATACCCAAGCAGGTAGTGAAGAGCATGTTTCAAGACTTCCAGGTTTTCAGCAAGAAAACACCAGTGGTGGTACTTTTCAGTTCCATGGGGTTATGAATTCCTGATTTATATGGGATGTGGCATTTATTGGAACCTGGATACTCTTCACTATAGAGTTATCTACATTGAATTATCTACACTTTAATGAAAAGGTCACAATGGGTGCATTCACATATGCATTTACTCCAGCCTAGATTTACTGTGAAGTAACCTACTGCACAGTGGGCATGTCTACACATGCTTACCATTGAGTAGTTGTTACTGTGACATCAGTTAGTACTTGCTTTAGGAAGTACTAAATGATGGCACAGTAAGAGCTGTTAGATGTCTACACATGCAAGGATTAGGGGGTAGATTTGTTCCCGGGTTCCTGCAGCCCTGCAATGCACCCCTGATGCCACCAGGTGGAGCTCCAGGCTCCCTCTGGGCTGGCAGGAAACACAGGCCAGGAGACAGCTGTCTCCTGGCCCTAGCGGGCTGCCTGCTCCTGAGGAGGGTCCCACTGCCCCAGCAGCAGGGAGCTCCTGGCCCTGGCTGCTCAATCAGGGGCACGGGGCTTGGAAAGAGCTACATGGGACGGGCAAGTTCCAGGCACCTGCCCCGATCCACTGGTGGAGCAGCTAGCAGCTAGCTCACTGCTAGCTGCCCCACCAGCAGATGGGTCAGGAAGATGAGACCTACCCCACTCCACCACACAGCTCTTTCCAAGCCCCATGCCTCAGTCACCCAATTGGGGTATGGGCCCAGGACATGCCCCTGACCAGGAGAGTTCCTGGCCAGTCCCAGGCTGCGTGGGGAAGTCTGCATGTGCAGCCTGGGGCTGGCTGGGAACTGTCCCAGTCAGGGGCATATCCCAGCCAGCTCCAGGCTGCATGGAAACTGTCCCCATGCAGGAAGTTCCCAACCCCCACTCTGCAATCACATTCAGGGAGCAGGGGCTGGAAGCTCTCTGCTGCTAGAGCAGAGGGATATTGTACTCACTTGGGCATGCAGGATTGGGGCTGGGGAGATTGTTCCTCTGCTATGCCCCTTCCCCATCCCCCACCCCCAGCTCCATGCTTGTGGAGCTAGGCAGGAAACAAGCTCCCCAGCCACTGCCAGAAGGAGACTCCCAGCACTGACTCTGTGACCTTTGAGTGACTGTGGGGGACTCAATGATTGTGAGGTTCAGGCTGGGAGATGTGTCTTCCAGCCATCCACTCTTCAATCACAGTGGCAGAGTTGAGGGGCTGGGAGATAAGGATCTCACAGCCCCTGCTCCCCATCATAATCTTGTGGGGGGGGAGGGTCTTGGAGCTCCCTGCTTCCAAGGCAAAGGGATATAGTTCCTATCCAGACTCCTGTGGCAGAGCCCACCCTGACAGCAGGCAGCTCCTGGGGGCCAGGCACCAATCTTCTGTCCCTGGTGGACAGCTGACCAGTAGCAGACTTTGCTTCATGTCAGGCATCTACACAAGCTCTATGGTACCGTTACTAATGCCAAGTAAATTTGCTACTTGCATTTGTGGGTAGTAAATTTACTCAAGATTAGGGAGATTTACTGTGAAATAAGCATGTACACATGTAGACGCACCTGTTTACTTCACAGTAAACTATGGTAATGCAAAGTTAAGCATCTCATGTGGATGCACCCACTGCCAAGCAATAGTTGATCTGCACAGATTGCTTGGATTAATGCAGAAAGCAATTGTTCTAGCAGCTGATGACATTTAGTTTAGCAAGTTTTTGGAGTTTCTTGGAGAACTTTTCAGTATAGATGATGGAGAAGCTAAACAGGTGGCAAACTCTTCTCAGTTTGCTGCTCAGATAAATGAAGGACTTGATGGAGAACTTGAAGGTGGAAGGCAGTTAGGGTGCTTGTGGTTATGAAATGCTATCTTAAGGTAAAGAAAACAGCAGAACAAAGGCACTGGGCTTTAGAAAAGCAAACTTTAACAAACTCAGGGAACTGATGGGCATGATCCCCTAGGAGACAACTATAAGAGTTTTCCACAGGCATGCAGAGAGAAAATTCAGAAGGCCAAGGAATTCATTGAGATGTGGCTAGCAAGGAATGTGTAAAAGGTAATAAACAGCATTCTACAGGTATCATAAAAATAGAGGAAGACCATGGAAAATATAAATCTAGTAATGGGTGATGCTGAAAAGGCATTAAATACTTCAGAGCCAGTGGCTCTACAGTTACCTCAGCCAATTCCATGAGTAGTCTATGATGCTTTTCCTCCAGCCCTGCTAAATTGAAAATATCCAGCTTGTCTAAGCTGTCTAGTCTCTAACCTGTTTCTGCTCTGATATAGAGCAATGATTTCCTAAGGGGAGGAAGGAAGGAGAGAAACAGAATAAGAACACTCAACTTCAGAAAAGTAGACTTTAACAAACTTGGGGGACTAGAGGCAGGATATTGTGGGGGGCAAGTCTACAGGGAAACAGAGTCCAGAAGAACTTACTGTCCTTTAAGAAGATTCTCTTAAGAGCACAGAAGCAATCTATCCCAATGCAATGGAACAATGGGAAGTAGAACAGGAGACAAGCCTAACTAGATAGAAGTCTCTTCAGGCATCCTATTAAAAGCAATCTCGAAAAAGAATCCTATAAAAAGTGGAAACTTGGTCATAGTACTAGGGAACAGTACAAGAGTAAGAGGAACATCAGAGAAACCAACGGTCTCTTATAGAATGCACAAGACAATCTGGAGAAAGCTGAAGTATTTAATGCATTTTTACTTCAGTCTTGACAAATAGGAACAGATACCAGATAATCAGTGCTGTTGGCAGCAAAGGTTGTAAAGGAAACAAACAGCCTAGGGTAATGGCAGAACAGGTTGGGGATTTCTTAGAGAAGCTTAGATGCATTCAAGTTGGCAGGGGCAGATGGGATGCACCCTAGGGTACTGAAGGAATTGGTTAAAGTAATTCCAGAACCATAGGCTTTGAGAACTCGAGGTGACCAGGTAAGGTCCTGGACTACTGGAAAAGGGCAAATATAATGCCCATCTTTAAGAAAGGAAAGTGGAAGGATTTTGGGAACCACAGATGAGCCAGCCTGACCTCAGTACTTGGAAAGATCATAGAACAGATATTCAAGGAATCTATTGTGAAGGTCCTATAGGAGAACAAGATGATCAGGAAAGGCCAGCATGGATTCACCAAGAGCAAGTCATGCTTGACCAACTTGACTTCTTTGTACGATAAGGTGAAAAGGTCTGTGGATAAGGTGGGGGAGCACTGGATGTGATATTCCTTGACTTTAGCAAGGTTTTTGACACTGACACTGTCTCACAACAGTGGGTGATTAATAAGACACAGGAATACAGACTAGATGACAGTACTTTAAGGTGGATATCTAACTGGTTGGATCATCGTACTTGATGAGTAGTCATTAATGGCTCAATGCCTAATTGGGAGGAAGTATCAAGTGGGGTTCCCCAAGGGTCTCTCCTGGGTCTGATATTGGTCAGTATCGTCATTAGGATTTGCATGATGGAATTAAGTGCATGCTTAGCAAATTTGCAGATGACACCAATTTGGATGGAGTTGCAGACACTCTGGAGGTAGGGCTAAGATCCAGAATGACCTGGATATACTGGAAAAATGGCCTGCAAACAATCCAATGTGATTCAACAAGGACAGACACAAAGTTCTGTGCTCAGGATGGAGTAATGTTATGCACAAATACTGATTGGGAAATGACTGCCTAGGCTGCAGTACTGCAGGGAAAAACCTAGGGGTTACAGTAGCCCAGGGGCAGGCAAAGCCTGGCCTGCAGACTAGATTGAACCCCTGGCAGACTCCATATCCTAGCAGCCCCTGCCCATGTCGCTGTGACTGGTTCCATTGCATACCCTAGGAGTGGCAGGGCTATAACAGCTCAGGACCAGGTTTTCCATGGAGATCAACCCCAAAAGCACTGGCAGGGCACACAGCTGGGCACACAGCTGCTCTGGGGCCGGAATCTTGCAGCAGTGACAGTGGGATTCAGAGCCGGGACAGAGCTGCAATCTGCTACCCACACACCCTGGGTAGGGGTGTGCAAGCAACAGATCACAGCTCTGCCCTGGCTCCAGACCATGCTGTCACTAATGCAAGATCCCAGCCCTGTAGCAGCTCCCAGCCCAGCCACATGCCCTGACAGTGCTGCTGGGGCTAGTCTCTATGGAAACCCTGGCCCCACACTGTCATGGCACCATCACTCCTAGGGTCTCCATGGAAACCAGCCACAGCAACGCAGGCAGGGGCTGCTAGGAAATGGAGTCCAGCTGCTAGCCAGATCCACCATTTTGCCCATCCTTACAGTAGCCCATAAGTTAAATATAAGCCAACAGTATGGTCCTCATGCAAAAGACCCAACAGCATCCTGGGTTGTATTAACAGGACTGTCATTTGCAAATTGAGGGAATTTATTCTGCTACTTTATTCAGTGCTGATAAGGCCTCACCTGGAGTACTGTGTCCAGTTTTGGACCACACATTCAAGAAGGAAGTAGAGAGTTTGGAAAGAGTCCGGTGCAGAGTTACAGAAATGATAAGGGGCCTGGAAACCAAAACCTCTGAGGAAAAGCTGAAAGAATTACAATTATTCAGTCTGAAAAAGAGAAGACTGGGGGATTTGATATCAGTCTTCAAACACCTGAAGTGCAATTACAAAGGAGGTGGAAATGGTATTTTCCCTGTGACCATAGTGGACAGGACTAGGAGCAATGGCTTAAGTTGTATCACAGGAAATTTAGGTTGGAGATTCAGAAGAACTTTCTGACTATGAGTGTGAGGGTTTGTCTGGAGTGTAGGCAGCCAGGCCTGCAGGTAGGTCCCAAGGAGAAACTACAGGGTCAGCAATGTGGAAGTGCAGATTACCAGAGTGCTGAGCCAGGGCCCAGGACAGAGGGCTGAGGACGTGGGTACTAAATTCCAGGACAACCAAGAATAAATCCAAGAGACTTAATCCAGAAGTGGGCCAAGATCAGAAACCAGAGGTCAGAGAGCCAGTGGCTAGTCCCAGGAAAGATCCAAGGTCTGGGTCAGGAAAAGCCAAAACCAAGTCAGAAGCCAGAAGACTCAGAAGCAGCAGTGACTTGCCAAAATAGCCTGAGGCTGTCAAAGCACACCTGCAGCCTGAGATTGCAGGTCTGCTTAAAATGGAGAGCAGCACTTGCACCAGCCAGTCTGGTTTCTTGCCTCCACAGAAACTAGGGCACTCTTGTTAGCCAGGGATCATTGGCAGGTGTGATGGCTTAAATGCTCAGCTCAGCGGGGCTTGAGTGATCAGAGGCCCTGATAACGAAGGTGATCATGCATTGGAACAAGCTACCTAGAAAGATAGTGGAATAATCATCCTCAGAAATTTTTAAGAGTAGGTTGGACAGATGCTGAGCCAGGGTGATTTTAGTTAGGAACAATGCTGCCATGAGCAGGGAATTGCCATTTAGAAAATTATTATCACTGTGGATATGAACTAGCATGGCAGGTGTTAGACCAGATGAACATTATGATCACTTCTATCCTCAATATCTATCTGAATCTATGTAGCAAATACTGAGAATTTGTTGGATCCTACAACTTTTTCTGGAGTTCCTGTAGTTTCTCCCAAAAACTTTTTAAAGATACTGGGGCTCTAGCTGTCATCATATCTTAGTGACTTATTTTTCACTCACCTGTCCATCTGTAGATTGGTGTCCAAGGGTTCCTTCTTGAATTCCTCTGATGCTCCTGCTGAAGTTATTTTTCATGACTTATCTAGACAATTGTTAAAGGATATTCTGGAAGATTAGCTAGAAAAAAACCCTTGTGTTCCAAACAAGCAGAAGTTAAGAGCTGCTGGTATTCTCTAAATCGACTGAATTGTGATTAAGTCTTGTGTGTCCCTAGTCAGTCACTAATGAGTCAAGTCTGGCTGAGTACCCACACAGACCAGTTTTTCCTGGCTGGGGCCCTAAGAGCTATGACCTTTCAGACTTATTAAGTGGCCATATATGCTTGCAGTTTCTCTGTCCAGAGCTTTGCTTGTGCCAATTCTCCAGTGGAGTAAAGCGCATCATTAGACATTTATTTAAGAAGCTCTCTGCCTTGCAGTAGGGCTAAGAATACTCTCTGAAGAACTTCCAGCTCTCAAAAGTATAGGCAGGAGTGATTAAACTGATCCTAGCTAGCAGTACATTGTACCATTACCAGTTGATGAGGCCAGGCCAGAATTCGGATACAACATAGTGCAATGACTACCATCTGGTGTATGTTCTGTTGATAATTTTTCTGAACTAAACCAATAGTATCTAAAAATATTCTATTAAGTACATCCCACTCCTATCTAATAGGATCGGCAGTGCTTGCTAAATTTATTTGCTATTTATTTTTTTAAAAATCCATGGTAGGCATCTTAATAAACATGTACTTTAACACAATAAATTTTAAAAACACATAATTTCTTATTCTACAAGCACAACTTGGAATGAACCAAACAACTTGGAAAGTTTCATGACTTTGGGATTCAAAATACACTGTGAACAATCTAGGAGAGGTGTCTTCTAATTGAAATTGCGATTCCTAATTTTTCAGCTGAACTAAATGCAGAAAACAACAGTGAATATAACAATGCAACATATTTTCTTCTCTTTGAACTGTTGCCACACAGTGATTTTGAACATTCCTCACGCTGCAAAAACGTGACAAAGTGTGTCATCAATAGTTGTGATTTTTTTTTTTTTACAGTGAAAATGAAAAGGGGATTAAAATGTGGCACATGTGTATATTTCCTTAAACAAGGAATCAAGGGCTACTACACTTAGTAGTAGGCTGAAAAAAGTCAGTGTCCGCTCCAACCACAACAGCAATATCAATAAAAGTGGTTCGACAAATGCATTTTACAATTGTTGAAAATAGAGCACAAGAGAAGTCTCTCACATGTTTTTTGAGAACCTTCATGACAGGCTTTGTGCAGTTCCACCATATGGCTTCTTTTTTTGGTTTCACAGAAAAAGGAAATAACTGAGATTTGTTCCCAGCATGTTCATCATCACAAAGATTTTAAACGACTGAACTGAAAAAATAAAGACTACGTACAATTCACAGATTGATTGATCAACAATCATGCAGGCACATCAAAACACATTTGTACTGGAACAGAAAGGGGTATGAAAATGAGTTCTGGTAACATGTTTTTTCATGGGGAAATATATGAATAACCATTTCAGGTTATTTAAATGCAGTTAAATTTTATTTTCTCCTCTAGTTGCTGTTTAACCTGCTAGGGCTTTTTTCCCCCCTCTATAGAAACTGAGCATTAGTTTTACTAAGGAACATCAAATTCAATATTCCAATAGCATGGATGTTATTTTGTTTGTTATACATTGCCAATTGTTTTATTATGTTCTTAAGTAAGTTATGTATTTTAATTTACAATTTTTCTTTATCCCATTGCATAGGAATTTTAGCTGGAACTGGAAGAAAACAAAAATATTCTTTTGAAATGAAGAAAAATGTGTGTATTTTATTCAAAGAAAGTAAAAGATACTGGGAGTTAGTCTTCTGAGGGAATTAGAAATAGGATGTAAAATCATTTACCTTCAAGGTATTGGTCCTGCAAACTCTACACAGAAATTTACACACATGAGTTGACTGTGCAGTAGAAAGTTAAGAATTTGTATAAATGCTTGCAGGACTGACTGGGTCTGATTTTAAGCCACTCCAGTTTGGTAGTGAGGAAAAGTGCATATGGCTGTTTTTGTCTGGATCAAAAGAATTGCTGAGATTTTTTTAAAATATAGATTCTAGTGAAAAGCATGCAAAACCACCCTTAGAAGTGGCACTGATTGACATCACTGCTAACTATCTCACTGGAGAGGCCAAATATTGTGAATAGTACATGAATGTAAAGTGTCTCTTTATCCCTGGAATTTGTACCCCTTAAGAGATTTGGACATTTAAGTGATGCAGAGGCATGTGGATAAGAGCAATATTTGAATTATCACTGCTAGTTTTGTACCAAAATGCTCAATGCTGTCAAGTCAGTCTTTGGCAGGAATGGAGGGAGGAGGAAAAAAGAGGAAGAAAAAAAGGATATTTTTGTCCCCTTTGAGCTTTTTTCATACTCTTTCTTCACGTTTCTTATTCTTTGTGCTATTCCTGTTTGCTTGAAGGATTTTCAAACAGTGATTCATATCTTGCTGTTTTCTTTTAATCATATAAAACAGTTACTTTTCTTTCTTATTTATTTACTGTAAACAGCATATCATTAATTTTACCCTTGTTCTGGTTAGAAGGACTCTCTAGCAGTTTTAGAAGGGTACCATATGAGAGCTTCAGTATCATGCTGGCAAAATACTTTATCTTTCATTTGGAGCCACAATTAGACCTTATCCATCACTATTTCCAAAATCCACTTCCATAATTAAAAAGGACATCTATATACAGGTCACAGTTGGAGTGATGCTAGGCTGCCCTCCCTGTGGGAGGGACCTCCATTATGCCTTGGAAACTGCAACCTACTAATGGCTCTTGCACTCAAAGGGCATGCATCTACACATGCACTTTACTGCAGTTGACTAATTAGCTCCTCAGTAAAGCATCACAGTCTATAAGTGCACCTGTATTAGGGCACAATAAATTGACTCCAATGTAGGATAGTACCATCAGAGATAGTACTGTCCTACAGTGCAGTAATTTAGTTGCTGAAATGTACAGGTAGACAGTGACAGGGCCTGGCAGGGGCACAAGGGTGCTGAAGTGCAGGGGCTGCCTGCTGGCTAGTCCCTCATTGAAGCACCCTCAAGCCCCATCCAACTCCTCTGCTGCCTGATGCCACCACCCAGAGCCCAGGCTGACCCCCCAGGCCCTCTGCCAGCCTAGGGCTGCTCCATCCTGGCTCAGACTGCAAGTGCAGATGCTACGCCTGGGCACAGATAACTCTGGCATGAACTGTGCCAGAATTTATTGCATCAGGTTAATAGCACATGTAGATGCACCCAAGGAGTATGAACCATAGGGCCAATAGAAGGCATAGCCTGCTCCCACTAGCTCCATCTTAGGAACAATGGCCTAACATAAAAGTTGTAAAGGGCTATGACCTACTCTCCTCAAGGTGGGGTCTTGTACATCTTGAGGAATTTGTATGCTACTTTACTATTACGTCTGGTTCTTCCATAAGATATGGAACCCCTTTCATTCTTTCTTTTTTACATCCTTGAAATTCACCCAAAATAGGGTTTAACAGAAATTTGGCTCCTAAAGGAATGTCTGATGTGCAGCAATTCCCAGCACATAACACTGCAGTTTCTCAAGCACCTTCTTCAGTCAGCTCTCATAACTGTTCCCATAGATCTTGTTAGAAATATAGTGTGAATTGCTTGCATGCATTGTGTATTTCAAATAAAATTCAATTTGTGATTCAAATAGCACATCAATTAAAATGTGGCCTATGAAGAAAGTTTGACAGGATAGTCTTTGATTGAAAGAAAAGAAGAGAGAACTGAGGGGAAGACTTTTATAATTAGCCTAAAAATGCCAAGGTTATGTGTCAGTAAGCACTGACAAAGCTAGTTTTCTTGATTCCCCCCCCCCCCCCCCCCCCAATTTTAAATTCCCAGAAAATAAGGCTTTACCCGTTTCTACTGGGAGGTAATTCTAAAGTCTTCTTTACTAGTTCAAAATGACAGAGAAATCATTTTTATTTAATATTCAGCCAACACTTCCCTCCTGAATTTCATCTCATTCTTTTAGCTCTACAGAAAAATTAGAGGTTCAACAAAACTTGTGGGCTTGTATGTGTTGGTTCCCATCTGATATTTGAAGAATATTTTTATCATAATCCTTTAGCCCATAGTCATTCTGTAGCTCAACTACACATTTTTAGCTTTTTAAATCCTTGTGTATTAGTCCCCAAAGCACCTTGTTCATTCTGAAGCTCTTTCTGTAAATTGTTATCTTTCTGCAAACACTAGGTACAGTATTCATGTTTGATCGCTTCTAAGCTTTCAATATTATCTTGGCAGAAACTGTTCTGAATACCACAGCACTTACCATGAGATGCTGACCTACATTAAGAAAGTCAGCACATCTTTCAGAAGATGTTTTCATCTCAGGTACGAAACAGCATGGCATCCAATTAGATGCCACGGAAAGGTGCAAGTGCCAGTATGTCAAAAATGGTTCATGGTACAGAGATAAGTCGTTATTTTCAGCCTTCAGATGTGCTGGTAGAAAATTGAAGCAACTGCATTGCCTTCATAATGTCAGTGAATCCACATCTACATGTTTATTCCCAAACTATTTGTTCCTTGGTCTTTTGGTCCAGAAACTTTCCCAGTTTCCCCATTTTATTTCTTACTATGCTGCAGTTTTCAAATAAGTCAAGCTTGCCTCAGCAGGTTTATGTTCTGTGCTGTGATTATTTAAAAGTTGGTAGTCATTATTTCCCAGGAATCTCAGCAAAAGTGTATGCTGTTCAGCTTCTGAGGACCTGGGTGGTCACTTAGGTATTTTTTTGTGCGCACTCTTACACAGTTGCATAGTTGCAGTAAGTTGATGAGGAACTGAGTGTATCCCTCCAGCCATTTTTCTTTGCTCATGTGATTCTTTCATTTTTCCCACAAGAACAAGGTGAGATGATCTATACTCAGAACTACTTACTGGAGCAGGAATAGCTCCCCTCTATGAAGAGTTATAGCAGATGTAAGTATTCTCCTAGGATGAAAGGGTGACAAGACTTTATATTGTCTCATGCCAGACTGCTTTTCTTTATTCAGCAAAAAATTGTGTCCTTCTCATTACTAACATATTAACAGAGGAGAAAGAAAGTGATCCTACAAAGAAAAAAAAAACACCTGTAAGAAAACAAGAGATTCAGGGATTTGCAATAATGTTTGAAAACAGATCTATCTTTTAGTGGCTGCCAGTTTTTGTGTGAATCAGTGGGCACATTTACACAAGGTGCTATGTTGCTGTAGCAATGAGCTAGTGATGTAGCTCATCACTATAGCAACGTATTGTTGTGCATGAACCGTGATGTCAATGCTACTGTGCAGTAGCTCATTGCTACTGCGCAGTAGGGTCGGAAAAGAGCAGTGCACCTCTGGGACTGTGCAGTAACGGGAGTTACTGAGCAGTCATTTAGCAAATACTAAATAACTACTGCGCAGTTGGGGGCATATGTAGATGCACCCACTAAGTTGGGAAATACATCTCTTAGGAGTTAAATAAACAGAAAACAGAATGCTTTGTTCCCTATGGCAAGTTCTGTGGTCTCTTAAGCATTAGGATGTTAGCATATTTTATGATTTGACTGTTTTCCTTCTGCAGTTAATTTGATCATTGTTTTTTGATGTTTTACTTTCTTTGCATTAACCAGATAACAAAACCCTTTCTTAGGTTTTCTGTTGCTCCCATAACTGCTACTTCAAGAATTAGTTGCTAAGGATATTGCAATGATTATGCTCACTCCCTGATTTAGAAAATGTATTATTTATGTGTTTTGAGTAAAGCTCCTCCTTCTCTTTCCCCATCCTCTGAAAAAGCCAGCCTCCTTTCAACGAAAGACATGGATTTGAGAAGGGGAACCATACAAAGATTATATACAAATCTGCCAGATTCAACATACACAGCAGCAGCAGTGTGTGTGTTTGGTTGACTGGGCTTTTAAAATGTAAAATAATCATTTAATATAGGAAAAGTATTAATAGTTCTTGCAGCAAGGGCATCTCCAACCTATTATGGATTCAACTTTGTTTCAAATGATAACCAGAACCTGGCAAACACTTCTGTCTCATAAAGAGAGAATTAGAACAACAACTGTTGGTTTGACAAGGAAAACTGCAACGAGTTAGTTATACATACAGCAAATAATACAAGATCTTCATATGGTTCCTACAAAAAACCTAATCAATCAATACTTCAGAGATAGCATGTGGATGAGCAAGATTCACATTAAAATAAAAGGGAAGGCAGGCATAAAAGTTGCATTTCATTCTTTCACTCCAGAGAAAGTTGGAGGTATCTGCAAGGCTTCACCAGCTAATCATGAACTCTGTTACTAGGCCACAAAGGGTGATCAGTTAGTTTGCTTAACACAAAGTTGGGCAAGAAATGAATGGCAGGAGTGTGGGATTTTGAAATACTCCCCAAAAGCACCCTTATCTTCTCCCACACTATACTGAAACAGGCAAAGCAGGAAGTCTTGGAAATCCTAAAACCAGAAGAGAGAATAGTCTTCAGACAGGTTTATTTATAACTGAATTGTCTTCTATAATTAAAATGCAGGAAATAAATAAGTACTTCCTACAAACTGAAACTTTTTGGATTTTTTTAGGACTATATAAGTATTATGAAAAGCTACATTTATTCTTAAGAGGGTTTACAAAATTCATAGGTTACCAGTACCTGAAAGAATGTAACAAAGAAAATATGAAGCATGGTGATCACTTTCTTCCAAGTAGAAGCTGGCACCTTTATGGATTTTTTTAATTGAAACAGGTGAAAGGTAACATAGAAGTATCTGCATCAGAAAGGTGAATGATGGAGGCACTATTTCCATGAATCTGAATGAATCTATTAGCCTGTCTGTGACATTGTTAAGCTTTTTTACATTACTTTTCTTTGTGTAAAATCTGCTCTTTTTGAACACAGTGCCATTTTTCATCTGGTGCGGGGATGATTCAAAACACTTTTGCATTTTATGTACAATATGAACTGCTGTTCTCCCACCACAGGGTTCACATTTAAGATTAGATTGCTGTGATTTTCACTACTGCTCTGGTTGAAGGTCATTTCATTTAGAAATGGAGAAGGCAGTTGCCAAAAGGTAATCCCATTTCATTTTATCAGGCAGTTGGTTGATGAGTTCAAATCATGCCATTACAAGGCGTAACTACAGCATGTCTGCAATCTAGCTAAAAACTAGAAATTGCTGGGTTACTATAACTATTTCTCACTCAATTTACAATGAAAAAAAATCCCCAGCTTTTGAGAAATGTTTGCTTTGCTAATACTGTACTTGCAAAGCAGCTCTGATTGATTGCTAGTGTCAAACCCAATGCACAATTTATAACTTCATTTCATGATAATGTCATTTATTATGTGTTAGGTCATGTTATGTTATGGTATAATGACATTTGTAACACATTATATTTTCTGTTCTTTCCCCTGAAACAAATTCTCAATATTAATTTAGAATCTGATTATTTTCTATAAAGTTTCTTTTGCTCCAAACAATGTTGAATTGTGATTAAAAGCAACTTCTCTATTCTGGCACTGTTCCTATTTACCAGCTAGTAGAAGAAAAAAAGCCATTAATAGTTTTCATGATTTCTTAGTGGTTTTCATAAGGTAATTCAAAATTCAGGGAAAAATGTGAAGGTCAAACAGCTCTCATTCCTACAGCTATATTTCAGTGTTACAGAGAATTTATTCCAACATCAAACCAGTTTAGGAAAGGCAAAATACCCACTATTTCCATCCTATATTCTTTACCTGATTGTTATATTTAATAACACCTGAACAACGACAAAATTTTGGACATGGGAGTTGCTCTTGGCCATGACAACCTGTAGCTTTTCATTTTTAGAGGATTTCAAAGTGTCTGAAAAGAACTGGGAAGCTGCCATTCTCGTTAGATCTAAGGAACTGAGTGACAAAAGTGCTCCTTCTGAGCATTTCCCCTAGAAACTGAGAAATCACCTGTGTTAGGGAAATTTGAGCTGTGAGAGATCGTATCTTGTATTGTTTTAATTTTGCATTATGTCAGAAAGATGCATCTGAAAATAGTTCCCCTTAGTTTTGTCTTGCACAGAGTGTTTGTAACACTTCCATTTCAAACAATGGGTGATGCTACTGTGGACTGAAATCTTAGGAAGAGTTTAGATCAAAGGAAAGCAACAAATATGAATATCTTCTCCTTGAATAGGCTACTTCTCTTTAATTTAATGGATATCAAGGACATACCACACATCTGAGTTCTGGTGAAACCCATTTAGTGGGGCCATCTGTTTAAGGAACACTAATAGATTTACACCCTAACAATTTTTTTACAACAATATGTAGAATGGTCTGAAACAAGTCTTATAGAACTGCTTCTTCATGTATAAATGTTTGTTTGCTGAAATATCGTGTGTTGCTCTGTCTCTGAGTTTGACTGGCAGCTGTTCACATATTCAGGTTTTTCATATGGTAACAGTAAGGTTTAACGCTGTGTTAAATCTTTTTTTCTAAAGAAAGAGAAGCTGAGATCCAAGAAAAATGGTGTGTAGTAGTTAAATGTGTCTCAATACTACCTTAACCCATTGGCTTTTGCACCAAACAAATATTTGCTGTTCAAATTAATGCTGATGGAACTGGTTTTTTCCTCCTTACAAGTGAGCATTTTTTTTTTCTTTAGTATGTTTAAAGGAAGATATAGTGAAAGGAATCATTTAGATGATGTGTTGCAAAACTGTCACTACATTACCTAAGAATTCTAGGAGAAAAGTACATTAAAAATTTGATAGGAGTTTGAAATTCACTGTGTTCTCAACCTGAGGCATGTTGGGACCCAGAGGCTTCTGGGCCCAGCTCAATAGTACTGGCGCTTGGCAAGAGACCACATATATATTTGCTCTATGCTTATTTTTAGCTGCAATCAGCTGCAACCCAGCAAAGATTTGACAGACAGGTAACCCTGACCATGACTCATCCTTGGAGAAGGAAAAGAAGAAGTCTGGGAGTGCCTTGATCGGGTGACCAAAGTCAAAACAGGAATTAGGCCAACCAAAATAAGGAATTTGGCTTGAGAGAAAAGGGAAATTATTGACAGCAAAACTAACCCCTACCTAAGAATAAAAGGGTATCAGTTACTGGAAAATTCCAGTTACAGATAATCATATATATATGGTAAGTGCAAATAGACTTATTAATATGCATGATAGGGAAGCTTATGCTAATGTATTAATGATAGCGTGGTATCGATAAGGTATATACATACAATAACGTGAACCCCTCCTCAGAAAACTCCTGAAGGAAGCCTGAAGAGATCCTGTCACTGATCCAAGATCCTGTTTCAACATCAGATGTGGGAGGCAGGTGTCCCCTGGACAAGACTTCATGGCCTGATCAACCGATGAAATTGCATTCACAACATTTCAGGGTGGTAAGCATCTGCTTTGACTAGCTACAAACCTAACATTTTTAAACTGCTACTGCTACTTCAATTTTAATAATAATTGCATCTGTTATGGTTCCATAAACTTGCCTTTAGTTTAGGACCTCCATGTCTTAGTCTCCTTCCCTAGTATAAGACTCACTATAGCGTCACAGAGATGCAAAAGCGAACAACTCTATTTCACAGCACTTTATCCTTACTCATTCAGTTGAGTCAGGTTTAGGATCAGCTTTGGAGAAAGTCTTTTTCCTCCTTTCATACTGAAGAGCAAAGGAAAGAAGTGAAAAGACAAGAATCTGAAACCAGTACCAAAGACAGATTAGGGTGTGTACAAAAATTACTTCTTTTGCCATTTAAAGCTCTTTATTGCCATGACTTAACAGAAGTTCATGGCTTTACAGCACTTTAAAAATGAGTACAGCACTTTAAATTAAACCTTGTTAAATGAGGTATTAATACATTTAAAATTCTGTATTTTACAGCACTTTAGCAACCTACAGCACTTTAAATAACTGACAGCATATCTGTATGCTGGTCAGATTTCTAACCAGTGGAGAAGACCCAGGAGGCTATGGATCACACCCTGCCTCCTAGCCTGGAAAGTACAGGGAGGTTCAGATCCCGCTCCCACCACCAACTGAATACTGTACTTCTGTCATGTTCAAGAGTGCTGTAACTTTGTGATGCTATGAAAAGTGCTTTAAATAACAGAACTGTAAAATGTGAATGAAACATTTCTGTACACACCTGTAGTGCTGGAATTGGAGCCTTCTGCCCCACATCCCTACCTCATCTCCTTCCACTTGAAGCTAAATTGTGGATTGCCATTGCCCCCTTCCTGGAAGGGATGTAGTCTGTCCCAGAACCTTTATGGCACTGTAATTATATCCCTTTCTGTTCTGGCTAACATACATTGGTGTTATGTGCACACAATTCAAAGATGAATCCGAATCTTGCCCCCTCTGTTCCTGCTTTGTAATTTAGTTCCCAGCCTTTTGTCCATTCTCTGTCTCTTCCCATTTCAGCTTTGAAAGGTCCCAACAAAACATTTTTTTTATTCCTGTATCCAAGTTTACATTTCCTATCCAGCTAGAAAGTGCATAGAAAATTATTTGCTGCCTTAAAATCCTGTACTATAAGCCCAGTTGTCCCCAGTATTCTCTGGGGAATTTCATATGCAGTTACCAATATTTCCAAATAATCAATGGGGTGTGCTACAAGGTCTTCTGTCAGAGTTTGCTGTTTACACATTTTATTCCAAACCAGCCTCCCCAACTATTTAAGTAATAACACCTTTAATTATTAAAACCAAAATAATTTTAACAATCCAATTTCCTTTCTACCCTTTATACTATTTGGTTTCTATATCTCTCGTAGCTTCAAAATGAAAAAATCAATGAGGTCAGTTTATTATTATAATTTGTATTACTGCATTGCCAAGAAGCCTCAATAGAGACCAGACCTACAGCATTTTTATTACCATACAATACATATAGTAAAAGAAATTCTCTGTCCATAAATAGAGAAGACAGTTAAAACATAGGAGACAACAAAGTAGTGGTATCATAATTATTTTCAAGCTATAAAGCAGAGAGCCAAAGCTTCATATTACCACTGCCATCATCAGAATAGTTAATTCAAAATAATATTCTCGTGGATCAGATGTTTTGTGAAAGCTTACTTTGTAAGCATCTTACTTTGGGCCAATTTGAATTCACTGGGCATGTCTACACATAACCCTGACTGGACATTTGGTACTGCACAGTACCTGCTGGTACTACACAGTCCTGGCAGTACATGCTTATTTTTAGACTCTAAGTTGCCATATCAATGAACTACAGTGATGCTATGTCACCATAGCTCGTTACCACGGTGACACAGCATCTCATGTAGACAGTCCAACTCTGTCCCTTAACCATCATGAAATTAACCACTGATTATGGCTTTGTTCAAGTGCGAAAGAAGTTTATCATATAATCATCTATATTCTTTGTAAGCAAAGAATATTTGCTGTCTCCATCACTTTGGTTAATTTGTTTCCCCTATTTCTTACATGTGACTACCAACTAACAGGAGCATGGTATTACTTTGTAAATTATTGGGAGCTGATGACTATGGCATATGTCCAAGAAGGCATTTTAAGGTATTTTACTCTTAGTGTTTGAAAAAGAAATCTTTGCACTCACTCAAAAATCCAGTACACAGTGCTAGCAATTGTTGGAAAAGGCGGGGGGGGGGGGGGGCGCAAGGGAGGAGGAGTAGGCGGGAGAGTAAAAAGCAACCAGCAAACAAAATTTAGGAAACATGACACTATAATAAATCAGAGCAACAGCAAAATTGCAAAACTATATGTAATGGCAGTTTTTGTTGCTAAATTTGTTTGCTAAATTACATTTCTACTAAATGCAATTGAAGGAAAAAATGTTCTGGTTACAGGAAAAAAATAACATTAAAATTAAATGAGTTTCATGATCTCAGCTTAATTTTCAAGATACCATAGCAAAAGGGAGAAAAAAAAATTTTTAAAGTATGGCAGTTTGTTTGGTTAACTATAAAAGCACAGTAAACTATCTTTGCTACATATCATGTAAGACCCATTGGGTCACAGCTGAGATATTTATACAGAATAATAGTTTTGGGCCATCTGCAGTTAGCTAAGCCCAAATTTGGAACTCCACCCTCCAGGTTTTTTATACAAAGAATACATTTGCTGCCTAATTGGGAAAAATGTAAAAGTTATGAAATGTGAATAAAACCATCATACAATCTAATAAACAGGAAAGAATAGTTAAATTACAACTTCAGCGGGCAAAAAAAATGGCTCCCTTATGTTTTATAGTTGAATGTATGCTTTTGTTTTTGTTCTGACTCTTATTCCACATTCCAATTCCAGGCTACTATAGATGTTCTGCAAAAATTAATAGGATTGAAATCCCTTCAGTGGAATCCCCTTTTACTTACTTGTAAGTACCCAATAAAATAAAAGCAGAAAAAATGTAATCCCTTCCCCGCAACCTCTCCACTGCCAAAAATTTTAGGCAAATAAGAGAATCAGTAAATTCTTGAAAACTGCAGAAATATCTGTGACAATGTGGGGCCTACGCAGAAAAATGTTTTATTATATTACTACAACTAATGGTCTAGGAAATAGATGGAAAGATAAGTAGCTTTATACAGATATCTCCTGAGAACAGAATTTTGTTTATTTCTTAGAATATTTATTTTAATAGTTTATATCCCCAATTCTCTCCTCTCCCCCAAAAGCCCCCAAAAGAAAAATTCTATGGAGAATGGATGAGATGCATGCAAAAAACATTCCCTCCTGGTAAAAGGTAACTAACTAACCAGCCATAGTAGATCCCTCAACATCTGGTATGTGGAAAGAGATATAGTTAAAGCACCTCTAAACATCTGTAGAAAATACTTAATATCCTTTCTTTCTTCTACTGTTTACAAAATCAAAGCCAATACATCTGAGGCTTATAATGATGATAGCAAATATTACAAAGACCTTTCATATGCAAAATCTTTTTGTATGACTCTAGGTTTGGAATGAATTATGTCTGTCTTGAATTCAAAGAGCTGCTTCTCACGGTTTGAGTTTTGTTGTGTGTTTTTACATTTTTATATTTTTAGCTTTCTATTTCTGTTTTTTTTTATTTTTTCATGAAGGTAGCATTATTAGTACTTTGTTAAATTTTCATAGGACTTTCTCTTGATCCCTGAACATGAAACGAATAAAGAGGATAATTCGTAAGTGACACCAGTCTTCCTAATAGATCTTCTGGCTCAGAAAAAAAATATCAGAATTTTTAAAACTATCAGAAGCATCTTCATTACCAACTCGGCTCTGAATTCCATATTGCAGCACAAAGCTTTAAAATTCTAAAGGTATTTTTATGCTGCTATTATGCATCTCAAAGAGATGTGTTATTTCATTGTTATAGAACTGAAGGAGGAGGGTGAAGCTCTTAATAGAACCTGAACTGAAGAATACTTTTGACTAAATTCTGTATTTTCTCATGAAAGCCAGTATTTAAAACTGTTGTTCTATTCTGCTATTTTTATTAATATTTTGTTATGTGCAGCCACAGCCCTTTGTATCTTATCCATCAATGTAGAGAAAACAACCGCTGAGTGTTAATTTTATAAACTTCTAAGCAACAATAAGAACTGACTCCAGCATGTTAATATATCCTCCATAGTACCTAACTTGTAAAACAATATTTCAAAATTAGGTTCTTCTAGGTACCTTCTTGAGGGCATATCTCTAATTGCTTCAAAGTCCATATTCATAGGTATTTTTGCTTGATAGCTTATGATTGCATCCACAGGCCTCATAGTCAGGGCTGGAACCTTTTTCCAGAGGGAATCTCACCAGAGTCAAGAAAAAAATCTATAAAGTATATACAGATTTATTGTTGATCAAAAAAATCTGGTTGTTGGTCACTCCTCTATGGACATAGATTAGCACCTTAAATGAGACCACAAATTAATTTAATAAGTTACTGAACAGCCAGCATAAGGTTACCAACTTTCAGTCATTGGCAACTTGGACCAAATTTTATTCATTAGGTTAAAAGTCAAGAATCAAAACAGCAGCCCCAAGAAAAACAATATCATTAACTTATAACGACATCCCCTATCTCACTGTGAAATATCTGTATTCTTCAAAGGCCTGAACTTCTGCCCAGAGGAACAACCTGACAAGATACTAATATGTGAAGTATTATAAGAATTTTGCCACAGATTTCACCTGAAACAATGCTTCCCCAACCAGGACAAAATCACCTCTCTTAACAACCCTCCTGCCACAACTGAAGAAACAAACAACAATAAGACATTGGACTGGACACCTCCCAACTGATGTAATCACATGTTGGACTACTACACTGACTGCTTCCGGAAGAAAGCTAACAGTAAAATTCTCAGCTAAAGCCAGGACCACATCAACTTCTCTCCCTCAGAGAGAAAAGCCACACAGTCCCTAAGATCCAATGATAAAACAATAATCAGACCAGTGAACAAAGGTGGAGCAATAGTCATCCTAACCATCAAGACTACGTCAAGCAGGCCAACAGACAACTCTTTGACATGGAATACTATAAGGATTTTGGAGAGGACCCTGCACCAGTATTCACATTACAACTGGAAAATATTATCATCTGTCCAACCCAACACGAGGAAAAAATATTTCTAATAATCCATGACTCTACAACCCAAAGAACTTCCTATACGCTCCCAAAGATTCACAAACAAGGTAACCCTGGGAACCCATTGTATCTAATTGTAGTGTCCTCACTGAAGAGCTATCAGGATTCATAGAAACTATCCTGAAGCCACTTGCCAATCAAAGATAAAAGTTTTCTACAAGGCACAACAGGCTTCCTCAACAGAATTGTAAACATCAACTACCTCACTGAGAAGGCCATACACTAACATCCCACATTATGAAGGCACAGCTGCCTACCTGAAATACCTACAAGAACACAGAGTACAATCAGATTTGCAACAACATCTCGCACAAACCGTTCACTTCATCCTCACCTGAAACATCTTTTCAACAGTTGGCTTTTCCTCCAAAATATGGACACAGCTGTGGGCACAAAGATGATATCCTGACCTCTTCATGAGCCACCTAGAGAGAGAATTTCTAGAAATCTGCACAATCAAAGCTGTGCTATACTGGCATTACATAAATGATATTTTAATCATTTGGACTAAGCACTTGGGGATGACACCCTACAAATCACCACATACAAAAAACCCAACAAACCCCCATGGACCAACATTCTGATGTTCACAAAAACAGCAATCATCCCAAGCACACTCAAAAAAGGCAGTAATCTACAGTCAGACCCTCAGATACCACTACACCTGCCCTGAGGAGGGTATCCTCAATGCCCATCCAGCCAGCCTGAAATCTACCTTCATACAAAAAGTTCACTTTGAAAGAGCCACCCAAATATTATGCAGAAACCTACTACAATACAAAAAGAAACCCCCTTGTGACCCCACAATACAAGAAGCAACCCCCTGTAACCCCACACTCCTAGTTGTCACCTACCATCCTACATTCGAATCAACTGGAAAAATTATCAAAAATTTTTGCAGGGAAGTAGGAATGAGTGGTTTTGTGTGGAGTTTTCTAGTTTTCCAATGTCCTTCTCATTTGTCATTTATTATAAGCCATTCTGAGCCTTTCTAGATAAAGCAGATATAAATCCAAATAATAATAACAACAAAAGCAACAACAATAATAATATATTCAACAAAGATCAGACCTGGAGATAAATATTTCTACCCTTCATCACCTAGCTTTCAATGATAGCCTAATCTTCTCCAGTTCATCAGCAGAATCAAACTCCCTACTGCTCAACATATATCAAATCGGACGGACACAGCCTTTCCTTAACAACATATGAAATGCAGCCTTGCCTTCACAACAGATGCTTAACCTATCAACACATCTCCACTGCTACAAGAATAAACACTCCCCACAATAAACCCATTTGAATCCATGAATCCTACATTTAACTTTCCCAAAATGTGATATATCTGATCCAATGCATTAAATGCCTTCATGGTAAATATGTGGATGAAACTAAACAGCAACTACACAGCAGAACGAACTCTCACAGAAAAAAATAAAGGACAGAAATACACATATGTCAGTAGGAGCACTTCTTTCACAGAACCACCGCTCTGTTTCAGACCTCACAGTCTTCATGCTTAGCAGAAATCTACCAAACACATTTAAAAGGTGAGTTTGGAAACAAAAATCCATAAGCTGGCTAGACAGTAAGAACCAAGAACTGAGCACAGATATTGACTTTATGGCACACTATAATCTACCCCATTCCTTAAATTCTTCCTGCACACTACAGGTGATAATAACCATCTTCTGTTTTGATGACCATCCTCCCAGTAATCAGTCCTTTTTTCTAATTGATTGTCTGCTACCCCTGGAAATTTCTCCTCTCTCCAATTCTACAATTCTACCCACTGTTCTTAATCATCATCACTGCACTTTAGGGCTGTGCGAAGCTTTGGTCCCTGATTTGATTTGGTGGAGATTTGGCCCAATTCGGTGGCCAAATCTCCAGATCAAAATTGAATCTGAGGACCCTTTAATCTCTCCTAACTGAATCAGAATCCTCCAAATCAATTCAGAGAGATTCAGAAAGATTAGGCAATTTGGGACATAGACACAGCTTTAAATGTTTTTTCTACATACTCAAGGAACCAGGTGGCTCGTGAATGCTGTGATGGTGGAGCAGATGGAGTGTCCCATAGGAGCATAGGGTGCTCCCCAGTGCACTTGGCATCAGACCCAGAGATGGACAAGAAGCACTTCTGGTCCACTTCTGGGTCCACAGGGGAGTGCGCTGGAGGGCACCCCCATGGCTCCCAGCTCAGCAACTGGTGCCTCCTGGGTCTAGGGGGACACCTGGGGTCCCCCTGTGGCCAATAGCCAAGCCAGGGGGTACAGGGGGGCCCCCTGGTGCACTCCCCGGCAGACCCAGAAGTGGACCGGACATACTTCCAGTCCACTTCCGGGTTTGCCGCTGAGCATGTGGAGGGCCCTCCCCCCCTCCCCCCAGGTACTCCGCTGGGATGCTTCATGTGGCCCAGCATCACAGCAATCACAAGCCTCGCAGGTACTTTGAGATATGTAGAAAAAACTTTTAAAGCTGTGTCTATGTCCGAATCTCTCATTCTCTGAATCAGCATCGAATTCTTCAGATTTGGATTTATCCAAATCAAATCAGGGACAGTGAGTCAAATCAACTAATTGAATTGCTGTCCCTGATTTGGCCTGAATCTGAATCTAAATCAAATAGGGCCCGCTTCACACACCCCTACTGCACATGCTTCCCTCCTCATACCTGATAAAGAATGCCCTACATTCAAAATTTTGTCTAACTGTATCCCAGTCATGAAGTTGGTCTAATGAAAAGTATTATCCAAAAAATCCTTGCCTTTCACATGTTTACCAATTCCATAAACCAGCATTTCTGTAAGTGCAGCCAAGCAGCAGATGTGGCCTGTTGGTTTCTAAATATAGCTTTGGCCATCTTCTTTTTTAATTGTAAATTGAGGATAAAACTGAAAAATTACACATTTAACTGCTGATGATGACTTCCAGCTACAAGTGATTGCTTCTTATCTAACAAGGAGAATACGATTACAAGAAATCCCAAAGCACCTTTCTTTTTGATAATGTATGTACCTACATGCAAATATGAGGTGATCCTCAGTGTTCCAGAGTTTTAGAGTGTCTTTCATAAACCATTTGAGAACTGTCCAGCAAAATCATTATCTATCTACATCAGTAACAGATTCAGGACAAATTGTGCTACATGAGGTGCAATTTTTAATAGACCAAAAATTGTACACTGCTTTGTAACTGCTTCAGCCATTTATGTTATTTTAATCAAATACTATGAAGAAGCTGTAAGTGCATTTCAACTTCATAGCATGTCACTTCAGTTGGTATGACTTTTCTATAGCAAGTCTGTTGGAAAATGCATTCACTGGAGTGAACTGGTGCTGCTGTTAATGTTAATAATAATACTTAGAACTTCAATTGAATTTCATATGTTCACAGTGCTGTACAAATGCTAATTATTTTAGTTCTGAAGATGAATACAAAATGGAAAAAAAGGCTTTAATCATTGCTTGGTTTGATTGATTTGTATTTTCCTGGAAAAAACTAGTGCTTTTGGGATTATCTCTTCCTGTACAGCATCTAGCACAGTGATATCCTACAGAGACCTGCAAATGAGACTTAAATCTCTTGCTATGATGAGCTCTGTCCAGGTGGTCCCTTAGCTTCAATACAGTGAAAGCAGGGGCCTGGCCACTGTAGAATTAGTACCATAGCAATAAAACTGATAAAATAGAAAAATGATTTTCCCATCCCAGAAACCCTTCAAGATTTTAAAGATTTTCCCATTCCACAATGCATGAAACCTTTTGAAGTTTTTCATGGGGGAAATAAAAGGTTGATAGCCCCTCCAACACAAATGTCAGAATAACCATTATTACAGAACTGAAATTCAGATTTGAGTTTTTCCATGATTTTTTTCAGAGAAAGTCTGATTCAGACCAGGAACTTGAACTTTGGTCTGTCACATATAATGTGAGTATCCTAACAATTGGATTGTTCCCTATCACGGGTCTCTGATTTTCACTGAAATTTCTATCATAAGCCTGAAACGCCTTTCTCCACAAAAATGTTGTCAAAATTGGTATATTTTAATGGTGAACAAATGTTGTCTAATAAGAAAAATGAGGGAGGGAGTGATTTACTGGGAAATTTCCAAATACCTGTGATCTGCAGGCAAGGTTTAAGGAGAGACTGCAGCAGTGCTCAGCTTAGGTCACAAAGGAAAGAAAGCATAGTATGAGTTCCTCTTGCTCGCTATAAGCCAACATGGACTCCAAATATAATAGTATATAAGCCAACTGTAGCATCCTTTCCCATCTGGTAGGTCATTGTGAGTGGAGCTTAGGAAAACTGTCTGGAATATGAAGATTTTTTTTAAGTTTTAGAACTAATTTGGTAAAACTAGTAAGGAATGGAATATGTATTCATAATTGATGCACTTTACATCATATAATGTTAAAATGTAATGGGCATGCTGCTAGAGTGGATTGATAATAAGATACTGGGGAACATTAATTGTAATCATTCAACAGGCTGTATATAAAGAGCAGTAAAGTTAGAAGTGAATTACTGACAAGTAGGAGCTGTGTCTCTATCAATAACAATTTCAAGGTGAAGTGAGAGGGACACTAAGCTTCTGGACAATAGCAGTCCATGGGTGTTTCACTATACTGGAGACATGGGTAGGTAATTGTGAAGGACAGAGGAAAGGAAAACTTGAAAAGATATTTTGAAGACATAGGGTGTGTGTAAGAAGTTGCGTAATTAGTACATGGAAAAAAAAAGATCTCATAGAATCTCATAGATTTGAGGGGAAAGAGAATAAAATGACACCTTGATATTGGTAGGGAATGACATCTACCTTTATGTCTGAGTTTCAGTCACTGACATACTATTAAGCAAAAGGTCAAGACAAGATAAGATACGATGCAGTAAAAAGGCTTGCTCTCTAAAAGTGTAAAAGAATGGGTCAGGTTCTCAATTACTTCCTTCCTGTACTTGGGATTGGAACTGAAATGAAAGAAGGGAAGTTGTTTAGTGGGAGGGGAGGGGTTGGGATGGGGGGTTGATCATCAGGACAGATTTTCTGCAGGTATAAATTGCCAAATGGAAGATGACTACCTGCTTCTATTAACACCTGCCAAGAATTTGACACTCAGTATTAAGGGGATGTCACCTCAAATATGTACTTATTTATCCTCCACTTCTCGTGGTGTTCTGTTGGGCCTTGGAAAGCATGAAAACCAGATCGCTTTGGCAGAGCTCACAGTCAGATGTTCAAAAGAATGCTTATGCCGCCCACATAAGCTGAGGAAGGTTCCTCAACAGGATATGTTCCTGATCAACATAAAACAGGTTTTATAGTACTTGCAAAATGGGCCCTTGCATTGTAACAGCACAGACTGTACCTATCTACTTAAATGTTACTGAGTTCAGACTAGATGTCTAGGGCATATTAATACACCAGGGACAAGGGGATAACTTGAACTTTGCTTTCATTCCATTCCACCACTCCTCCTCATTGTTTTTTGGTTTTGTTTTTTGTTTTTTCCTGGTTGCAGGGTCTCCTGGCTGCTCTTTCAGCCTCAGTGAAGGCTGCAATGACAGGCAGCTCCTAGCAAGTCTGCTGAGAATGGAGGAAGGGAAGGGGAAGAGGAATCATCTATGCTCTCAGATTGTTCCCAATAGCAATAGCCCCTGTCTACTCTTTCTCCTTCTCACAATAACGAGAGCCAAATTTAAGGACCATAAGGTAAAAGACACAGAATCATTTACAGCTAGCCCTGGTGTAGGGATCAAAAGCTGCTAAGTTCTAGAGGTTGTTTGGCAAATGTGAAATAAATGTTTCTTAATTTTAGTCTGATTTCTCTCTTTTGAGAAGTTTATTTTCATTATTGCTTCAATATGTTAAGAAAACAAATTACAGTTATATGATAAAAAGATGGGGTTTATTCAGTGAATGCCATACACTTATTGCTTAAAAACTACCAATAGTCAGTTGAAGGTCAAAATAAATTTTTTTTTTTTTTGGAATCACTATTCTGAGAGCCCAAACAAGCAGCTGAAAGTGCGTTATTCTTTCTGGAAACAAATCATTAGAAAAAGTCTTGATAAAAGTCAACTGAGAACAACTGTTCTGATAGCCACTGGCTGTGTGCTCATGACATTAATTTTGTATCAAGAGACATAAGTCACCTGTAAGGTGACCAGTATGTATTGCTTCTGTTCAGCATCTTTTCATGTTGACTGCTCCCTTGTTCTACAGCGCATCTGTAATGTCTTCAATTTTGCTACAAGAACGTCAAGACTCTTTCATGGCCAAAATACAACTACCTTGAATTTGTAACCAAAAACTCAAAAGCATATTATGACTAGTAATGTAAGGACTGAATTATGGCTTTAGTCCCAGGTCCTATATAGGAGACAGTATAGTGTTTTACATTTTCAGGAATATTCTGGGAAGAAGAGAGTCCTAATCAGTCTCCTGGTTCTTCCTATCCCAGGGACCCTATATCTGGTTCCTGATCTATATCCTAATACATCAGATAGTTCTTTGATGATGAGTTGGCACAGGTATGATGTCTGGAAGACTGCAGAAAAGATGGATGGTAAATGGGTTCCCTACCCTGCTTCCTTAGCTAAATGAGTCAGCTTTGGTTTGAGGGTACAAAGCAGTGCTTTGAAATAATGCTTTGTACCCATACTAAATTAACCAAACCATAGTAACCATAATAAACAAACAAGCAACAAACCAAAACCTCCTCCCTCTCCTTTCAGACCAGGAAAGGAGACCTTTCTCTGCTTCTCCCCAGCACTACAATCTGTGCTTTCCTTTGTCCCTGGTTCAACTGATTACCCTCCTTCTAGCCAAACAGACTAGCTGCTGATTATTAGCAGCTGGGTTTCAGGCCTCTGAGGACTATGTATCTCCTTACATAGACCTACATCTTCCCTTACCTGTCCTCACCTGTCTGTTCCTTCTCCATTTGCAGTGAAGAATGCTTCTCCCCTAGAGTGTGAGCAGCCAGCCCAGGTTAGTAATGAGACACTTCAATTCCTCCTAAATTGCATGCAAAACAGGGAACTAAATGTCCCTAAATCTAACAACATGTATAATCCTAATGTGTTAGCTAGGATGATGTGCTAGGATAAAACATAATAATGTGTTATCTTAACATAATACCCTAGTGTTAACAGGTAAAATAGTTTCATATTTCCATGGTGGGTCTATAATTTAAGAATATAAGAAATGCCATTTACTGGGTCAAACCATAGATCCATCTTGTCCAATATCCCATGTCAATGGCAGAGAGTAGATGCTGAAAGGGAGAGTGAACAGGGGTTCACAGTGACTGGGGTTTTTCCCCTATTCCGGTCTCATTTGCAGCCTCCAGCATTTAAGGTCTAGGAAGTTCTGATTCAGAGCCTGTATCCCTAACTTCCAGGTTCAATAGCTACTGATACACCCATCCTCCAATAATTTGTCTCATCCCTTTTTGAATCTGGTTAAGCTGTCAGTTTCCACAAAATCTTGTGGCAATACATTCCACATTTTAATTTGTGCTGTGTGAAAAAGAACTTCCTTTGTTAACTGTATACTTACTACCTACTAGTTTGATGTTATGATCCTTAGTTCTTGTATAGTAAGAGATAGTAAATAATGAATCCCTTTCATTTCTCTTTACCTTTGCATATTTTGTAAACCCTTACCATGTCACCCATCATACATTTCTTTTCTAAACTAACTAGACCTATCCTCTTTAGTATCTCCTTGTATGGAAGCCACTCCATACCACTAATAATCCTTATTGCCCTTCTCTGGAGTCCTCTAGTTCTATATCTAGGAGCTACTTAATTTGTGCTTTTGCAGATGTCACAGTTTCTGCAAAATCCAGGATTGCCCATGAAATTGGTGACAAAAAAAAATTAGTAAAAATAAAATGCTGGAAGCCAGCAGCCCTTGCTGCCAGGAAGGGAAGGCATTGGCTGGTGGGGCAGCACAAAGGGTAGCAAACAAAATGGTGGCTTCCCCTTGTCCTTCCTTCCCCTGATGGGCCTTTTCCACCAATCAGCACCAAGGGGTGGGGCAATACAAAGGGTAGCCAGCAATCAAGATGGCAGCTGTCACTTTGTCCTTCCTTCTCTCTGGTGCTTCTTTGTCAGTCAATGCTGAAGGGCAAGACCACATGAAGGACAGCCAGCTATCAAAATGGCGGCTGCCATTTTATCCCCCCTCCCCTCTGAGCTTTTCCACCAATCAGCACTGAGAGGTGGGGCTGCTATGAAATGCCCATGAAATCATTTCTGTGCGCCACGAACAGGCCACAAAAAAGCTATTTGTTTCCCTGAAATTTAAATAGATCCCTATCTATCCTTTTGACACGTGGGGACCAGAACTGGGCATGGTATTTAAGGTGTGGACACACAAAGGAGCACAATGATACTTTCTATTCTATTTACAATTCCCTTTTTAATAATCCCTAATATTTTGTTTGCTGTTTTGATGGCTGCTGAGTGCTGAGGTGATATTTCTAGTGAACTGTCCACAGTGACTCCCAGATCTCTTTCCTATGGGGTAACAGCTAATGTAACACCCATCATAGTGTAGGTATAGTTTGAATTATTTTTTCCCAGGTGCATCACTTTGCACTTATCTACACTGAATTACATCTGCCATTTAATTCTCCATTTGCTCAATAGAGAAAGATCTTTCTGTAGTTCCTCACAGTCTGACATGGTCTTTACCACTTCGAATAAATTTATGTCATCTGCCAATTTGGTCACCCCACTACTTACCCCCTTTTCCAGATCATTTATGAATGTCCTATAGAACCAGTCCCAACACAGATCCCAGGAGAACCCCATTGTTTACTTCTTTCCATCCTCAAAACTGACCATTTATACTCACTCTTCGTTTTCTATCCTTAAACTAATTTCTAATTCATAAGCAGACCTTCCCTGTAATCCCATGACTACCTAACTTCATTAAGAGCCTTTGATGTGGGACCCTGTCACAGGTTTTTTGGAAGTTCAGATGT